>NC_090745.1:82675712-82680712 GCF_036898095.1 Palaemon carinicauda
AGGAACTATGATCTCTAATACAAGATCTTTAGAATTTGAATTTAATGAAAGATTGAAAAAAGCAAATCAGACAATGGCTAGGTTAAATAAAATTCTGAAATCAAATCGTCTGAAATATAAAAATCGGGCTATACACCAGTTTTGTGAGATCAGGGTTACTGTATAGACATGAGTCGTGGTATGACAGTGAAACAATATCCAATAGATTTTGTAGATTTGAGAAGAAAGTCCTCTGAAGAATATTGGGAGTTAAATGACATGACACGATTATAAATTAAACTATAATACAGGTTACTTGATTGCCATATGTAGATGATATCATGGTGAGGGGTAGATGGAGATGGTTTGGGCATGCTCTTCGCGCTCGCCAAGAGAGATTAGTTCACCAAAGTTTTACCGTGGCTCCTCGAGCCACTAGAAGAGTTGGACGACCCAACCTACATGGCTGAGGACTATGAAGCGTGAAGTGCGAGATGATGAATGGAGAAGTATTGATTTAAAATCTCAAGAGAGAGACGAATAGTGAAATCTAACCAAGGCCCCTTGCGTCAATAGGCGTAGGAGGAGATGATGATGATGATGAACTCTATTACAAGTATTCGGCGTGACAAAAATGTTGATTATTGACGCCAGTTGGTAAGGGTCTATTGAGATTCCTCAAGCGGTATCTTCAAGAGATTGCTGAGAAAGCGAGGAAGGAAAGGGGTACAGGACATTGTGACTAATTGCGTGGTTGAGAGCGTGAGGAGAGAACAAGGATGCAATTGTACCCCACGATGGACTTTGAAATTGAGTTGGCAGAAGACTTATCTGGACGTCTCCTGTGGTGAGTGGCAGGATGTCGAATAGTCATTCAGAGTTTTGCTGAGCAGAGAACAATTGGTAATTTCTGCTGTTATTGGTTTATATATATACCTGCTTACACACACACACACACACACACACACACACACTGACCAATAATCGCTTGATAGAGACAGTTTTGTCGAAACAGTGCTGTCGTGAATAAATGAAGAAAAGGAATAATCATTGTTTGAACAAAGGCTTACACCGGAAAACTTAAAAAAAAATTGAAACAATGCGAGGATTCATGTAGGAAACACAATGACGCCACTATGCGAATCGCTTTTTAGGTAAATCATATATATATATAATATAAATATATATATGTATACACTATATATTTTTATATATATACATATATATACATATATATATATATATATATTTATATATATATATATATATATATATATATATATATATATATATATATATATATATATATATATATATATACACACTATATGCACTGTATATCTATCGATATATATAAATATATATATATATATATATATATATATATATATATATTATATATATATATATACACTATATTTATATCTATCTATCTATATATATATATATATATATATATATATATATATATATATATATATATATATATATATATGTATATATATATATATATATATATATATATATATATATATATATATATATATATATATATATATATATATATATATATGTATATATAGATATATTTATGTATATGTATACTTATATATATATATATATATATACATATATATATATATATATATATATATATATATATATATATTACCAGTTAGGCTATGACCCTAGTATTAAAAGCAAGATGCTATAAGCCCGAGGGCTCCAACAAGAAAAAATAGCCCACTGAGGACAGGAAACAAGGAAATAATTAAACTGCAAATGAAGAATAAACAATCTAAATAAAATATTTCAAGAACAGTAGCAACTTCGAATTAGATCCTTCACATATATACTGTAAAAACTTAGAAAACAGGAGGAAGACAAATAAGATAGAACAGCATGCTCGATTCCCCCCCCCCCCACCTCTTCCCAATGCAAGAGAACTCTAATCCAAGAATGTGGAAGGCCATGGTAGCAAAATGAAAAAAAGTAAGAACTTCTATGAAACTATTAAATAATAACCCAACACACTATAGTTGAAGTATACGAATATTTTATTCATATATATATATATATATATATATATATATATATATATATATATATATATATATATATATATATATATATATATATACATACACACACACACACACACACACACACACACATATATATATATATATATATATATATATATATATATATATATATATATATATATATATATATATGTCTTATTTATAACTGTAATCGAACAGTTTAACATGTTTTTTCAAAAAGGCCCATAAAAGAAACACAGGAAATATGAATAAATCACACTATATTTCGGTCAATAAACATCGACCCTCTTCAGGATGTAAGGTAAAAGTGAGAATTACAGTGGAGAGTGACGGTTTATATATGAAAGCAAAAGGGTGTGTTCAATTGTTCTATAGTTGTTATAATTGCTGGAAGGATTAGCCAAATTTAATTACATACAGGTGCGTGTTCTTATTGTTGAGCCGCTTGGAGGAAGTCTTGACCTCTGATGCATGTCTGGTGGTCGGTCTCCGTGGATTATCTTCTTAATGATAGGGTTGAGAAGAGTATTGTCCACTGTGTCAGCTTTCCATTGGCCCCCACATAGGTTCATTGTGTTTGATTGATTTATGATGGCTGATTCCAGGATTTTCCTTCTGTTCGGACAGGTACTCTTAAAAAGCAAAGACGACTCACTCCAGTTAATCTGGTGCCCTAAATCCCTAAGGTGAATGAAAATCCCCGAGTTTTCATACCCATATCTAACAGATCTTTTGTGTTCGGATAATCTTTGAGATAGCGAACGGCCAGTTTGCCCAACGTACACTTTTTCACAATCCCTACATGGTACTTTATAAACGCCGGATTCTATCTCTCTTTTATTTTGATAAACATTAATAAGGGCGCTTCCTATGGTCTTTGGATATGAAAAAACAAAGGGGTTCTCAGTTTTGATATGATTTGTTATATTTTTAATACCTTCTATATATGGGAGTTTTATCTTATTTTTAAAATCTCTTTGGTTAGTAACATCATGATCTTTATAATATATCGTGTTGGCTTTGTTGATGGCCTTTTCTATGACATACGTCGGGTAGAATAGCTGGGCGAGTTGTTTACGGATGATTTCAAATTCTTTATTTAGGTAGGCTGGGGAACAGATTCTCAAACCTCTAAGAAATAGATTGCAAGCTACTCCAATTTTTACAGAAATGTCGTGATAACTAAAGAAATGAATGTAGGAAATAGAGAAAGTTGGTTTTCTATACACAGTGAAATTATACCCCGTCGATTCCCTTATAATTAGTATGTCCAAAAAAGCTAATTTTCCATCTTTTTCCCATTCAGTTTTAAATTTTATGCTAGGGACTAGGGAATTTAGATTATTGAAAAATATATTGAAATCTCCCCAGCTATCATCCCAATATGTGAAAATGTCATCAACATAGCGTTGCCAAACCATGTTCGTAGGTTTAATTGTTGTTAAAATTTCTGTTTCAAAGTATTCCATGTAGAGGTTAGCTAAAATTGGAGATAACGGGCTGCCCATACTACAACCAAATTACTGTTTGTAAAAATTTCCATTGAAAGAGAAAACGTTATTTGACACGCTTAGTTTAATTAACTTAATTGTTTTTTCAATACCGAGGGGGAAGTGATCTTCGTAAGGGATTAATTTTTCCCTCAAGAAACTTAATACGTCGTTGATCGGGACCTTTGTAAATAGGGATTCTACGTCAAGACTCAAGAGTTTTACATTGTTTACCGGGATATTTAATCTATTGAATTTCTGGATGAAGTCCTCTGCATGCTTAATATGAGCTGAAGAAAAGCTCCCTAGAAAGGGAGACAGCAAGTCTGCTAACCATTTTGATATATTATATATAAATGACCCTTTACATGAGACGATTGGGCGTAAGGGAATACCGTCCTTATGAGTTTTTGGGAGCCCGTAAAAATATGGCAACGAAGGGTTCATGACTTTGAATTTTTCTAAGACCTCGATGTCTTTTTTATTATTTCAGATTTTTCTTACGGATTTGAAAAACTCCGGAGCAACAGAGTTACGGGGATCTTTTGTTAGCTTTTCATATGTAGTGTCATCGTTTAAGAGTTGTTGAACTTTGTTGACATACGTCTCTTTATCAAGAATGACTATTTTTCCGTCTTTATCCGATTTTGTGATGATGATATTATCGGTTTTGTTTAATGAAAAAATTGCATTATGAAACCTTCTGGGAAGCGGATTTTTACTGTTACTTTGTTCTAATGCATTTAACAAGATTCCTTTTAGGCAAGTTTCATCTTTTTCAAAATTGTTTTTAGAGAAATGTTTATCGAAGGCCACCACATAATCAAAATGACTTTCCCGTCCGGGTTTCATAGCAAAAGAGATACCTAGATTCAGAGCTGTTTGCTCATTCACTGTGAGTGGACATATTAGCCCATCATGGAACCCCTTCGTTTTTTCCATATCTTCAGTTGGAATGCCGATATCAAGCATATATTCAGACGTTATGAACGACTAGTGCAGGGACTTCACCGGAGGAAAAACCAGAAATGGTTTCTTGAAGAGTGTCTGCAAGAACAAGTTATACCAAAAATGTATGGCTTTTCACGCTGGACATCAACATCGGACCCCTTTCCTAATTCCTCCAGGACATTTCTGCAAGAACGAATTATGTCAGCAAATCATGACATCTATGTATCACGGAGGAATATAAGTGAATTGGGGGTATCTCTTCGTCTACTATGCCGAGATGATGGTATGTACAGAGATCTTTCTTCATATGTGCTGACTGGTGCTATTAATAGTAGTGTGACTCACTCCGAGAAATTGAAAAATAAATTAGAAAGACTCATACGAAATAGTACATGGAATAACTTAGGATTGGAAAATAACGTTTTGAATTTATCGAACCGTCCACTCACAGTGAATGAGCAAACAGCTCTGAATCTAGGTATCTCTTTTGCTATGAAACCCGGACGGGAAAGTC
>NC_090745.1:82685712-82698212 GCF_036898095.1 Palaemon carinicauda
TGAAACTAATGTCAAAATATGTATAATTCAATTGCTTGTGTTATACAACATAATTATGGTCAAGGTTTCGAAAAGGTATAAAGCATCTCTTTGTATATCGTGGTTGAATCTCACGAAATTTAGTGGGATGATTGGCAATGATCCAAGGATAATTTGAATAGATTTTGGGAGTGATTCGGTCAAAGGTCAAGGTCACGAAAAGGTTAAAAATTATTTTTGCTATATCGTGTAAATTTTTTTTTCAGTTTGCATAAAACTAATGTCAAAATTTGCATAATTCAATTGCCTATCTTGTGATACACAACATGGTTTAGGCAAAGGCATAACCTCTACCGAGGGGCCTTTCTAGTTATTATTATTATTATTATTATTATTATTATTATTATTATTATTATTATTATTATTATTATTATTATTATTATTATTATTATTATTATTCCATCCAACATCGTAAGTCTTTGACGTTATCTCTAAAACTGTTAAAACAAAATAGGGCTTCATTCTTTGGAAGAAAATCTCCCTTATATATGATAAGGAGCAAGTGTCGGGCTATATATATATATATATATATATATATATATATATATATATATATATATATATATATATATATATATATATATATATATATATATATATATATATATATATATATATATATATATGTGTGTGTATTTCTTTCCTGTCACGATGAGTGGCATTACCAACCGTATAACTACTCTCTCTCTCCCAGTCTTCCGGGTAGTGGGGAAAACGAGCAGCCATATCATGGTGAGAGGGGTCCCGTCTTGTGCCTGTAGTAAGGAATCTGGGAAGGCTTGAATCTGTGCTTTTGTGTGCATATTAATCTTAAATATTTAGCTGTCATTGTCATGATTCGCATAAACTAGTGTAGAATAGACTAATACTCATAAGATTCAAAGAATAAACCAGATGAAAATTTACATTGAATGTGTAGTTTCTGTATTTTTTGAACAGTCTCTATGTACAATTTTATTTCGTGATAATGTGCACACATTCGTGTGAGACTTGAGTAAAAGTTTGAATGTATGAAAGAACGTTCAATAAAGTCTAGGAACAAATTAGGAGTCATTGACTTGACAAACTGGCTTCCAAAGAATGTTCTATAGTATTCTTTTTCAGCTATATTCCAGCTGTCGACTTTCGGAATATTATCTCCAAGATCTCTGGATTATTTTCTTATTGACCTTTCTAAGCAGAAGCTGACATTTCCGAAGTCAGAGTTAACACAATACATCATAGAATATCAAACTTCAAACCTCTCTCTCTCTCTCTCTCTCTCTCTCTCTCTCTCTCTCTCTCTCTCTCTCTCTCTCTCTCTCTCTCTCTCTCTCTCTCGCTTTATATATTCATATGTATATATGTATATATATATATGTGTGTGTATATATATAATACAGTATATGTACTGTATATATATATATATATATATATATATATATATATATATATATATATATATATATATATATATATATATATATATATATATATATATATATATATATATATGCCATGATTATGTAAAACTTTTTTCGCATGTATTACATTGTTTTCCGTATGATCTTGCTCGATCAGTATTATGTTGCCACTGTATTTCAAAGTAATATTCGATGTCAACTAGTCTCAATTATTGCTTTTAATCTATGCCGTTCAATTGAAGTGTGAAAGAGACTAGAAAATAGGTTAAGAAGAGCAAGTTTTAGATCCAATGTTATATAGGAAACCCCCGATTTTTTTAATAAAAAAGATTTTTACCGATGTAAAACTAATTGAATTTTCTAATAACAGAGATGCCTGCCAATGAATGCCCTTTAATATATAGAGAAATCGATTTAAAATCTCAGTAGGTAAAGGTGAACTTCTATCCTTTGTTTAATTTATTACCATGTACTGTACTGAGTCCACTAAAGGGAATTATTCCAAACTAAAGCTACTCTCGCCTTTTAGTGAATGACTCTGATGAATGCCTATTTTATATTCATGAAAAATGTGAGTATGAATTTGGCAAGTGTGGCGGTCATTATGGGTAAATATTAGTAAAACTGACTCAAACGGATGTCCTGAGATTTGTCTGTTGATTATTTATTTTGATTAGAATTGATAAACGTTGAAACGCTTAAAAAAGATAGACGGGTATATCCATAGAAGGTTACAGTTTTTGCAAGCCAAAATTTCGAAACTAAAATTAATCGATTTTATCATTATTTCATATTGAACCCTCACTTGCATGGGAAGTGCAGAAACATCAGTGTTTGACTCGGCTTCAAAGCATAGAATACCAACGTGAGAAGAAGGAACAAACGTAGCAGAGTAGAATTTATAACAATGAAATCATTTTAAAACAAAATTGTTAGTTTTTACTTACTCGAAAAAGCGTTTAGTTTGTATAGGAGTTCTAGGAACAAATGTTTTGATAAGAAATAATTGATTTTCAAATAGAATCATTAAAGAGTATCAGATTAATGAGTTCCATTTTTATTTCTTAACAAAGACATGCAACAGTAAATTCTGTGGTAATGAGTTGTAGTCTTTTTATTATCTCACTATTTAGCGAACTGGTTACAAGAAAATTTATTTGATTTTATTTTTGTTTTACCAAGATATCATTATCATCTAATGTGAGTATTTTTGGGTAAAAATTGTAGTTCCATTTTCAGTTTTACTTTTATCAAACAGGTGTACCAAGAAATCCTTTCATACCACTTTAGGTGATAGTTTTGCTTCTTTGACAAATGGCGTATTGTTCTGAAGATTTGGTACACACAGCTTTCTCTTATCTTGAAGACCCCGAAAATTATTGCCCGTCTTCTACATTGGTTGCTGAACGTCACTGGGGATTAATGGACACCCGGTGTCTCAGAGACGATTTTCTCTGGGTTATCGCAACGTCTTCATGTTCTTACCCCCCGCAAATACATAATGTTTCTCGTTATCTGTCTTTTAATGAACAAACTTAGATCTTTTGGTTGTTGGTCGGGGAAGGGTGGTGTAGTGTCACATATAAGTTTGAAGATCCTTCTCTTGTATCCGATTCGAGTCCCTAAACAAGAATGTTCCGACTGGTGTTGATGTGTTAGACTTTTTGTCCTTAATTGTTGGATTCATGGTGACGTTAACAGAGAATAATAGCTTAATTAGGAACTATCAACCAAAAAACAATCAATATGGTAGAAGTTCTAGTCTTTTTTAAGGTTGTTTTTACCTCTGAAAATTAATGAAAAGTTATTTTGTTTTCCTCCAATCTGTCGAGCCTTTCTAGTCGTATCAAGTGCATTAGACATACTCATTCGTAATTGGCACTTTGTTTTTAAAACTCAGATAACTTATTATTTCGTTTCTTATTTTTCAATTCATGCGATTATTATTATTATTATTATTATTATTATTATTATTATTATTATTATTATTATTATTATTATTATTATTATTATTATTATTATTATTATTTATGTTGTAATCATTACTCAACAAAGTGTTTTTTTTATGAAACAATCCAAAACAGTATAAAATTTGTTAGTAAGCTTCCAGAAAAAAATATCCGATGAAAAGAAGTGGATTCTGGTTAAGATTTGTCTTGTGCAAGGGAACGTAGTAAACACACTGATCCTACTTATAAGAATTAAGGGAAGAAAGGTCTGGGTGGGTCTGGGGTTAGTGAGCTGGGAGGAGAGAGGAGGGTAAGAAGGGGAGAAGATGACAGGATCCGATTACGTGTTCATTCTCTCTTTCTAAGTTGTGCCTCCTCGCCCCTTTTATTCTTTTTCATTCAAGCTCATGACCTTCCACCTCCAACACCGACACCCCCCCCCCCCCTCTCGAAGCTCCCATGCCTTAAACGGACGACACCATTCCTGTTGCATTGGGACGCACACTCACATACGCACGCATTCACTGAAGAGGATTTTCTCCTCTTTAAAAGGGAGAAAAATGTTCCGGGGCTTTTGTCTTTCTTAGTGGCGACTACCCGGTGGTTTTCGTCGTCAGTTTTCGCTTTCAAGTCTTACTTGTATTGCGTTTTGGTGATGCATTCAATTTCGTGTTTTGGTGTTGCAAGGTTTTTTATTTATTCGATTTTTTGTTTTGGTGTTGCAAGGTTACTTGTTTACTCGAATTTCTATTTTGGTATTGCAGTATTTAATGTTGATTCGATTTCGTGTTTTTTGTGTTACAAGGTTTCTCATTTCTAGAGTTTTTTTATTGCAGGTTTTATGTGTTTATTCCATTTCGTGTTTTTGTGTTGCAAGCCTTCTTATGTACTGGATTTTTTTTTTTTGGTGTTAAAAGTTATCTTATTTACTCGACTTTTTTTTTTTGGTGTTGTAAGGTCTCTTATTTGCTGTATTTTTTTTTCTTTTTGGTGTTTCAAGATTTCTTATTTGTTAGAATATTTAATTTTTTGGTGTTGCAAGGTTTCTTATTTGCTAGAATATTTTTTTTTTTTGTGTTGTAATGTTTCTAATTCAATCGAATTTTTACTTTGGTGTTTCGGGGTTTCGTATTTACTCGTTTTTTTTCTTTTGGTGTGGCAATGTTTCTTATTTTAATAGATTTTTTTATTTGGTGTTGCAAGGTTTTTTATTTTCTTTTTTTTTTTATTTTGATTTTTCGAGGTTTCTTATTTACTTGATTTTTTGTTTTGGCATTCTAGTATGTATTATTTATTCGACTCAATTTTGTATTCCATTGTTTTCCAATTATTTCATTTTTGGTGTTGCTCTGGAAATGTGATGGATAAAATATTTGAAGTTTCAACATTGCCGATTGATAATTGGATCAGTAGAACAGCATCATACACCGTTTACTCTGGGACAGAAAACCCTAGTAAACAGATATTGATGTTAATTTTTCTTTGTTCTTAATACCATTTCATTTCATTGCATCAGAACTGTCGTATTAGCAACTATGAGAGACTATTGCTTATGAAAAAAAAATTAAACTTCTAAGTTTACACTTTTTTTTTTTTTTTTTTTTTTTTTTTTTTGTCATACCTAGGAATCCTATTTTGAATTTGTATCTCTCCGACAGTCATTTTCATGTAGTTGTATTAATATCTTAAACGTTAAAATGTTTTTGCTCAGAATGTAATATAAAATTGGGAATGATTATGCAAATATACATTAAATATATTTTCTTCTATAAAATGAAAAAGAAAATGTTTAAGAGGCCGAGATTTAGGAGAAATGTTTGTATAGACTGATGTAGTTCGTATGCATTATATACATTTGCTTCTTACAATTTTACAAGGGCCAGCATTACAGTTTTCTAGAGCTATTAACAGCAGCTGTGCTTGGTGAATGTTCTTATCATCTGGACACTTGATCCTAGGCTGACCTTCTCAGAAAACAAAGAATAGATAAATCCAAACGAGAGAATTTTGTTTTGAACACATCAAGCAGCTATTTGTAAATTGAAAATTGTTTGCTTACTGAGTTGGAGTGTCTTTCATTTAACAAGAATTGATTCTAGACAATATTAAGTAGCGTGTATCGCTTATTTTTTTTTTCATTCAGCAACCTATTTTCTTAAGCTTTTTTTCTTTTTTTAATGAACATTTTCCGACGACATCGCTCAAAGAGTTCGTATTATTTCCTTGTTTATTTATTACTTGCATTTCGTAACGACCAGATCAAAGGATCTCTAACACTGGAGAGAGTTTTTGAAATGTCCTCCACCCACATTCCTAATCCATCGTAATCCTAGTGACTTACGAACTTCCTAATATGTAGTCATACCTCCCAGCGGGATCTTGCACACCGAGGCCACCTACACCTGTCCGATTACTGCGCACCTGACCAAGCGCTGTTGCAAAAGTATTGATAATGATAAAGTGAAGATCATTATGTTAGTCCAAGGCACACATACAGTGCGGTGTGCAGCAACTTAGATATTAAGAAAAAGTAATCAGTAAAGGTACGTGTCTTGGTAGAGAGTATCAGAGTTGAGTAATGTTAATGATTATAGCACTGTCGTTGCATTTTGATAGATAGGTGACACTAAGCAAGGTGAAAAACGATATTAAGATTATGATCTTTAAAAATTTTGAAACTGATATACTTATTTTATAATATGAAATTGAAATTTTCTTGGCAAGGTATTACTTAAAAGTTTCAATGAAAACTGTAATTAGAATTTTTTTTACTGATATGATAGCAAGAAGCGACTTAAATTGATACGAAAAAGGAAGATTGTTAAGATGAAGTGGTGAAGGTAATATCAATACACTACGTGGGAGTGTACCTTCGAATGAAAATTTCTTGCTCCTCCATTATTGTTCATTCTTTCCACCAACCCTTAATGCCAATTCTTCTTACTCAGGTTTACCATAATCAGAGGTTCATTGCTAGTCAGCATTTCATAAACACGTCGGAATTATATCCCTTGAGCCTTTAGCCGATCATTACTATCTGGTATGGAGGTTCAAGATTATTTAGTAACAACACCCCTTGCTGCATTCTATCGACCTGCTATTGCATCATCATTATCAACTACCCTTTGAAAACGTAATGACGGCAATTCATATATTTATGATCGATTATATCTGAACTTGACCTCTCCTCCTCTCCTCTCTGAGCTGAGGGAGTCAGGTGTATTTCTTTTACCTCGTATTACAACGTTTGATCAGATTTTGAGGCGTGTATGTATGATAGCGGCCATCTGTATGTATGATGACGGCTGATTAAGAATACAGCAGTGTAGGGGGGGGGGGGGGGGTCGCAGGGGCCGTTAGCCCCCCGTGAGGTAAGTACGTAAGGACGCGGCTTGCAGGTTAGGTTAGTGGGGTTAGTTTAGCTAATTGGTGTCCATATTTTATGTTCATAGGAGGAACTGGCGGCTAATATACAAAGGCTCCGATTTTGATAATTTCTCTTGTAACCGATACGCAGATCAAAGGGCGACGACGCCATGTCGCTGCTGATGTATGGTACGTTAATATGTTGCCCTTTTGTAAAGTCCTAATTATTGTACCCGCTTCCCTTCACTCTCCATTTCTCTCGCCTCTGTTCCCACATCTTCGACGACATTAGACGATATATCTCTCTCTCTCTCTCTCTCTCTCTCTCTCCTCTCTCTCTCTCTCTCTCTCAAACAGGTTTCTGACTTATAAAGGTAATTCATTCTCTCTCTCTCTCTCTCTCTTCTCTCTCTCTCTCTCTCTCCTCTCTCTCCTCTCTCTCTCTCTCTCTCTCTCTCTCTCTCTCAAATAGGTTTCTGACTATGAAGGTAATTCTCTCTCTCTCTCTCTCTCTCTCTCTCTCTCTCTCTCTCTCTCGCTCTCTCTCTCTCTCTCTCTCTCTCTCTCTCAAATAGGTTTCTGACTTATAAAGGTAATTCTCTCTCTCTCTCTCTCTCTCTCTCTCTCTCTCTCTCTCTCTCTCTCTCTCAAATAGGTTTCTGACTTGTAAAGTTAATTCTCTCTCTCTCTCTCTCTCTCTCTCTCTCATCTCTCTCTCTCTCTCTCTCTCTCTCTCTCTCTATATATATATATATATATATATATATATATATATATATATATATATATATATATATATATATATATATATATGTATATATATATACATATATATAACAGTATATATATATGTCTTATTTATAACTGTAATCGAACAGTTTAACATGTTTTTTCAAAAAGGCCCATAAAAGAAACACAGGAAATATGAATAAATCACACTATATTTCGGTCAATAAACATCGACCCTCTTCAGGATGTAAAGTACAAGTGAGGCTTACAGTGGAGAGTGACGGTTTATATATGAAAGCAAAAGGGTGTGTTCAATTGTTCTATAGTTGTTATAATTGCTGGAAGGATTAGCCAAATTTAATTACATCCAGGTGCGTGTTCTTATTGTTGAGCCGCTTGGAGGAAGTCTTGACCTCTGATGCATGTCTGGTGGCCGGTCTCCGTGGATTATCTTCTTAATGATAGGGTTGAGAAGAGTATTGTCCACTGTGTCAGCTTTCCATTGGCCCCCACATAGGTTCATTGTGTTTGATTGATTTATGATGGCTGATTCCAGGATTTTCCTTCTGTACGGACAGGTACTCTTAAAAAGCAAAGACGACTCACTCCAGTTAATCTGGTGCCCTAAATCCCTAAGGTGAATGAAAATCCCCGAGTTTTCATACCCATATCTAACAGATCTTTTAAAAATAAGATAAAACTCCCATATATAGAAGGTATTAAAAATATAACAAATCATATCAAAACTGAGAACCCCTTTGTTTTTTCATATCCAAAGACCATAGGAAGCGCCCTTATTAATGTTTATCAAAATAAAAGAGAGATAGAATCCGGCGTTTACAAAGTACCATGCAGGGATTGTGAAAAAGTGTACGTTGGGCAAACTGGCCGTTCGCTATCTCAAAGATTATCCGAACACAAAAGATCTGTTAGATATGGGTATGAAAACTCGGGGATTTTCATTCACCTTAGGGATTTAGGGCACCAGATTAACTGGAGTGAGTCGTCTTTGCTTTTTAAGAGTACCTGTCCGTACAGAAGGAAAATCCTGGAATCAGCCATCATAAATCAATCAAACACAATGAACCTATGTGGGGGCCAATGGAAAGCTGACACAGTGGACAATACTCTTCTCAACCCTATCATTAAGAAGATAATCCACGGAGACCGGCCACCAGACATGCATCAGAGGTCAAGACTTCCTCCAAGCGGCTCAACAATAAGAACACGCACCTGGATGTAATTAAATTTGGCTAATCCTTCCAGCAATTATAACAACTATAGAACAATTGAACACACCCTTTTGCTTTCATATATAAACCGTCACTCTCCACTGTAAGCCTCACTTGTACTTTACATCCTGAAGAGGGTCGATGTTTATTGACCGAAATATAGTGTGCTATATATATATATATATATATATATATATAATATATATATATATATATATATATTATATATATATTTATATATATATATATACATATATATATATATATAAATATATATATATATATATATATATATATATATATATATATATATATATATATATATATATATATATATATATATATATATATATAATGTTTGTGTGTGTATGTTTCAGTCGTAAAAAGCAAGTTAATTCACTATCAAGTAATTCTTATAATTTTCTGGTTATATGCGCTCGAATATTGAAAATCGAATTTCTCATTGAAACTTGAGAGTAAAGGAAAACAGCGAGTTGTTTTGAAATTCAGGAGTTAATCCATCATATTTCTTATCTCTCCTGAACTGCAACTTCGATCGATGATGCTCAAGTAAAGCGCTAAGCTTTTGAAGAAAATAAATGTGTTATTATTGTTCCCCTCGTGGATGGCAGTTTGTCAGATCTCAAACCACCTTTCTCTCATTCGAAAACTGAATAATAATTTTGTACTTCAAAATTTAACACTTTACTACTTCTTCTTCTTCTTCTTCTTCTTCTTCTTCTTCTTCTCTTCTTCTTCTTCTTCTTCTTCTTCTTCTTCTTATTATTAATGTCTTCCGTATTGGTGATAAATTACTCTAAACATTGCTTTCCGATATTTCATATTTCAATTTTTAAGGGTTGTAATTAATACATATATACAGGGATGAGTATTTACTATAATAAACCAGGCTTCTTCATATCATTTATAGTTTGTTTGTCTCAGGATAATTTCAGTTTCGTTAGTGCCATGGCCAAAGTTTGATTCCTGGGCGAGGCCATGTGTTTTAGTTTGACAATTGACTGCTGTAGATACCTGTTGGTTTTTGAGGTCTCCGCTCTTGTAAACAAAGGTATGGAATATTTGTGGGTAACGGGAAGATTAGTCAACTTCTGGAGCCAGTCTTCTTAAAATGGAAGAAAATATAAGTACCATGTTTAGAAGTAAGGGCATAAGTTTCCACAGAGCGCAATAGTGTGTGCTTGATTGGCTATGGTGCTGTGGTTTTGGGTAGGAAGTGATGAGCCATTTGTGAAGTATATCTTGGAACTGATACTGAATGAGGGTGAATGTGTTTTACTTTTTTTATATGAAACTACCTATGCCATGTGGGTATGTGTAAATGCACAGGCAAGCGCGTGTTTTGTATATGTGTGAATATATCAACTGTGCATGTATTATATATCTTGTCTAAATTATTAATTATTTCATGTTAAAATTTAATGACATTGTGTTGAAACGCCAAGGCTGTATATTAACGAAAGAATATTTTAGCCTTAAATTTAGACTGCTTATTTATAGTAGTTTGAATAGTTCTTAAAAGCGAAATGCGACTCTATCACAGTGATGGACTGGAATCTAGTGTTTACTAAAGTTCGGTGCAATCAATACATAAGTGCAAGGTAACTTAGCTATTATGAGAATAATTCAATTTTAATGCTTTAGTGCGAAAACCGATTCATTGTCAAGTGAATCCTTTGTTTGTTTGGTAGCTTTTGTTCCTGCTTTTGATGGTGTATTCCCATCTTATATACGGGAATCGAGTAGTTGAGATTCAAACAGGACTTATAAGTGGTGCACTTTTCTTTTACTGAAACGGTTTACTTTCCCCTGAAAAAAATATATATAATTATGCGACCTTTTTCCATCCTAGAGCCTTATCTAGGATTAATTATTTATTTTACTATTTGAAACGACCTAAGTTTATTGTATTGGAAAAATCTTTCGTTATACATAATTGTTATTCAAAAGTCGTTTATTTAATGATGAGGGTTCATATTTACCTTCTATTTGGTTTTGTGACGATTTTAGAATATTAAGCCCTTATGAATTATGAAAACCGTCTAGGGAAGATTTTCTTCCACTGTTATCGATGTTTGGTGATCAACTTTAGATATTTCATATATGAACTGTACTCCAGAAATCCTCATCATTTTCCAGCTGAGTATTTGGGTTATAAGCTATTACAAATAGCAAAATGGACGTTAGAAATCTTTATCGTTTTTAAGGGCTTGGTAGAATTTTTAAAACGGATGTTATTTCTATTTCACGAGTTAACTACAATTTAAGTGCCGGTCCTGAAGATTTTTAATGAGATGCTCTTAGTGAATGCAGGGGAATTTTGTTTATATCAATTATAGACATTCACGATGTTTCTTTACTACACAATTGAACTTGTCCCTTTGTCGAAACAACAGCGATTGATATAAGTATTAAATTGGATGCTGAATTAGATCTTATAAGCTTAAACCTATCTTTAGCTTTCCACCTGAAAAAAGAACACATTTGTCGTAGTGCTTGGGAATGGGAGATGCAAGGAGGGAGGGAGGGAGGGAAAAGGGAAGGCGAAGAGATCGAGAGAGGAGTCTCTTGCAACGGTTGACTGAACAACCTTTCTCCCTTTTTTTCTCTCTCATTTTGCCCTCCTGCGTATATAACCCCATCTCTACCCCCTGGTCTGCTTCGGTCACTCCTCCTTAGGTTCCTTCTGTTTGTTGTACTGTGTATGGCCTGTTCATTTCTCTCTCTCTCTCTCTCTCTCTCTCTCTCTCTCTCTCTCTCTCCTCTCTCTCTCTCTCTCTCTCTCTCTCTGTGGGTTTGCATGATCATATAACGGTAGCATTTACAATATTTGACCTGATTGTTTTTACCCAGCGGGTAGTTTACCGACACTGATTTCTTCTTGAATGAGGAAAATTAATTTTGATTCTTGTTTGCCACATTGAAACACATACACACAAACACACACACACATATATATATGCACTATATATATATATATATATATATATATATATATATATATATATATATATATATATATATATATATAATATATATATATATATATATATATATATATATATATATATATATATATAATATATATATATATATATATAGTTTACTGAAGAAGTGCGTATTAAAATACACGAAAGCGCAAGTAACTAAAATCTCTTTGTTTGACTTTTGCTATATACTGTAAATAGCAGTTACAATGAGAAAACCATGGATATCAAATAGTACTCGGGATACTATAAAAAGGAGACAAAGAGAAATTGATTGTTGAAAGTTTTCGAGAAAGTAATGAAAATTACAAGTTAGAGCATGCTAAGTATTCCAGTATTGACAGCGAGGTCAAAAGAAAAGCCAGGAATAACTGGAGAGAATATTTAGACAGTAAAGCAGACGAGGCTGACATACCTATGAATTCAGGAAGTGGTTATGGTGTAAGAATTATTCATAGAATTATAAATGAAATCTCGACTGGGGCAAAGAAGAAGAAGCATACACCTATCAAAAGGGGAGATGGACCTGTTATAACAACAGAAGATGAAGAAAGACAACGTTGGATGTAACACTTTAGTGAGGTTATGAATAAGAGATATGAAGAGAATAATTCAGTTGATATACCTGATATACCTTGATGTGCCTGTGAATGAATTCATTGTGTTTGAAGCTGAGGCTATCATTAAGAAATTCAAGAGATGGAAAACCCCCTGAATGCGATGGAATAACTGCTGAGATGATACTGGCCGAAAATTAAGCGATTCCCAGAATAC
>NC_090745.1:82705712-82718212 GCF_036898095.1 Palaemon carinicauda
CTGATAACTCGGTGGTGTTCTATCAAATCTAAGGTGAAGACAAGGTAAAAAAAAATGTTCGCAATTAAGATGAAACTAGTTTTGACTGAAAATTAATTCCAAGTTATTTAATCTTGAGACCTTTCCCACAATGCGCTATTGAAGATTTAATTTTAGAAGTTTGACTGTATTATATGGACAGAAATTGGTTAGAAAATCAATTAGATCTCAAAGAAAATACATCATGGATATACACATATACGGGAAACTTTGGTTCCATTATTTCAGTGGAACCAGGTTTTAGTTTCTCTCTGGCCCTGATCGCGTGGAAAAGGCGCGGGATGTTCTTGCATGACCTTTGATTCCGACAGAAGAGCAATTGCAAATTAGCGCCATTGCACAGTCCATGGTGAGGGTTACATAGGCCGTGAAATTTGCAGAAAAAAAGAAAATATCGAGTTAAATTCTGTTTTTGTTATATTTATTCTCAAGAAGTGCCAAAGGCAATTCATAGTATTATCTTTTCTAAATGAGTACTTTATTACTTGTTTTTGTTCACGTAGTCTTAGGCACATGAGTTATCAAATGGGTGTGCTTTTAGATAAGAATAAGATAATCATATTAATTTTTGTTTTTCAAGATATTTTAGATACATACAGTATACTGTTAATATATATAATCTCATTTCAGAGAAGTTAGCTTCATGCCCCAAGAAAATTTGGTTCGGCTCTGAAAATTACCATTCATTACCATCGTTCAAGACTTGCCTAACTAAAGTATTTGACATCCCTGATAAAACTCCTCAAAATGCAGCGGTGCTTTGATAAAATTCATGCTTTAATAATATATAATTTTCATTAATCCGTCATTTAATCCCCAGATTTTCAGAGCTCACTTTAGAACTTTATGAGAGTGGTTTGTCTCCATTGTGAGCACGTTTAGAACACCGAAGAATTTTAAGTGTTCAGTTTTATCTGTGATCTGGGGGAAGGCAACCCGCGTTGGGATTTTTATCTTTCTTTTATGGTCGCAATCGTTTTCCTGGTTTGGCGTTCATGAAAATTCATGTTTAAAAATCCCTGTTGCATTTTGGACATTTCCTTTTTATACATAAATCACCGCGCTTTCCTCCTCTCCCAGCATCGCCTTTCTAGGTACACTTAATATATTTCGGTATTGCTTCAAACCCCTTTCTATCCTTTGGTTCCGGATATCATATCTTTTGATGCAGGACTCCCCGTAGATTTCTTTTCAGTTATTGAGAGATACTTTATCCATTCTCCCTGTTTATGTCTCCACTCTCACACCCCTTTCCCTATACACCTGCCCCATAGTAATATCCTCTGACTGCTTTCTCGTCGTGGTTCTTATGAGTGAGGACTCCCATTCTCAGTTTTCACTTGCCAGTAATCTCTCTCTCTCTCTCTCTCTCTCTCTCTCTCTCTCTCTCTCTCTCTCTCTCTCTCTCTCTCTCCTTGAAATATAACTCCTGGGTCACCGATGCGTCCCAAAACCTGTATTGTACCTGAACCATGCTGCCATGTCATCTCTGTTTGCATCGTGGATAAAACAAAAAACTTCTTGCTGTACTTTGCTTTTTTATTGCACTGAGGAAAATGCATATTTGCTCCCACATTTTCTTTGACTTTCTCCTAAGTTGCATACACTTGACGTTTTAGGGATATTGATTTGATTAAATTTCTTTTTAGCCTTTGAAATATCGCAGGGGCCAGACTGGTGAAAGTCTTTTTAAAAGTGTCCTGGCTGCGACTATCATATAGCGGGGATCATGCTCAACTTGTAGATTGTATGTCAAGATCCATGGGAAAAACTCGAGGGTTTGTGACCAAATCTTGGGATATACGCTTGGAGTGGAGTTCTCTCTCTCTCTCTCTCTCTCTCTCTCTCTCTCTCTCTCTCTCTCTCTCTCTCTCTCTCTCTCTCTCTCACACACAAGTATTATTTAGCTCTCAAGATGCTGGTTAAGATTTTTATTCTAGTTAAACTTAGTACCTATGTCGATATGTGTGATTATTTTTTTTCTTAGTTTGCCATTATCAGGTACCATATAAGGGAAAATGTATTTTAACTTCTGTGATGTTTTTTATTTCCTTAAAAGTAATGTTAATGTTCTCGGTGACGAGGATAAATATGCTATTCCTTATAAATGTTATGTTCATTTCTCTATCTTGTCTTTTTTCTTAATGAGGGTTAGCTAATAAGTCTTGGAAGGATTTTATAAATGTGCTTATCGATGGATCAATAGCAATTAAAGTGTATTAAGAGTTCGAATTAGATTTAATGTAAAACCTTTTATTGATTGTGGTTAAGATATGAAAATCATAGTTATTTGTGTTTTAGCAATCTTCTTTCACTCCAATTGCCTTCATTTCCTTTTTCTTTATTTTTTCTTTGTTGATTGCTGCTGCTTTTCTTAAGAATGACTGCGTGTGTTGTGAATGAATGATGCGATGGGATTGATATGGCATTTGATGATTTTCTGGGGGACTGATATGATGAAGTGAGATTTACATGGCGGATATACTTATCAGATTGGTTGCGGTATTTGAAGTAATGTTTGAAATGGGAATGAAAACTTAAATATAATAATAATTTATCTCTTCATGAGAGGGAAAATTAAGGTAAAATTTATTTAAAAAACAAGTCAGTGATTTGCCTCTCTCTCTCTCTCTCTCTCTCTCTCTCTCTCTCTCTCTCTCTCTCTCTCTCTCTCTCTCTCTCTCTCTCTCTCACACAAAGGAATCTAAACGTTTAACAAAAGTTATTGCTGAATATGGTAACTGGTGGTAAAACCCATCTATACATTGCTCTCTTTCCCCGTTTAAAATACTGTACCTTGATTGTTAGAACTTCTTTGAATAGGAATTTTTTTTTTAAATTTACTTTAAATAAGGTTCGTTCTACTTAAAAATGAGGTGCTTTCTTTGCATTTACGTGAAAATTATATTCCTTTTTACCTTAAATTAATTATGAGGCTCTTACATTTACTTAATACGAGGTTTTTCTTGCATTTACTTATAAAATAATGTGACCGAAATTAAATTATATCGGAATTTCGACTTGAAAGTTTTCTTTCCAACTTACATACCTTCAATAAAATTATCAGTGTATTAACTTTTCCTTGTTGGAACTCAATTTGCAACGCAATCCTTTTATGCGTACGTCATCCGGTGACCCTTTGTGTCCCTCGGTGCACGATTCCCACGACCCCCTTTCTAAGAACTAAAAGAGATAATGAGAAATCCGCCTCCGGTGTCGATTATTGCACGAAATCGCTTCACTTCAAGTCGTTAATTGTTAGGTAATTGTATTTCTGTTATACACTTATTAAAAGGGAAATCATAATTTTGTCTGAGAAGTGCTTATTTTAGTAGAAAGTTTAATATGGTTAAAGAAATAATTAAGAATTGTTGGTATTGATTTTGATACTTATGTATTTGATATATTTTTTAATATTTGTATGATTCTTTCAATTATTCGATTTAAATATTTTAATGATACTCGGAAGAAAGGACATATTTCAACAGTTTTATTTTTCATTTGCTCCCACAGAGGTAAGTTCATGGCAGTCAAGTTGTTCAATTGGGAGACAAGCGGTCGTAATTATTCTCTCTTCCTTTTACTGACAGTCATCTCACTTTCTGTTTGGATAAGATCTTACTGCTCATCAGAAGACTGTTTTGCCTAGGTGAAACAACTTTTTGCGCCAAAATATATAACTTTGTTTCTATCCACATAGTCTCTATTAACAGAAAATTCTCGTACGGTAATTCATGTTTAACATTCAACTTTTTTCGCTTTTATTCCTCTTAGAAATTTATTATTATTATTATTATTATTATTATTATTATTATTATTATTATTATTATTATTATTATTATTATTATTATTATTGTTATTATTGTTATTATTATTATTACATGCTAAGCTATAAGCCTTGTTGGAAAAGCAAGATACTATAAGCCAAAGGGCTGAATTCAACAGGAAAAGCTAACCCAGTGAGGAAATTAAACTGGTAAATAGGTAAACTTCAGAAGTAATAAACATTCTAAATAAGATACCTTAAGAACAATAACAACATTGAATTAAATTTGATCTTTCATAAATAAACTAAAAAAAATTACAAGTTTTCCTTTTTTATGGAGAGGAACGATAGAGCGTCATACGCGCTTTACAAAGCGACAGTCAGCTTCTATTGGGCGATGGTCTGGCTTGTTTCCATTCCATTGCACATAAGTGGGAGAAGGGTAAGCATGAAAGAGCCTTTCTCTCCCCTGGCCGAAAGGTAGGAATGCGGCGGCGGTGCGGTGGTGGAGGCGGCCATTGGCTTTCAAGTTTTTCTTTTTTTTTTCGATAGCATTTCACTGCAACGAAATTTTATTTTTACCTGTCGCGTATTTTTTTTTTTTTTTGTGTTAGTGTGCATGATTCTATTAATGTTGTAATGACGTCTAGCTGCAAGTGAATTACGAATATCTATATATTTGGGATATATACCAAAGTCTTTATCAACACTCAATGGGTATAAAATTCTATCTCTCTCTCTCTCTCTCTCTCTCTCTCTCTCTCTCTCGTTTTATCTGGAATAGAATGTACGACTTGTGGAAATAAAATATATATATATATATATATATATATATATATATATATATATATATATGTATATATATATATGTATATATATATGTATATATATATATATATATATATATATATGTATATATATATATATATATATATGTATATATATATATATGTATATATATATATATATATATATATATGTATATATATATATATATATATATATATATATATATATATATATATATATATATATATATATATATATATATATATATATATATACGCGTCCTCTGAAGAACCGAATAAGTTTAGCGGTGGCAAAAATACAGTCTACCTTTTAGCTTCTTGTTGTCTTAACCTCAGGTTTAACCTGCAAATGCTTACGAACATGTAATAATTTCATAGATACTGTAATTACAAAGTTCAAGAGAATCTAAACACCGAAAAATAAATACAGAATCATACACAAATAATGCAAATGAAATGAATAGAGCTAGAGTTTAAATGTAGAAGAATCGATCTCTCTTCCTTGCGCTTCCGTTGTTAAATCTTTTCTTTTTTTCTTTTCCCCATTTATCTTTTCTTCTTTTTGTCTGTACAAGGTAAGAGCCCAGGAGTGGCTCGTTCCAATGGTTTCTTAACTGATAAAAATAAAAGTTGTGGTCTTGTAAATCTGTTCATTGCATGTTGCTTGTAAAATGCTGAATTTAATGAATTATTATTATTATTATTATTATTATTATTATTATTATTATTATTATTATTATTATTATTATTATTATGTGGCCGCGGGGGCATAAAACAATTAGAATAGCGCCAACGTTATCCCTGCGTGTCGTAAGAGGCGACTAAAAGGGACGGGACGAGGGGGCTGGGAACCCCCTCTCCTGTATAAAAAATCCTGTGAGACAGCAACAAAGAGATGGAGCTGGGGGGAGAGTGACTGCTCCCCGCACTCTAGTTTTGGGGTGTTTGAATGTGCGTGGATGTAGCACGATAGAGAGTAAAAAATGTGAGATTGGAAGTATGTTTAGAAGTAGAAGGATGGATGTATTGGCCTTGTGTGAGACAAAGATGAAAGGAAAGGGTGAAGTGATGTTTGGTGAAATGTCTGGTAGAGTGTCTGGGATTGAAAGGGGAAGAGCGAGAGAGGGTGTGGCTTTATTGCTGAGTGAATGGATGACAGGTAAAGTAGTGGAATGGAAGGAGATATCATCTAGGTTAATGTGGGTAAGGGTTAGGTTGGGTAGGGAATGTTGGGCGTTTGTCAGTGCGTATGGGCCAGGTAGTGAGAAAAGTGAAGAAGAGCGGAATGAATTCTGGAATGAATTAACTAGGTGTGTAGAAGGACTGGGTAAAAGGAATTATGTAGTTGTTATGGGTGACTTAAATGCTAGAGTGGGCGCTGGAGAGGTAGAAGGTGTCATTGGGAAGTATGGCGTACCAGGTGAAAATGAGAGTGGTGAGAGACTGGTAGATATGTGTGTGAACAAGAGATGGTAATGAGTGCTAGTTTTTTTAAAAAGAAAGATAAAAATAAGTATACATGGGTAAGAGTGGCAAATGGAAGAGTAGTAGAAAGGGCATTAATGGATTATGTGTTGATAACTAAAAGAATGTTTGGAAGATTGAAAGACGTGCACGTGTTTAGGGGTATGGCTAACGGTATGTCTGATAATTTTTTGGTGGAAGGAAAATTAGTTGTAGCAAAAGAGTGGGGGAATAGAGTAGGTGGATGTAAAAGGGAGCTAGTGAGGGTTGAAGAGCTAATAAAACCGGGGGTAAAAAGTAAATATCAGGAAAGGTTGAAAATGGCATATGACGAGGTGAGAGTAAGAGAAACTGGTAATTTAGAGGAGGAGTGGAAGTTAGCAAAAGAAAATTTTGTTGGGATTGCAAGTGATGTATGTGGCAAGAAGGCTGTTGGAGGCAGCATGAGGAAGGGCAGTGAATGGTGGAATGAAGGAGTGAAGGTAAAAGTGGAAGAGGAAAAGAGGGCTTTTGAAGAATGGCTGCAGAGTAATAGTATAGAGAAGTATGAAAAATATAGAGAGAAAAAGGTGGAAGTAAAGCGCAAGGTACGTGAGGCAAAGAGGGCAGCTGACCTGAGGTGGGGTCAGGGACTGGGTCAGTCATATGAAGAGAATAAGAAGAAGTTTTGGAAAGAAGTGAAGAGAGTACGGAAGGCCGGCGCAAGAATTGAAGAGACAGTGAAAGATGGAAATGGAAGGTTGTTAAAAGGAGAGGAGGCAAGGAAAAGGTGGGCAGAATATTTTGAAAGTTTGCTGAATGTTGAGGATGATAGGGAGGCAGATATAATTGCTGTTCCAGGTGTTGAGGTGCCAGTGATGGGAGATGAGAATGAGAGAGAGATTACAATAGAGGAAGTGAGGAGAGCACTAGATGAAACGAGAGTAGGAAAAGCATCTGGTATGGATGGTGTGAAAGCTGAGATGTTGAAGGAAGGGGGTGTGACTGTACTTGAATGGTTGGTGAGATTGTTTAATGTGTGTTTTGTGTTGTCAATGGTACCAGTAGATTGGGTCTGTGCATGTATTGTACCACTATATAAGGGTAAGGGAGATGTGCATGAGTGTTGTAATTCAAGAGGTATTAGTTTGTTGAGTGTAGTTGGAAAAGTGTATGGTAGAGTACTGATTAATAGGATTAAGGATAAAACAGAGAATGCAGTCTTGGAAGTACAGGGTGGTTTTAGAAGAGGTAGGGGTTGTATGAATCAGATTTTTACAGTTAGGCAGATATGCGAGAAATATTCAGCAAAAGGTAAGGAGGTGTATGTTGCGTTTATGGATCTGGAGAAAGCATATGATAGAGTTGATAGGGAAGCAATGTGGAATGTGATGAGGTTATATGGAGTTGGTGGAAGGTTGTTGCAAGCAGTGAAAAGTTTCTACAAAGGTAGTAAAGCATGTGTTAGAATAGGAAATGAAGTGAGCGATTGGTTTCCGGTGAGAGTGGGGCTGAGACAGGGATGTGTGATGTCGCCGTGGTTGTTTAACTTGTATGTTGATGGAGTGGTGAGAGAGGTGAATGCTCGAGTGATTGGACGAGGATTAAAACTGGTAGGCGAGAATGATCATGAATGGGAGGTAAATCAGTTGTTGTTTGCGGATGATACTGTACTGGTAGCAGACACAGAAGAGAAGCTTGACCGACTAGTGACAGAATTTGGAAGGGTGTGTGAGAGAAGGAAGTTGAGAGTTAATGTGAGTAAGAGTAAGGTTATGAGATGTACGAGAAGGGAAGGTGGTGCAAGGTTGAATGTCATGTTGAATGGAGAGTTACTTGAGGAGGTGGATCAGTTTAAGTACTTGGGGTCTGTTGTTGCAGCAAATGGTGGAGTGGAAGCAGATGTACGTCAGAGGGTCAATGAAGGTTGCAAAGTGTTGGGGGCAGTTAAGGGAGTAATAAAAAATAGAGGGTTGGGCATGAATGTAAAGAGAGTTCTATATGAGAAAGTGATTGTACCAACTGTGATGTATGGATCGGAGTTGAGGGGAATGAAAGTGATGGAGAGACAGAAATTGAATGTGTTTGAGATGAAGTGTCTGAGGAGTATGGCTGGTGTATTTCGAGTAGATAGGGTTAGGAACGAAGTGGTGAGGGTGAGAACGGGTGTAAGAAATGAGTTAGCGGCTAGAGTGGATATGAATGTGTTGAGGTGGTTTGGCCATGTTGAGAGAATGGAAAATGGCTGTCTGCTAAAGAAGGTGATGAATGCAAGAGTTGATGGGAGAAGTACAAGAGGAAGGCCAAGGTTTGGGTGGATGGATGGTGTGAAGAAAGCTCTGGGTGATAGGAGGATAGATGTGAGAGCGGCAAGAGAGCGTGCTAGGAATAGGAATGAATGGCGAGCGATTGTGACGCAGTTCCGGTAGGCCCTGCTGCTTCCTCCGGTGCCTTAGATGACCGCAGAGGTAGCAGCAGTAGGGGACTCAGCAGTATGAAGCTTCATCTGTGGTGGAAATGTGGGAGGTTGGGCTGTGGCACCCTAGCAGTAACAGCTGAACTCGGCTGAGTCCCTGGTTAGGCTGGAGGAACGTAGAGAGTAGAGGTCCCCTTTTTTGTTTGTTTCTTGTTGATGTAGGCTACCCCCCAAAATTGGGGGAAGTGCCTTTGGTATATGTATGTATGTATGTATTATTATTATTATTGTTGTTGTTGTTGTTGTTCTTGTTATTATTTTCCAAGTTAGAATCCCGTTTTGATAGGAATGATGCTATAAATCTAAGGGCTCCAACAGGAAAAATTGTCCAGTGAGGAAAGGAATTAAGGAAATAAATAAAATACATGAGAAGTGATGAATAAAGAATGTAAAGTATCTTAAGACCGGAAATTAAATATATTAGAAAGATCGAAAACCGAGTATGAGAAGGTAAATAGTTAAGACCAGGTTTTCATGACATTGGAAAAAAGGACACTGGTAAGGAAAAGGGGCAAAGGCTATCCCGGTATACTGTATAATATAGTATGTACAGTAGATCTCTAGATCCTTACCAAAATTTTCAATTAAAAACTTGCCTATTGACCTTAAGATAAACGAATGCCTGAAAGGATAAAATCCCTATGGTAATTTTGGAAAATAGAAGTCGAGGGAAAAGAATATTTCAGAAAAAAATCAGCGCAAAGCAACATGGTGGATTTACCAATTTTGTTCATAGCGAAATCGGATGAAGCAATTATCTGATAAATTCATAAGGGGAATACTGCAACTGGTATAGATTTTCCACACACACACAAAAAAAAAAAAAAAAAAAAAAAAAAAAAAAAAAAAAAAAAAAAAAAAAAAAAAATAATTAGCAAAGAATATTTGGTTGCATGCTAACGTTGGTAGGGCCACTTTTTCCCATGGCCTTATCGAGTAGAGCTCCAATGTGGAAGAAAGGGTGAGTAAGGGTAGGTGATTGTGTAGGCCTATATAGTAATGGTTTTGAATAACCGAAACTTCATGGGGTAAATTGACTTCCTTCTACCAATGAATGAGGAGTATCACATCATATCCAAATTGGTAATAAGTATTATTGAATTGCGTAATACGTATTATTAGTTGAGAAACAAGATGACAGTAAGACATATGCGAAGAGAGATAATTACCATTATATTACAAATTGTATAAGTATTGGAGCTCATTAATTTACCTGATGACCACGAAGTTGTGCGCGTGAGAGCACACTGTAATTAGCAGCCTTCATTACATCCATATAATGGATTTGTGGAATGTATGCATTGAAGAACATGTGATACATCACGGGCTGGTTATCAACGCTGACAGCCGTGTAATTTCAGGGAGGGCTTTAATGATTAAAGCATTAGTCTTCATTATATAGGGATGAGATCTATTTTCATCATATAGATAAATGCTGGTGAAAAGCGAGATGAAAGCTTTTGAAATCATGGGATTATTCAGCAAAACACACACACACACACACACACACACACACACACACACACACACACATATATATATATATATATATATATATATATATATATATATATATATATATATATATATGTATATGTATATATACAGTATATATATAAATACTGGATTCAAAGAAAATGTTTTGGGTGCGCCAATCTCTTCACTTAAGACTAGTTGGGAAAATGTATATATATATATATATATATATATATATATATATATATATATATATATATATATATATATATATATATATATATATATATATATATATATATACTATGTATAATCCTTCTGAGTGTGGATACCTTAACGTGGTGAAAGGGTTTGTGTAGCGCCATGATCAGTTAAACTGTACTGGTCAGGGCCACCCATACTAGGTTAGTTTGCTGTAAACAGTCAGACGAAAATCTCGCATCATCACCAATCTGCAGTAGGCCAGCTTGGTGATGCAAACTAGCTAAACCCCAGATCTGAATAAGGAGATTTCTGAGTCCTTTGTCCTGCAGTTGACTAGAAGCGGCTACATTTGTTGTTGTTGATGTACAGTATGTGCGTTCGCGTATAAATACTATGATGCCGACTTCGTTTTGTTTCATAAGCGAAAGACGACTGAAGGTTTTCCTAATTGCCTTTTATTTTGAGAAAACCGAAAGGAAAACAACTATAATGACAAAGGAAACTGTTGTATATCCCGAAAATAAATTGCAGACCAACATCTAAAAATTGATTAAAGAAATATTAGAGTTGTTAGATGGAAGGAAACGACATCTTGCAATGCTAAGTTCTATTTAATAGGTGGGATCGTCTCTGGTGGTAGATCAGAGTCTAGGAGGCCGCAACCCAGCACAACAAAGCTCAGCTTAAACTGAACCTTCTAATAAAATATGGAATGTATTTACCGTACTTTTGCAATGCCGTTACTTTAGAAATTAAGGAATTCAGTTGTAGTTCCTCTTCTTCCAAATTGAATAAAATCACTTGCCCAATGTGAAAGAAAGGTTTATCGAATGGTAGAATACTCTTCTAATGACAATTTTTTTTTTCTATCAATCATATAATTTATCCATTTCTGAGAGACGGGTCTGTTATCTCTGTGGAATATTGTTTGCTTTTCTAATCTTACAGACAATATTCTCAATTTCGCCTTCACATTGACCTTTACATTTAAAGTACTAGCTTGATTCTAGTAAGTGCTACTGTTTATCCGAATATTTCTGAAGCTGACTCTCTGATGACGGTACTTAATAAAGCTACGTACATTGTTTGATGGAAACTTCTATTTAAGTGATTGTTGTTTTTCTTGATGTATTTATTCTATGCTGTTGGCACTGAATAACTTTAATGGCCCCACTGTCTCAGATTTTTTTTTTTTTTGTATAAATACATGGATTTCTTGATACTACTAGTAGAATATTGAAGGCTTAAAGGTCGCTCAATAAATGGCAGAGACAAGGGACAGGGCAATGTCTTAGAGACCGTCCATATATATATTATGATCAGCGCTCAAGTCCCTCTCCATCAAGCTAGGACCAGGAAGGGCCAGGCAATGGCTGCTGATGACTCGGCAGGTAGACCTCCAGTTCCCTCAAATCCCTCGTCTCATACTCATAAGGATGGTGTGGTTTCAGAGACTACTAGAAATGATCGAGCTTGTTCTATCTCAAATCCCCGTCCAATAGATTGCCATGCAGGGACGTTTTCTATAGGCTACAAATAGATCAAAATTAATTCTCTGCTGATAAGAATGATTATCCTTTATGTATAAGTATTCTTAATATGGCTGCTAATAGTCTCTGTATGATATAGAATTTTCCCATTTAGCTAGAATTCATTGTATACTAGAGGGACATTTATAAGCTAATTACTTTAAGTTATCAAAGCGTAATTCCCAAGAAGGTCCACAAATAATGGGCAATTATTTTGTATTTTATTTTTATTACTTTAAGGGTCGGTATCTAGTTTCATGAGACTATAACATTGATCTTGAAATTCAGAAAAATCCTTCAGAGCTGAAAGGTAAATTATATATTTTTTAATTTGTTTAGCAATTCTCGGCGAATGTATTGTAGTTTACAGTATACCGTATAACTAGATGTCAGAAAAGTATATTGGAATTCTACGAAAAAAAGTGGCGCATTTTTTGGAATTACTTAAATCCTTGTTACCGGTTACTATAGTACTGTTTGACATGTACTGCCCTTTGAACGAAGATCAGTATAAGCCCGTATGGAGGGAGTGAATCTGAGGCTGACAGTCGGATAAAAGTAGCTTGGGGGAAATTGAGGGAGGTGGCAAGGGTAGTGTGTGACGAAATAATGGCAAATAAAATCAAATTAAAGATCTTTTTTTTTACTGTAATCAGACCTTTAATAAAAGATGGTTTAGAAACACACGTATCAAGAAATTAGGATGTTGGAGGGGATTTTAGAATATTTTGAAATGGTAAAGCTTACTGTCATGAAAT
>NC_090745.1:82720712-82728212 GCF_036898095.1 Palaemon carinicauda
CTGTTTCTTCGACACCTGGTTAATTATGAAACATGTAGGAATCTTTTCGTAATAACTTTAGACTATAAAAACCATAACTACGAAAGAAGATGCATTCTTAAAGAATGGTGTATCTTGTGTTTAGCGTACTGTAAATCCTCTAATCTCAAATTTAATAAGCGACGTTTCAATGTATTATAAAAAAACAAATAACGTTTCGGTAGAATACCTTTCATAAAACCTTAGAATAGTCAAATCTAATATTACAGTACCCTCCGAACAAACGGGCCTTGGGCACATTTGGTTACATAATTTATTATCTAGTTTTGTTTCACGGAAACTGCACACGAACTTATAATCAGAACAGCCCAACCAGTGGCGCCATCGCTACCTGGTCTGTGAATAGGCACTGTGATCTGGTTTTGAGATGAACCCATTAATATTTTCATTGATTAGGTAAGAGTTACACCAAAGTCAATTTTTTTTTAATATATCAAATTTAATTGTCATAGATATAATTGTAGACTATGAAAAGCCTTTTATAATGTGCACCGACCAATTTTGTGGAGAGTCATGCGTTATTATGGAGTTCCTCTTAGATATGTAAATTTGATTAAGTCTGTTCATGAGCATGGTAAGTGCAAAGTTAATGTTAGTGGACTCCTATCAAACGAATTTCCAGTGAACCGTAGAGTACTCCAAGGGAATGGGTTGTCGCCTGTGTTGTTTATCCTCCTCATGCATTTTGTAATACATAGAAGAATTGGAGATAGTGAAGAAGTGTTGGATTGTATTGGTAATATGAAATTAACTGACCTTGATTATGCTGATGACGCTGTCCTTATTAGCAGAACACTACAGGATTTGCAATGCTTGCTTACCAGGATAAATGAAATATCACATGAGGTTAGGCTCAAGATAAATAGAGGAAAGACAAAAATTACGAGAACAGAATGTGCAATGTAAACTGAAATGTCATTGTAAGGAGAAAGGATTAATGGGGTAGAATCATTTTAATAATTAGGATCTATTATCTCTAATATAGGGTCTTTAGAATTGGAGATTAATGAAAGATTGCAAAAAGCAAATGAGACAATGGCAAGGTTAAGTAAAATTAGGAAATCAAATCGCCTGAAATTACATATGAAAATTAGGCTATATATCAGTTAAGTGAGATCGGTGTTCCTGTGTGGACACGAGTCGTGGTATGACAATAAAACAATATCCAGCAGAATTTTCAAATTTGAGAACAAAGCTCTCCCAAGAATATTTGGAGATATATGCCAGGACAGAATTATAAATGAAACTGCATGAGAAATTACTCAAGTGCCATATGGGGATGAAATTATGGTGGAGGGTAGATGGAGATGGCTTGGGCATGCTCTTCGCACTCCCCAAGAGAGATTAGTTCACCAAATTTTTAACTGGGCTCCACAATGTACTGGAAGAGTTGTAAGACCCAGGTCTACATAGCTGAAGACACTAAAGCCTGAAGTAGGAGATGGTGAATGGAGAAGTATTGATTTAAAAGCTCAAGATAGAGAGGAGAGGCAAAATCTAACCGAGGCGCTTTGTGTCAATAGGCGTAGGAAGAGATGATGATAATAAGATATAGTTAAGAGGTTAACCGATTTACAGCATATGACACCTGGTTCAATTTTATCCAGAATGATAGTGCTGATGATTTAATATTATCATTAATGATTTTATTGAAGTATTTATAGCAAATGACACCAAGTCCAATTTTATCCAGAATGATACTTTTGTTGTTGTAATGATGATAATAATATTCTTTAAGTGTTTTCAGCAAATGACACTAAGTTCAATTTTATTCGGAATGATATTTTGAAGGCGTATTATTATTGATATTAAAGTTATGATTGGCATAGGATTGTGGCTTAAAATTATACATTACTAAACTTTCCAGTCATGCTAATACCAAGGATTATTATAACGTTAAGAAAAATGTCATTATTGGGGACAGCATTGTCGCCTGCTTGCCACTACCTGTTGCTTTTATGGATCTTATATGGCGATATTTATAGTCCTTTTGATGTTATAATGGAAGGAAGCTTTTACGGTGAAGGTTGAGTTGCCAAGTGTTTCCCGAAATACAATTTCTTTTACCTATAAGACTCGTAATGTTTTGCATTCATAAATTTATAATTAATCTTATTTTAATTTATTTTATATTGGCGAGGAACCGTGCTGAAGACTACGATTATTGTTATGCCTAATTTTCATTATTTCGTGACATTTATATTTATTATATGCAGATTTTCTGATAGGCATTATTTTTAGCGTGGACAATTTTCGTTAAACCGAACCCGATATTTTGCTAGAGGCTAATCTCTGCAATGCTTACCTACAAGGAATAAGTAACATGTTTCAGGATCGTCGTTACCGATTTCATGAGTAAATAATGAACCAGCTCTATAACAATTTCCCGCGCCTATTCTTAAGTTCAAAAGGCGGCCATATCTGGAAAGCTGATGGTTGCGCTTAAGGCGAGATTTAAGCGAAATTGGACCGTTTTTCTCCATACCTGATTTGTCCATAAAATCACCACTGGCTTGATGGATGGGTCAAGTGAGATTACAGAAGATTAGGTAATCCTTGTGTCAAGAAGAGGAGACTCGAACTGACTTTTAACTTTGTCATTTTCGAAGAATGCATTATTATCAGTTTTAACTTTTCCATTTACTTGGTTTTATTTTTTGGAAGTTTATTAACTCGCTATAATTTCTATTTTTTCTGTACATGACTTTTTATTTCTCATTTTGGTCTGTGTAAATTCAGGCATTTTTACATTTCGTTTTATATTTATAAAATATTAAACGGGAATTAAAGATAAAATGGGTCCGGAAAATACTTTTACAATGGGAAATTTTTAAGCTTTTTTGTTCTCCTTTAATCCAAAGATGATTTGATTGATAAATAAAATTGCACTGTGACATTGCAACAGTTATGGTTCTTATTTCATATATTTCGATTATGAAGAGGAATGTTACCAATATGTTTGAATATTTTTCTCATAATAATTTTTTTTTTTTTTAACATGGATCGTCATTGCTTTAATAGCACCAAGCTAATCTTAATTAATCATTTAATCTTGTGTACTTGAATATCTTTGGTAAAATAATGGGTACTATTTTTTGTATAAAAATGTCATTAATGCGTTTTACATTTCTTTATTTCATATTTTTATGTAGATCACGTTTCATCTTTAACTATTTAAAAAGAAAATCATTTTTATATTTAGTGCAATTCAGAAACAATTAAATTCCTTGAAATCAAACTAGAGAGCATTTTTCCAGTATGAATGGCATATTTATTATTATTATTATTATTATTATTATTATTATTATTATTATTATTATTATTATTATTTTTATTATTATTATCATTATCAGCTTAGCTACAACCCTGCTTAAAAAGCAGCATTTAGTTTCAATATGGGAAAAAAAAAGCCAGCGGGGAAAGGAAATAAGAAATTAAATAAACTGTATGAGGAGCAGTGAATAAAGAATATATATTATTTTAAGACCAATAAGAACGATAAAATAAATCTCATATATAAACTATGAATAGACTTATGCCAACCTGTTCAACTTTAAAAAAAAAAAAAAAATAATTCGCTGCAAGTTTGAACTTCTAAAGTTCCAGGGATTTAACTCCCTGATCACGTTTATAAATTAGTGAGCAGATTTGTTTTCTGCTGAATTTTATTCAAGCCCTCCATAACGCACCAAATAGATACAAACTTCGAAAACCCAGAGGTCTTGGACTTCCATGTTAATGCACTTAACGAGCATGAGCGATTTTATTCCTGTTATGTTACATTGTTGTATGTTTACATTGTCAGTGGTGCACTTCCGCTTGCCCAGTCAAGTGTTCACATACTGTACAGTTAACCACACACAGGGGTTACTGGTGTTCCCTCTTACTGACAAAGATACACAATTACTTTTCCTTAGGCTCTCAATTAGAATTGTACTGTATATAATCGCTTGGGGAAAATACTTAAATGTCTACATTATTATTATTATTATTATTATTATTATTATTATTACTTGCTAAGCTACAACCCTATTTGAAAAAGTAGGATGCTATAAGCCCAGGGGCTCCAACAGGGAAAACAGCCCAGTGGGGAATAGAAACAAGGAAAATTGAAATAGTTTAAGAACAGTAACAACATTAAAATGAATATTTCCTATATAAACTATAAAAACTTTAAAAAAACAAGAGGAAGAGAAATAACATAAAATAGTGTGCTCGACTGTACCCTGAAGCAAGAGAACTCTCAGGCCAAGATAGTGGAAGACCATGGTACAGTGGTTATTACACTACCCAAGACTAGAGAACAATGGCTTGATTTTGAAGTGCACTTCTCCCAAAAGAGATGCTTACAATAGCTAGAGTCTCTTCTACCCTTACTAAGATGAAAGGGGCCACTGAACAATTACAGGATAAGAATTGTTTGGTAATCTGTTTTGTCAGGTGTATGAGGACAGAGGAGAATATGTAAAGAATAGGCTAGACTATTTCTGTGTATGTAAAATGCAAATGGAAAATGAACCGTAACCAGAGAGAAGGATCCAACGTAGTACTGTCTGGCCAGTTAAAGGACGCCATAACCCTGTAGCGGTAGTTTCTCAACGAGTGGCTGGTGCCCAGACCAACCTACTTCCTACAAATGTCTAATCGTCTGTGTAGTGTTCAGCCCTAAATTTTATATTCACTTGACCTTGAAAAGGAATACCGAAAACGATCTTCTTTTTGCTAAGTGCCTCTTCCGGATCATGATTAAGAGCTAAACCTCTGAAGTGAAACAGGATTAAAATAGTAGTTCAGTGGTTTGAATATCTGGTTGCTAGTTCTGTTTCTATTGTGTAGCAACAGTTCTAATCCTTAGCCGGAGAAGCACTTATAAAAAGTATTTGATTTTGTTTATATGTTTTCAAGGACAAGATAGTTTGGAGCTTAATATTGGAATTCAGGAGGGTAATTTCTCTTTGATGACAAAATTATCACACAACAAATATATATATATATATATCTCGCATTCATAAATATACATTATTCAGGTCATTTTCTGATTATTAGGTGTAAAGAATTTTTGTTATAGAGTTTTTGTTATTAATGTTTATTGTATTATGTGTATGATAGTTTTTTAATTGTCTCAATATGTAGTGATTGATTTATATGAAAACTTTACCCACGGCGATGATATTTTTTCATGCAACGTAGAGGTAATTTTTGTATTGGTATGTCTAAATTTGATATTCTCTCTCTCTCTCTCTCTCTCTCTCTCTCTCTCTCTCTCTCTCTCTCTCTCTCTCTCTCTCTAGGGAGTATTGTAACGAGATGATCTTCATAAAACTTATGGTGACACTCATTCGACGAGATTTCGGCAAAATCCATAACCACCCCTAGTTTTTTGTAGCTGAATTTCAGCAGTAGTAAGCCTACTTCTCAAGCCTCCATTCTTTCCCTTCTTCTCTCCGTCTCTTTTGCGTTCCTCCTCCAGCTGTATTTATGCCAATTTATTTCTCCTGAGGATTAACCATTTCGAGTGATGTGGGGAGGTTCTCAAGCTTTTTTATATTTTATTCTTCTCTCATTTTATTTTTATCATTTTAGAAATGTTGTATGCTTTTACTTACTCTTGGAAGAGAAATCCTCGAAGCTTTTGAATTCTATATATAATTCAACTTATTTGATGTTACGTGTATTTTATCATTTTAATCTTGCTAAGGATTTTGTTTTTTTTATTAGTTTCCGTAACAATTTTAGTTGTATCACATTTGGAATAATATCAGTTTCCCTCATTTATTCCTAACTTAGTATTTTCAAAGTTTTTGTTATATTTCTGTTATGTTTTTTCCCTTTGCAACTGTCAGAAAATAGTATACAGTTCTGACACTAATGGGGACTAGGAATTATAGGAATTGCTTCAGGTGTTACGTCTCCTGTTGTCACTATATCATATTTTTTCCTTAGATGTGTTGGTGATTTATTTTTTTCCAAAAGTGGCCTGACATAAATATAACTTTTATGCTTTAGAGGGAACGTGTGTAGTGTTTTTATGATATATGTAACGCTAGAGGCAGTTACAGGTGCACGAAATGTAAGTAGACGTATAGATCCATAGGAGAGGCAGGTCTTTTTTATTAGCTTAGTAATTTAAAACCTTAATTTAAGAGTTTAACGTTGAATTGAAATTATAGACTTGTATGGGCATAATGTTATAGAAAAAGTCTCAAAAGTTTCAATTCTATTAGTTAAAAATAACTAGGCCTAAATTGTTTTTATTGTTTTTAATAAAAAAATAATATTTTGTGAACAAAACGGCGGTGAGAGCCTAACAATAACTTATTTTCTCGATGAATTTGAACATTAATGGACCGGCAACACTCGCCGAAAACCAGGAGAGAGGTGATGATGGAAAGTAAACATGGCCCAGAAAGGGTTAGCTAAGACGGAAGGAGGAGCCTCCCGTGTTTACATTCACGTCAAAGCTTGTGCCTTGGGTTACTGCCTGCCTGTTTGTGATGCTTATCATCATTATTCGGAGTCTTTGATATATAAGTTTCGATAATATCATTATTAAGTTATTTTCCTTATGGAAGTGATCTTAGAGATAAAGTAATTTCCACATTCACCCTTCATATTGCCAACTTTCTAAAGTATCGGCTTCATGTAACTACCGAGAAAGCTCATTGGCAGCACGTGGATCCCATCTCCTCTTACACTGTCCCAATCTTAACTCCGGTGGCAGTCTCCCGTTTCGTTGGAATTAAGACCCTGCTCTTCCTTCACCCTCTGCCACTATTATCATCTCCGGTGACAATTTTGTATTTGGTTCTATTTTTTAGTCTGTTGGTTTGCAGCCTTATACCAAAAACGTTATCTGGACATGAACGTAAATTTTATGGGGTGTGTGACTCGTGACTGGCACCATGTAATGAAATATGGGAGTGATATACATTTAGTATTCTAAGAAACCACTCTCTGTTGTGCGTCCGAGTTTCCTAAAAATGATTACGTCTTGGATGTATTTAAACGAGGTCTACGGTCTCCGAACGTTCTTGTTATTGATGTTTTTAATCTTGTTGCATATAGTTTCACATTTTTTAATCTGTTATTATCGATACAGAGGCGTAGTAAGCACCCTGATATATATAAAAGATTTAACTGCTAAGCCTTAAACAAAGTGACTAATATCTGTTGCATTAACGTGCTCGTATGACATCACTTAATGGCATTTGAAACGACATTCCTGTTTTTCAGAAACATGGTAATGCCTTTTTAAATGTAGAAAACTTAGTTACAGATTGACTATGTTGCAAGGATTCAGCTAAATTCATTGTGATTTAGATAACATAAATATGTGAAAATTAAAAGCCTTGTTCCTGGGTGTATCTACTATATAAAGGTGGAAGTTTAAGTGAGAATCAGTCAATCATTCCTAATCCAAGTTCATGAATTATGCATCACGAATTATACATAGTCTCATTT
>NC_090745.1:82735712-82738212 GCF_036898095.1 Palaemon carinicauda
TTAATACACTCATTCTTTATGAAACTCTTCCCTTGTAACTCCTGGTAAGACCCTCGTCCCCACTATTACCAACCTAATACTGAATCCTATGTGTTTCCTTTTTTCAACCTCTTAATCGACGTTAGTACATCCTCAGTAGTCACTTCCACGAGCATTTGCAGCCTTACATTACGTACTAACAGTTCCAAAGCAGCCTCTCCTCTATTCTCCACATTCAAAATATCTTCAAAATATTCTCTTTAGATCCAGGACTATGTTCTCCTGTACTCAAATCTATTGAATATAGTTCGTAGTCAGGTCTCCCAAAATAAGTCATATTGGTAAGATATTAAAAAATGTTCTTATAATGACGATGTTGTTGATAAAGTATTGAAAAATGTCAGTCATATGGTACTTTTCAAAATTGAACATTGAAATTTGCCTTTCATTACAAGTAAAACTTATTCAAGATGCTTAGTCATGTTAAGCATAAGTTCTGCCAGCCCTCCTGACAATAGTAAATTATGATAACTTAATATGAAATGGAAAACTTTAAACAGAATCATAGGTGTTGTCATAAAAGCCCAATGTAGTGCGTCAAGAACGGGTGTATCATATACTAGAATTTATTTTTATTTAAGTATCAATTTCTCTTCGGCGGCCAAGACAAAATGCGTTGATCCATAAGTATGTAAATCCCAAGTACGCAGTCATAAAAACCCTTAAAACTATCTCACTTCAGTCTTTTACTTTCATCGCATTTTTAATGGAAGTATTGCAGAACATAATTATTCCTGTCAGAATCTGAAATTACATTACATGCTGTCATTATCATTCATGATGATGTTGTGACAAGTTAATTGGAGTATATAGTCACTGATTACTAACTCATTTGCCCTTAATAATCCCGTTAATGAAATCACAAGTGCGATTTTCACAGTCAGGCCTTTAATCGCCCAATAATGTGATCGTGCAGTTTAGCATACTAATACTTTACTTATATACTTCTGTATGTGGTCCTTTTATTTTGTAAATTGGAGGGGCAAAAATGTTCAATCTATATATATATATATATATATATATATATATATATATATATATATATATATATATATATATATATATATATATATATATATATATATATAAAGGAATTGTGCAAATAGGGAAAGACAGCGAATTATAAATACTATTATAACTCTTATATTTTCATCATCATCGTCATCATCATTTCCTACACCTATTGACGGAAAGGGCCTCTGTTAGATTTCACCAGTCGTCTCTATTTTAAGGTTTTAATTCAATACTTCTCCATTCATCATCTCATACTTCACGCTTCATAGTCCACAACCAGATAGGCCTGGGTCTTCCAAATCTTCTAGTGCCTTGTGGAGCCCAGCTGAACGTTTGACGAACTAATTTCTCTTGGGGAGTGCGAAGAGCATGCCCCAACCATCTTCATGTACCCCTCATCAGGATCTCGTCTACATATGGCACTCGAGTAATCTCTTATAGTTTCATTTCTAAGCCTGTCCTGTCGTTTAACTCCCAATATCCTTCTGAGGGGTTTGTTCTCAAATCTACTAAATCTATTGGAGATTGTTTTATTGTCATACCATGACTCATGTCCATAGAGTAACATCGATCTCACTAAACTAATACATAGTCTAATTTTTATATGTAATTTTAGGCGATTTGATTTCCTGATTTTACTTAACTTAGCCATTGTCTGATTTGCTTTTTTCAATCTTTCACTAAACTCTAACTAAAGACCCTGTATTGGAGATCATAGTTCCTAAATATTTAAATGATTCTACCTCATTAAGACTTTCCCCCTTTAATGATATTTCATCTTTCATTGCATATTCCGTTTTCATCATCTCTTATCTTTCTTCTTTTATCTTGTGCCCAACTTCCTGAAATATTTCATGCATTCTGGTAAGCATGCATTGCAAATCCTGTGGTGTTCTGCTAACAAGGACAGCATCATCAGCATACTCTAGGTCTGCTAAATTCCTATCACCAATCCAGTCCAATCCTTCTCCACCATCTTTGACTGTTTAACCCATTACAAAATCCATGAGGAGGATAAACACCATAGGTGACAACACATTCCCTTGGATTGCTCTGCTGTTCACTGGAAATTCATTTGATAAGACTCCATTAACATTAACTTTGCACTGGCTATACTAATGAACAGACTTAATCAAATTTATATATTTAAGAGAATTCCATAATAACACAGGACTCCCCACAAAATTGGCCGGTGCACACTATCAAAGGCTTTTTTCATAGTCTTGTAAGCAAGCATTGCAAATCATCATACTGCAGGAAGATAGGTTTTTCCCTTTTCCAATTTTTTTTTTCATCTTGATATAAAATACTAATATTTATAACATATAGGCTATTCATGCTGAGATGAGGGTAATTTTTTTTTTTTTTTTTTTAATTTTTCCATCATTTGTTTTCATCTCTTGATGTAAAATACCAATATCATTATAATTCATATATTCATAGTGGG
>NC_090745.1:82750712-82753212 GCF_036898095.1 Palaemon carinicauda
ATATATGTATATGTATGTATATATATGTATGTGTATATGTATGTATATATATATGTATGTGTATATGTATGTATATATATGTATATGTGTATGTATATATATATATATATATATATATATATATATATATATATATATATATATATATATATATATATATATATATATATATATAAATGAGCTATGTGATAGTGTCCATTATTTACAAAGCTTGTGAATATATATGTGTGTGTGTGTATTGTTGGGTAGGCCTATATATGCGCGAATGTATATACGTGTGTAATCATGCATACAAACTCACGCTCATATATGTTCATAGACGTTGTAATTATAGTGACTCCTTGCACTAGTAAGAAACGTTGCATTAAAGCACCCCTGGAACAGTCGGGTGACCCATGTGCGTTTGTGTTCACGCCTGTCGTGACACGAAGCAACCTTAATGTGAATTCTAAGTAATCTTGGAAGACATCTAGATTATACCATAATATCCTTGAGACTTTGTATGCTTGTTTGACCTTGCTAACTTACACGCATTTATGGTCATATTTGCAAACCACGCAAATGTAAATAGATATTACTGTACTTGCTTTCATTGTTTGTTGTTTGCCTGTCTGATGAAGTTGTACTTTGTTGTGTTGTTAAGTTTGATTTTCAAGTTGGTTTAAGTTCTTTATTTATTTGATATATCGGGAAAATGTATTTGGTGTTGGTTGCCAACACAGGAAAGTAGCCTCAGTTGTTATTAAAGAAGGACAGAGCCGTTTAAAGATCAGTTTCCACCAGTCCTTGCAAACTGCACCACACAAACATTATACACGCAGCATTGCACAAGCGTGATTTATTAGCATAATTCCGGTCTCAACAAATTTGGCGATGACCATGTATGTTGCCAACGAATCCCACAGAAATTATTCGTACCACCCTTTCACTGCGTCGGCAAGCATTCTTCTCCGACAATGAGTCTGGGGTGGGTGTTTACCTGCATGACCACTTGACCATAATCAATATCCCTCGACTGTCCTTTCCACTCTCTTCTTTGTTGACTTAAATTTTCTAAAAAAAGAATAAAAAAAAAAACTTTAATGGTTTATTTTTTAATTAGAAAGAAGTCTGGTGTGTTTACTGCACATTAATGACATTATAGTTTTAGTCCCAACATATTTTGTTCCAATGAATGTATGAAAATGTTTCTATAATTAAAGTTAATTTTTATAAATGCTTAAATTTCTTTTCAATTGTGAAAATGGGGAAAAATTTTGCTATTTGATCTAAACTTCAATCGCTTTTCGTTTCAACCAGGTTCTCTTTAAATAACAGTTAATACATAATTGCTTCTCCTCATACAAGTATATTTTGACCAAATTCTTATGGATTTTATTAATGTTTTGAAACCAAAGTATATATAAACTTATATTTGTGTGTTATTTTGAAACCAAGGTATGTATTAACTTTTACTTGCGTATATTAACTATCCACAAACAACGTTAACACTTTGGCCACCTTTTATCAAACGTTTTCCATCTTCACGCAGTCACATTCACTTGCTGTCCAACTTCCGTGTACTTTTTTACGAGCTACCTAAGATGTAAAAGACACAGGATGTCTGTGGTCATTATGGTCATTACGAGGACCCCCACTGAATTAATTTTCAACATAATAAGATTAAATTTTCTTGTTAAATTTTTACCATTTTCGCCCATCATTTCTTGAGATATTAGATAAACCTGTTTTTTATGTAAATTCTGATTAATTGTAAAATTCTGCTGCAAAGTGCTTTCGACTCTTAATTGAATATAGTAAAGCTTTGTCCCTGATTCATATAAACAACTACGTGTGATTTAACAACGAATTTCCAGGCTTTAAACTTTTGGTCATTTGACCGGTTCAGTATAGAAAGGAGTCTGCGAACTTGCTTTGGGCGTAGTTCAAGGCACCTGGTGGGTGGATGTGAAGAATTTCGCATTAGTATTCCTCGTGTGTTGCCCGTAGTCTACCAGCTTTGTCCGTATGTTCATCGGAGGACTAGTCTTGTTTACAAACACCCCCGACAACTTACGCACGCAAGTTAGACAATTACGCAGTTTTTTTTGTAGTATATATGTATGTATGTATATATATATATATATATATATATATATATATATATATATATATATATATATATATATATATAATGTGTGTATATATATGTATATATAGATGTATATACTGTATATATATATATATATATATATATATATATATTATATATATATATATATATATATATAATATATATATACACACATATATATATATATATATATATATATATATATATATACATATATATATATATATATATATATATATATATATATATATATATATATACAGTATATGCATACACACACATATATATATGTATATATATATATATATATATATATATATATATATATATATATATATATATATATATATATATATATATATAATATATATGCTTTTGCAATAACAA
>NC_090745.1:82758212-82783212 GCF_036898095.1 Palaemon carinicauda
GGAGGGATCAGGATACAATGGCTGCTGATGACTCCAGCAGGTAGACCTATAGTCTCCCCAAAACTAATATCCCTAGCTCACAAGGATAGCTAGGTTTCAGATACCCCTAGAAACTATCGATTTTGAGCTGGTCTTAAATTGTCTGGCAATGAGGTTTGTAATAGGTCGAAAACTCTCCATCTGTAAACCCGCTTCTTTTGTTTTCCACCCTAATTGTATGAGATAATTGTGAGGACTAACTAATTTTCTTCGTAATATTAGGCTGAATTAAGGTTTTGTTCAAAGTTTGTAAGGTGTATTACGTCTGGTTTTGGGCGGTCTGCAGAAATGTCAGAACAGACTTAAAGTTAATATAGATTTTGTATTTCATTTCATGCAAATGAACAAATGCTATGTAGCTGAAGTGGTTGCGAATAATATGTCCTCTTTTTTTTCACTGACATTTCTAAGATTAATATCTAGCGTGAACTTCAGTGTTTGTATCACAGAAATTTGAAACAATGGTTTAGACATCTTAATAATAGATTTATTTTTTTCCTATAGCAGTGGCTCACACGCGCTTCCAACCCAGTCTCTGAAAGGCGTCAAAGTGTCTTCGGCGTGTTTTGCTGTAGTTTGGGCGCTCCCTTATATTATATGACTCTTCCCCATTTTCTTATTTGACTCTCGTTGAAAAGCATTAAAGAATCAACCCGTTATATAGAAATGTGATTGACAGTAAGCTTTTTGTAATACAAACACATACAAATACCCTTTTTTTCTGTCTGTTCTTTGCTGTCAACTTGAAGCTTGTTATATATTTATAGCCCGATTAAAATAGATCACTTTTATTACCAGTTTAATGAATTTTTCTTTATATATTATCCCATTCTTAGTTCAGTGGTATGTGATGAACACTTATCGAAAAAAAAAAACGAGGAATATATAACATTCTGTTATGGTTATCTTGTGATCATAAAATACTTTATATTATTTTATTCAGTGATAATAAAACATCATGACATAATGATAGGGGATTGTTTCAGATTCAGTTCCATATCTGTGTTTATCAGCTTAGGTTTAAGTTCTGAATCTAGTTTCTTATTTAATGGACTGTTTTATGGTTAACTGTTTTGCTTTAGATTGTCGGCTTTCATGTTCATGAGTCATAACATGATTATAAGTTTACCTGTTGGTATAAACTTTCTAATTTAGTGCTTAGTTTATTATTCAAGTGTTTCTTTATTCTGATGTTCTGCGATGAACGATTGTGATTTAATCATCCCAACATTTTGTTAATTTGTGAAATATTTGAGTAAATCTCTTCACTTCTGTGAACGGTTTTGTTTCTCCAGTTTAGTTTTGGATATTCCTGATTTATAAAACGTTTTAATCCTCCAAATCTTGGTTTATTGATAAAATGTTGATGGCTCATACAGTTTGATCTTGCTTCTGTTTCTAAGGAAACCTTTATGATTGTAAAGAGTTCAAGACATGGGCGAAATTAGTCGTTGTGTGGTCAGAATCAGAATCTACTACTTTTATATTTTTTTCAGGAAGTCTCTCTCTCTCTCTCTCTCTCTCTCTCTCTCTCTCTCTCTCTCTCAATTCTTTTAGTCACTCTAGCGGCGGCTAGCCTTTGTCTCTGCCTTTCAAAAGGCAGAATATTTATACCGTTCCATTTATATTGTTAGATTCTCTCTTTGTCACCCTTTTCATCTGTGTCGTACTTTAATTTGGGTCATGGTGCTATTTACGAACTAATTTTTTTTTTGTCGTTCAAACTACTTTTTTTTTTTATATTGTTTTATACCTTAACGTTTCCTGTCACTAGTTTTGTAGACGAGGTTTAATTATAGTTTTTTTGCCGCTATTTAAGAGTTTGATTGGTGCCCCGTTCAGTTTGATCCTTTTATGAAAAAAAATATAAAGCTAAATTTAATCAAACTAGAGTTTTTCAAATATAAAACTTAACTCAAATCAAGAGATCTTTTACTGGATTTTCTTTGGCTTCTTCGTTTGTTGGAAGTACAGTCCATATACGGTATAGAACTGTTGTGTGTGTCAATAAACAGGCCTGGAATTGGTGCATGATCATGATAGTTAGGTAGAATTCGTCAAGTTTACATTTTGGGCCTCTAATGCTGTTATTTGTAACTACAGTTCACGTGCTGGTTACTAAGCAATTTGTAAATTTGTACGTAATTAATTCGTGGTGTATAGTTTAATTTTGGTATTCTTAATTACTGAAAAACCTGAACGCAACTAGACATTCAGAGAGAGAGAGAGAGAGAGAGAGAGAGAGAGAGAGAGAGAGAGAGAGAGAGAGAGAGAGAGAGAGAGAGAGAGAGAGAGAGAGTTATTGTAACCCCTTAAAATCTTTTTATTCATCTCTAGTAATTTATTACACAGTTTATGCAATTCTTTCTCGAGCTTGCTGAGATATTAACATATGCAATAGTTTATTCTAATGTCACAGTGTCTTATGCTTTGGCACTCTTCAGCTGAATCATACGTTTTTTCGATGAATCGCTTGATTTATTCAGTGCCACATTATCTCTGAAGATCCGAAAATGGGAAATGGCTTCGGACTCAGCAGCGTTAAATAATGTTTCTTTGCATCATTAGTGTTGGGAGTAATATTTACTCGAGATGAAAAGAGACAGAAGCAATATGTGCGAGGGTATTTTTTAATTCCCTAATGAGCTATGAACGTAAATAGTCTCGTTTGGGCAGTTAAGATTGAGTCGTATGCTTTTCCTTACCATTTTAACCTAAACGCATACGTTTGTTTATGCCAATTCATAAATTGCTTCCTTTGAAGAAATATTGAAGTAATTAATCTTGAAGCATTTTGTAAACTTGAATGAGCTAAGGATATTCATGGCCAAGCCTTGCTTTAACTAAAAACCTAAAATAATCTTTAATGCGTTTTGAATTAGCAGCGTCAATCAATCTACCTAGCCATGCATCCTCTTGACTTATTTAGCCTGCATGTAAAAATATGTTTAATGGCCACCACCTTACATGTCATTAAACCCTCCAAGCCAAGATGGAAGACTACAGATTTTGGGAGTGACGCTCCTCTTACAGTATATTAACGCCAGGAGGTGGGGGAAGGTACTTGGTGCTGGGTGGTTAGTTAAAGAGTGGGGCCGGGGTGATGAAGGAAGGGTGATGGTTTTTCAGTCTGGTGAGGGAAGTTGGGAGTATGCTTTTTGTCTGCGTGTTGCTTCCTGCTTCCGTTTTTGCAGTTTTGAAAGATGCCTGATAAATGTCTCCAGCATTAATGTCTGCTTTCATTAATTTTTAATTATGAAACTTCTTTTAAATCCAAAGGAATTTCTGTTTTTCGAGATCAGTGTAATTTACCCTATTTCTGTTGTAAGGAAAGTAGCCAAGTTGAAATGAAAAAAGGTAAAACAACTTAGAAAGATATTAAAACAAAAGAATGCAATATTTTGATAAATTTTGAGGAATCGTTGGCCTTAAGTATTCCTCTGTTAATATTAGTGCTACTTTTCAATAGCAATATTTAAGATACAGAAATAATTGCTATTATTATTATTATTATTATTATTATTATTATTATTATTATTATTATTATTATTATTATTATTATTATTATTTTTCTTATTATTATTATTATTATTATTATTATTATTATTTTTATTATTATTATTTTTATCATTATTATTATTATTATTATTATTAGTAGTAGTAGTAGTAGTAGTAGTAGTAATTAAGGAGTTATTATTTTTTAAACATATTCAGCATGAAGTACACCACCATAGTTTCTGTAGTATGTTTCACGTTGTTGGTATTATCATGGATAAAAAAGCTCTATTTATTTAAGTAATACTATTAACAGAATTATGATGATGAACTCTGAAATTAATTTTCCTTTTAGCAGTTATATGATGAAGGGCTGTTTTCTGAAATATAAAATACATGCTATTAACTTCAATAGTTAGTATTAGGTAAATAATTTTCATTTTTTAAACGTTTTATAAAATCATTTTATAATGATACAATAAGAAATTTTCTCTTTATAATGAGTGATGTATCACTATATGTATTATTGTGGTAATAAAATATTTGAAGAGGTGAGCGAAGGAGGTTTGTTGCTACGGGGATTTTCGATTTTCTAACAAACTTGTTTTCCTTGGTGCTCAGTTTCCCTTCTCTTTCCTTGGCTTTCTTTTTCTCTTCATATCAACACTTTTTATTCTTTGGATTTTTGTATGTCTAGTTAACGTTTTGGATCGTATTCTAGTTTATATTAATTCATGCTCATTTTAAATTATAGTAGTTATACAATTATTTAGATAATGGTACAGCCGTCAGTATTGAATTTTATATCTGTATTACTGAAATCTTTTGAGAGACTTCATTTGCATAACGTTTAGTTCGGTCAGTTGCATTACATTGCTGCATATATTTTATGATATTAGTGTTATTAATATATTGGTTATTTGTTATTATAATTAGGACATATGAGGAAATGGTAGGTGATATAGGCAGGCAACGTGAAGAAACAATATCGGTATATAAAGGGATTTCTCCTGCCCTGTCGAGGTGACGTCTGCTGCCACTTTTCTGGATCGTGGTAAAAGATGAATATTAACATTCTTGACGTCATGTTTACTCAGGCGGCGCAAAATGTTTTAAGGGGGGAGGTGGAGTGGCTCAAGGGGACGTCTAAAAGGCATTTTAGCTCGGTTGGTAGGGTTTTTCTCATTTTTCATTTTTGTGTCGGTTAAATATTTGCTTTTTGTTTTGTTAGTGTGATTAGCTAAAATTAATCATCTCTTATGTTAGGAAAATATGAATACATTTCAGATCAGTTTCTAAGAATTAATTGTCATTTAGATTATCTTTCAACTGTGATTATGACATTTAGATTATCTTTTGTGATTAAATTGATATTAATAATTTGTTTTCCTTTTTTATGGAAAAGACTCATATATTTTTTTTTTACCTTGTTTTATATACCCAACACCGTAAGGAAATGTGTGTGAATGTCCTAAGATTTCTGCTTCTGGCATTTATTGTTTTATAATGATGGAGATGTGAACATATTTGAATAATCGATACAGCCGAATTTGTAAGCACCTTCAGTGATTACCACCGTCCGACTTTATTTCTTAACTTTCTTGCTTTTTTACACTAGCTCTTTATATCTTTTTCTTAGGTTATATTTTAATTCTTTCAAAGTGCTTTATTAAAATTTTTTAAAGTTTATTCGTGCTATAAAGACCAAGTTTTGAATCTTTGCTAGTTTTCCACTGCAGTTTTATAGTGCAATTCTATGTATCTAATCCTTGTCGTAGTAAACCACTCCGTTTCTTTATTTCTATTTTGTCTGATTACCTTTAAACACATCCGACTAACTGTTTCTCCTTAAAAAGACATATCTTAGTGCGTTCAATTAATCTGATTTACTTTCTCCAGAGTAATTTATAAATACTTGAGTGAATAGCATTGAAATTAAATCAATTGGAAGAGTTATAAAGCGAATTATCCTGAAAATAGACATAAAAATTGGACCACTTGTCAGAAAACATGGATGATTGGATTTGATTAAGATTATTGAAGTCCTATATTTCTATTTTCTCGTTGAGAAAATGAGTATCGTCTCAATATAAAACTAAAATTCCTTACCCTAACTCATTATGTATATATCTTATGACATTTTGATAATGTTCAAGCTCGCGTGAACACACATCATATATATATATATATATATATATATATATATATATATATATATATATATATATATATATGCATATATACATGTATATATATATATATATATATATATATATATATATATATGTGTGTGTGTGTGTGTATATATATATATATATATATATATATATATATATATATATATATATATATATATATATATATATATATATATATAAATATATAAATATATATATATATATATATATATATATATATATATATATATATATATATATATATATATATATATATATTTGCATATATACATGTATGTATGTATGTATATTATATATATATATATATATATATATATATATATATATATATATATATATATATATATATATATACTGTATATATATGTATATATTTATATATATATATATATATATATATATATATATATATATATATATATATATATATATATATATATATATATATATGTGTGTGTGTGTGTGTGTGTGTGTGTGTGTGTGTGTGTGTGTGTGTGTGTATTATCGTACACCATAACCCCATGAACATTTTCCGTAACCATTTTATTTTGCCATGAGTGTTTCTAAGGATAAAAATTTTTGGGTAAATAATAATTTATGTAAATGTAGAGGCGTATATTTTGAAGCTTTTTAAACACTCAAAATAAGGTTTCAGATTTAGTACACGACCGCTTCTTCGATCAAGCTGTGGAGCCAATTGAAATTAGTCTAGATATTCAATATGCTTGAATGCAATCGATATTCGTATAGTGTTTACAATCTGCTGAAATGATAAGGTGGAATTAGCATGTTGATGGTGCATTAAAGCCAGCAAGTGAATGCGGTATTGTATTGGATTAGCACTGCAGTCCCCAAACATTTTAGACCACAGAGCCCTTCATGGGTTTTCTGATCGTTCTTCGAACCCAATCCCTTATGAATAAAGAAATAAACAAATTAGTAACTGAATAAGTGATAATTACTTTACATATATGGGTAAAAAATTCCTTTGCTATTTTCTTCCATTTTCACATCGATGAAATTAATTTCGTTTTCACGTTTTATTACTTTTTCAATTTCAACCTCTATTTATGCAAGGCATATTTGTGCGATTAAGGATAACGATAAAATGAACAATGACTATGATAATAGCATGAATAATAATAAATATAATAACTGTAATTAATGAGAAAAAAGAACATCAGAAAGAATGTTATGGGTGTTATTGACAACACACATCAATTAGCATACCTTTTTCTTTAATTGGCTGAAGCCATTACTAAGAAGGATGTGCTTGATAAGCAGTGACAAAGGCGTGGAAATTTTGAGTTTAAGTTTTGGAGATTGACTAGTTCAAGTCAGTCACCACCCTTTTTAAGATTCTATAAGCACTGCCACTTCAAGGCTGAAAGTAAGTATCAGTAACTTAGTTTTATTGGATCGTTTTTATGATTTCGATTTCTTATACGAATGGCAGATTTGGGTTCCAATGTTCAATCTACCCCCTTTAGACCCCAAGCAATTACCGACCCCTCTGGTCTTTCCCCCATAATTTTCTCTCCCTGAATTAGAAAATACTGAATTTAGAGTATGAACAAGCCTTTATTGTCCGTAAATAAGAGCGTTAATTCTGTAGCACAAATACTACCCTGTCTTTGCTAGCAAGATAGAAGAACTTTTACGAAATAATGACAAATACTTTCTTTGAAAATCACCTTGGTACTTAGTTGAAAAATTCTAGTAGTACATCATTAGGGTAAAATAAGTCTCCCCCCGTTGAAGTCTTCAATTTGTTATTGCTAGCAGTTGTAGCGAGTAGATGGAAATCTTAGAGCGACTTTAATCTCTTACGTTGGCAAATGACATTTCCATAGAATAATTGAAGGGCCCCATCCTTGAACTCGTCCTGTTGACTTTCACCCCTCCACGCCAAATCCACTTGAGAATGACATGGCCAGTGCCCGTCTTTTCTAAGTATATTGACTTAGGCTTCTCTTCACCGGACCCACTCTCCCCAGAGAGAGAGAGAGAGAGAGAGAGAGAGAGAGAGAGAGAGAGAGAGAGAGAGAGAGAGAGAGTTCCTCGGGAAATTAGAATGTGCCTCTGAAGAACACGACTTTATTGAATGGCTCTTCTGGCAGGGTTAGCGGCGTCCTTTAGGAAAATTGATATATGGCTGCCCGAATTGTCGAGCCGACGAGGGAAAGGATTCCTTCAGCTTTATGGTCCGTAAGTTTTCATTATAGAAACAACGAGGAATATAGCTGTCGTTGGCTGTCTCTTTTATTACAAGGAGTGCAAATTAAAAGAGTAAATGATTTCTTTTTTAGTTTTGTATTTTGCTTCCATGCAATTAAGTGATAATTTTTAACAAAAGCTGTATAGTTTTAATCTTGAAAAAAGGGTAAAACTTTATAATCTCGTGCCAAGGTCTGCGTTGAATAAAAGATTTTAGAAAACTTGTTTCAATCCAATTCCATGGTCTTGCTACAAAGCCTTTTTTTTCCTTAGAGAAATTAAAATCCGTTTTGGTGGTCTTTTTGTATCTTTTATTTGTTTTTCTCTGTGGATGCTGCTTAGATGTGTACATGAGTTTTGATACCCTCATTTAAAATGACGGGAACAACTTTCTTAACGACGTCGTTGCTTCTAATCGTCAGTGCTCCTCCTCTAATCGCATACTAACATAATGAAGGCAAATCTTCCATAAATGTAAGTTTTGAGATTTAAAAAGCTTTCAGTGGACTTGAATGTTTTTGATGTGGATACCCCTTAGGATGTTGTTATGACACTTGGAATGCTAACGTATGAGCTTTTTACTTGGCACAGAGAGAGAGAGAGAGAGAGAGAGAGAGAGAGAGAGAGAGAGAGAGAGAGAGAGAGAGAGAGAGAGAGAGAGAGAGAGATAAGGGGTGGTGTATGACTATCGAGCGTATGGTCCGGTTATCCAAGGTCCTTTTTTATTCAAAGACCCTTGATGGTATCATTGTAATTAGTTTTTTTTTTTCATTGTTTTTCGGGAGATGCAAAGACTAAATGGACACGATGATACGATCACTGCAATGCAATTTTAAATATTCCAGTTTGCATTTAAACCTATCGTCCTTTAAGAGTGTGACTTCAGCGCGAGGCACAAAATTAGTGTGAGGTGACCTAATTCCGTAAACAAGATAAGCGAGGAAATTAATTATTCAAGAATAATGCTATGTACTCGTTTATGATCTCGAGGGACACCAAAGATTTTGGTAATCGCTTATTGGCAAGAATGGAGATTACATTATTTGCGTTCATCTTAACAGTTTACATTTTCGTCCGTTATCTCAATTATAGTAACTCGAGTTGAAAAATCTCTTGTCACCTAATGGATGAATTATTTACCGCATGGGTCGTTAGCTTGTGTCTCCTGTGTGTCTTGGCATAATTTCGGTCCATCATCTGTGCAGGCTCTATGCAGGTTATTTTCTTTATAGTGTGATGATGATCTGCATAATATCTTCAGTAAATATCTATAAGCAAATTTTGTTGAGGTTGTTTAATAAGATTTTCATCGTTTGAAGTATTTTGGGGTATATATCTCATGACACATTTTTAGTTTAATCTTCAAATTTTCAGACTAATGTCTAATTATATGAATTCCACTTACGATCTTGCAAATGCTTAATCATGGTCTTATTAGGCAAAAGGTTTGACATGTTGATATCTTTTTGTTCAGTCTTTTCAGCATTATTATTCCAGATGAGGTGTCATAAATGTTTGGAATCCTACATGGTTTTTATAAATGGGTCGTAAGAAAGTATCAATTCCTTTTCCCTTAATAGTGTATGTTTGAGTAATTCTGCTTCCGAGAAATTGATGAAATCAGCGTTTTTTTACCTTTAATTTTTTTTGTTTTTTTTTATGAAAGTAGAACAACTAGATAAAATTTGAAGTATATAATTTTCAGAGTAATTAAAAACAGGCACCAATTTTCTAATGCATTAATGATAGATTTAAAGATGTCTTTGGCCAAAATAGGTTTGATCCTTCACACTTTAATGAAATCACAATTGTGATTCTTCACAGACTCGGTAGTTATTTTAGTAGCGAAGCTACAACCTCTATTGGAAAAGCGGAATGCTACAAGTCAAAAGTCTGAAACAGGGAATGCAGCCCAATGCGGGGAGTGAATAGAGAAGAAATTAATAAACTATAAATGAGAAATAATAATGAACATATGAAATATTTAATGATTATTAACAAATGTTAAATATACAAATATATATAAACTATGAAATAGACTTATGACAACCTTTTCAATAGTAGTATTTGCAGTAAGCTTGAATGTCTGAAGCTCTGCTGATTCAGCTGCAAGACCAGCAAGATCATTCCACAGTCCGCCGCAGCTGGAATAAAACTTCTAGAGTACTGTTTAGTATTGAGCCTTATAATGAAGAAGGTAGAAGTTTTATTAATAATAATTAATTGCATACTTAGTACTACGTACAAGGTACAAGATAGTACAATCTGGGGAGATCTAAATGTAAAGTATTGCAATATTTCCCAAAACTAATTGATCAGGAATAAGAAATTTAAAATGCCACAATTTTTTGTCCAGCAAATTTAAATGGGAGTTAGCAGCTTATGACTCTGCAGGGGAACAATATTCAAAACGTGGTAGGTTTAAAGAATTGAAACATTTAATATTTTACGATGAAGGAAACAAATTGCCATGCAATACTGTCCAAGTGTGTCAAATGTTTTGCCTAAGGATTTCTTGAACAGTCTAAATATAGAAAAGAAACTAGAAACGCTTTCAAAATTGAATTTTTATACTGAAATGCTAATACGCAACGATGATAAATAGTACTTCGAATTATATATAGAGGGATATTCAAGACATTAGTGTGATGTCTTTAAAGGTTATTTCACTATTTATGGAAAGGAGATTGTTAGTGAAAACTTAGAGATCTTGAATACTTTATTGCTTTTAATAGACTTGCACTACAGTAGCCTATATACCTAACTACAGTAAACATCAACTATTATAAAGCTCATGATATTGAAACTTTTGATTGTTATTTCTACAGTAATAAGCACTGTATTATATATTTTAAACCATGTATATATACATATATATATATATATATATATATATATATATATATATATATATATATATATATATATATGTATATTATTGATTATCTTGGTATATAGGTATGTATATATTTGAGTAAATATTTGTGTGTGTGTATATATATATATATGTATATATATATATATATATATGTATATATATATATATATATATATATATATATATATATATATATATATATATATATATATACAAGCAAGTAAATATACATGTATATAAATACACACACACACATTATATATACATATATATATAAGGTATATATATATATATATATATATATATATATATATATATATATATATATATATATATATATATATATATATATATATATGTATATATATATATAGAGAGAGAGAGAGAGAGAGAGAGAGAGAGAGAGAGAGAGAGAGAGAGAGAGAGAGAGAGAGAGAGAGAGAGAGAGAGAGAGAGAGAGAATCTGTGTTGTTATTTATATAAAATGTTACATTGGATATTTTTGTACTGATGAGTGACCATAAACAAAAGACAGGTGTTGCTAGTACATAAGCCTATTATGATGCAGCGCAGCAGAGAGGCTGCATTAATATTTACATGTTGAAAAACATCTAAAGGGAAAAAAATAATATGAGAGAGAGAGAGAGAGAGAGAGAGAGAGAGAGAGAGAGAGAGAGAGAGAGAGAGAGAGAGATTAATTAATCTTTACTTGCCTAACGTCTGTCAAATGAATAACTATCAGATCTTGTTTCATGATATTTTTGAGGGAGGTTTTCAATTCTAGAACTTGTTAAGGAAATCCTTTTTTTTTTTTCTTTTATTTCCTCTCCGAACCGATTACGTTGGCATGGCGTGATCATAGCGGCATATTTGACAGTAATCCCCCGGGTGTGCCAACCAAATCCCTGCATGCGAATACATCTGTTCGGCTGGTGTAGTATACTGCGGAAGGTTTGGGAGACTTTTTGATTTTCATATTCTATTTCATTCTTGTTTTGTTTAGTTTTTTTTTTTTCAATTGACTCTATTCATGATTTTTTTTTTTTAACGTTATATTCTACCATGTTTTTCTGTTTTAGTAGGGGAGGCTTTTTTATTTTTATTTTGTGCTTGAACGTCTGATTTATGTTAATATCTTATAGATTATATACTTTTTAAAGAAAGAAGTTTATCACTTCAATATTTCCTCTCATTTTTGTGGCTTAATTTGTTAAATTATCTTCATTTTTAAGTTTTGATATAATTTCTTATAACCCCAGTTACTTGCCTTAGCCTCTGTTTTGTCACAAATTTCCGAATTACCGATTTATGCCTTTACTCCTTTACTATTATTGAAATGAGCAAATATTGTCGTATAAAACCATGTTGCAATTTGAGAGCTTTTACTATTCCGGACATATTAGACTTCTCCAAAAGTACAATATTACGATTGTAATAAGGAATTCTTAATCAGTACGAATCGGTGTCTTTTCCGGACTTAATGAATTTATTCGTAAGTTTCGAAAGTTAAGTTATGATATTGATAGCCTACTGGAAACGTCCCTGCCAGGAGATCACCAGACTGGGGTTCGATTCTCGCTCTATCTAGGCAGTTTCTTGTAATGTCTACAATCTCCCCATACTTGTGAGCTAACGATGAACAATTTGGGGGAGCTTATAGGGTCTTATGTCTTCCTGCTGAGTCATAAGGAGCCATTTCATGGGCCTCCCTGGTCCTAGCCTGGGTGTAGAGGAGGCTTGGGCGCTCTATGCCTAGGGCATTGTCCTGTAGCTAGGGTATTGTCACTGTTCTTTGCCTCTGCCATTCATGGGTGGCCTTTAAACCTTTAAATGAGAGAGCCAACGTTTTAAATGGTCGCCGATTTCACTACAATATTTCTATGATTATGAATATTTTAACGTAAAAATGGTATCGCAAAGCAACCGAAGAAACTTTAAATGACTGGGTGATTATCCTCTATGAGTGAGGAACCGTGAACAGATATGTGGTGATAACATAGTGCTTCACCTGTTCAAAAATATTATATTATCCTTTTTAACTCAAAGGGACAAAAATTCAACATTTTCTTTTTATTTAATGTATATCCCAGAATGAGACAAAATTACTCTTGGGATGTGAACGATAGATTGGAAGGATCTCTTTTATCGGAGGCCATGCTGTCCAAAGGCCGTACTTTTGAAAGTATCCAGTTTTCTCGTAATTGAAATTTGTATTATTAAATCAATCATTTACATTTGGCCTTTATGATCCAATATAATATTTTTCTACTATCCATATGAATGCAAGTAAAATTTCTTATAAAAAACACTTGTTACTGTATGCAAGCACATGAAATAAGAGTGAATTGGCCTTTTTATTTGGTGTATAAACAAGAGAAAATTTGTGTCAAAGAATTGTTATAGGCTTTCATAGTGTATCATATAAATTGCATTGGCTTTTTACCACTTTCAAAAAGAATAAACTTAAGGAATAGATTATTAATGAAGGTAAGACTATTTATCTTTCTTTGAATTGAAGCGAATAATACAGATGATAGCTTGTGTAAATTACCACGCCAAACTGTGAAATTTCCCCATTGCGTATGATTGCCATATATATTACACAGTTCCATCCTTGTAGAAGAAAGCTTATTTCTCTCTTCATGGGAGATCCATCTATGGGTTTCAATTATTTGACAGTTTTTCCCTTTAGACCTGACACAGCCAAGATCTCGAAACATTAGGAAGGTAACGAGCTGGTCGATGGCATGGACTTTACCGATAACCCTTTACTTTATAAACATAAAATATATCCTGTTATTATGACAGAATCACAGACACCTAATGGCATTAAGAACCACTGACTCTTAAGATGTTTTTAGAATGTTGCCAAAAATCACATGACACGTCACAGTCCCTTTTAAAATGTCATTTCTTCTCGGGATCTACACCTCATTAACTGCCACCTCTTTGTCGCCAAGGTGCCAACTCACTGCTCTGTTTTCACTTCTTTGTACGAGCTTAGTTTTCATTTCTATTATAGCATGAAAAACTCCGAAAAGAAGGATGAAATGAATAAGTCTTCCGTGATTTCGTTGACTCCAACGATGTCGTGGAAATTTGGAGTAGGAAAGAAGCTATTCTATTCATTATTTACGATGTCATATTGTAGTAATATTAAAACTGATTAAATAAAATTAGATACAATGCCTTTGAAGATCGAAACCGTTGACTCGGAAAAATCTCTTAACACAAGATTTACAGAATTTGACATCTGCATTAGATATAGTTGAACATAACATTTTGTATTTTTGAACATCAATGTATATAACGAGCATATCAGACATACAAATTTCCAAACCTTTGACTATTTAATGTCGGGATTAACTTTGACAGGTCTCTTCAATTACTGATTACACACTGCTGTGTTCATTCCATACTCGTTTGTTTGACAGCAAAACTTTCGGTATGACATTGCCTATGATGCAGTGTCTACATAATATAAAAAAAAATATATGTGAATTTGTAATTTCTTTAATTCCTTTTATTATTAAGGTCAGTGTAGCCTTTCATTTCTATATATCCTCGTTACCTGGTTTTATATTTTGAACTACGCACTACTGGTGGGCTTGAATTTTATGCTTAAGTTTGGGAATAATTGTTTATAAAGGAATTTTTGTGAAAAATACATTTTTTTGCATATTTTTTTTATATATAATTCTAACTGAAAGAAAATTTCGTTGAAAATCGTTGAAAGGGAAAGAAAAAAATACTTATTCTATCGCGTACCTCAGCGGACTGGCATGGATGGGATCAGGGTATTTTTTTGCTCATGCAAATTTCTCTCCTAAAAGTCGACTCGGAATAGAAAGTTTTGCATGTAATCCCTTAAGCCTTATAGTGGGTTATACTCCCAGCTTTGGATTTTTTTTTTCCTTTTTATTCTTGTGCTGGTGAGATGGACTCAGCGTTGTAACATCGACTGGGTCCTTGCCGTATCGGATATTTGTAAAACCAAACAAAGAATTGTGGAGAGAGAGAGAGAGAGAGAGAGAGAGGAGAGAGAGAGAGAGGAGAGAGAGAGAGAGAGAGAGAGAGAGATGATAAACTTGGGCGTATATTTTTTATGATCCCCAAGTATTGAGGTAGTCGAGTCTATCGTATGTTTTGTGTATGTGTGTGTGTGTATATATGTATATATATATATATATATATATATATATATATATATATATATATATATATATATATATATATATATATTACATATATAAATGTGTATATATATATATATATATATATATATATATATATATATATATATATATATATATATATATATATATATATTACATATATTATGTATATATGTATGTATGTTACCTACGCATGCACTTGGTAATCCTTATACAAAAAGAAAAAAAAAACTTTAGTCTATGGTTTGAGAGGCATTGATACTTATGCAACCAAAATGACTTAGTTTTGATCATATTTTGATTGATTTCAATCTAAATTGACCAGGATTGCAATATTCCATCATACAATATCCAACTTTGATACTAGGTTCAGCATAAAAGTTGTAATTAAAATATTTAATTTACACTTGTTTCTTTTTTTTTTTTTATCACGTATTGGTAATTTCACAAGTAAAGCAGCTGGATGGGCATTGCCAAAATCATAGCACATTATTTTTTCATCCTTGATATTATTAATTAAAGCAAAGACACGACGTAAACGAGTAAGTTTAAAAAAATGTATATAAAAGGGAAGAAATAGAGAGCTGTAGAAAAATATAGATGAAAATTTCTAAAGATATTTATAATAAAGATAAGCAAAGTTAATGTTATGCATAGCCCAAATTCCATAAATCCAATTCTTAACGTAAGTGAAAATGTTAAATGTGAAGGATCGAAAGAGGTTTAAGATCTAAATGAACAGCTTGTATGGTGTTTGTAGTGTAAGAGGAATTTATATGGTGATAAATATGTATATACAGTGAAAAGAAGGATAAATGTTTGCATAAGGAAAGGCAGGATCAGATTTTAAGGTGGTTTGGCTATGGGGAGAGAATGAACAATAATTCACGAGTGAAGAAGTGTGTAATTCAGTAATGTTGGGAGGTAGGAGAGGACAAATATCGAAATGGTTGGATAGTTTGTGTAGAAAGACTTGTTGGAGTTTAGAAGTGTTGAAAGATGAATGATGTTATATGGGAATGGAGTTTTAACGAGAAGCTGATGAGTTTTTGTAAAGATGTGGAAGTTTTACTGCATGGGGATACATTAACGATTCAGCTGCTAAAAGATGAATGTGGTAGTAACTTATGTAGGTTTTAGTTTGGAACCCCCACTTATGAAGTAAAACCGCATAATATATATATATATATATATATATATATATATATATATATATATATATATATATATATATATATATACATATATATATATATATATATATATATATATATATATATACATATATATATATATATATATATATATATATATATATATATATATATATATATATATATACATATATATATATACATATATATATATATATATATATATATATATATATATATATATATATATATATATATATATATATATATATATATATATATATATACATATATACATATATATAGGGTGTGTGTGTTTGTGTATATATGTAGTTAAAGTTCTTAAGAAGATAAAGTAACAGAGCCATGTTTATCTTAAGGCATTCATTGAGAAAACCTGTGATCTTTAATTAATTTTAGAATGCCTTCATTCAGTGAAGAGCAAGACGAGAGTTCTTTAAAGAATTTATATGAATATTAAGGTAGACATAAGAGGTATTTGCTGCTCATTATGGAACTCAAAAAGATACACGGTGAAATCAGTCTCTGTTTTTAAATGCTCCCTGATCGTCATTAAAATGGAGGACTAAGAGTTTTGGTTCTTCTTTTATAAGTGATTTTCGTAATGTGACTTCAGAGTATCACAAATGAAATGTTTTTTATACTAATTTTTTATTTATTTATTTATTTATTTTTGATATTTGTTTTTTTTTTTTTTTCTGAAGGGAAGGAGGTTTCTCCAATTTATAATTGAATGGCCCTTTAAACCTGAGGTAGGTACTCGAGGGGCATGCCAGTCCTGGTGACTAACGTCAGCTGGATCTTATTGTATTGTGCGCATTACATAAAACTCGGCCGATTATATGTGGTTTTTCGTTGTCAAGCACAGACCAACCATTTAGAGATATATAATACTGGTGTCTTGCATTGAATTATCCTTTTTTTGTAGTAAGGCCCTCGGAAAGGCAGCTTTGTATGTAGGAACTAAGCGGAAATTTCGGGAACCATCCCATGGGGAGTGATATCACTCAACCCTTGAAATAGAAAGGATCCTAAGTAGAACTTGTGGCAAATTTATTCAAATTGAAAAATGTGGTGTTCGGTGACCTCCAGATAATGAGCACTCCAGCTACGAGATTGGAAACTGAACGTTTGAAATACTTTTTTAGGCTCGGTTATGAATAGGCTGTTGATTGATTTCTTTACTCCTTTCCCCGTGCTACTGTTTTCTATCAGCCTCTTCAATGTCCCACAGATCAATTTTGAGCCAGTCTTTCCAATCATTTCTTAGTGTTGCATGCTTGTCTGATGATTGCATTTTCTTGATTACTTCCTTTAGATCTGTAGGGATAATACAACTATATTTGGAATAGTTTATTTGCCATTTATTATCTTCATTTTGTTTTATCTGCTGATGTTTCTTAGGCAACATAGATTATTCTCTTCATGCAGCAACTTAATTGCCATTTAGGTGTTCGTTGTTGGATGGTTATTCAAAGATTTAGAAATTTACTATAGTTAGAAGTGAGAACATTACTATATAACCTTATTAAAAAACCGCAAATTCTTAATGATTTGATTATTTTCCCTGAGATTTATCATTCATTTTGCTGGTGATGGAAAGCTTTAACCCACGTAGCTGTGTCCTGTCTACGGGCGTCATAATTTCCGTGTAATATATTGTCTTGATAATTTTGAAACCTTTTTAGTAAGTTTTCATATGATAACATCTCATTCAACTTAAAATTGCATGATTCTCTCTCTCTCTCTCTCTCTCTCTCTCTCTCTCTCTCTCTCTCTCTCTCTCTCTCTCTCTCTCATATACACTTATTACGAAGGATTGAAAACTACTTATTATTTAAACCATCTACAGATTCGCGAAAATCTATTATTTAAACCATCTGCAGATTCGCGAAAATCTATCAAAAGTATACCAGCAAATATTTTCAAAATTTAAGAATTTTCAGAAACAAGCTATTGCTTATGAACTTGGTAAACATAAACGTGTTTCATGTCGGTTATAAACGCAGGGAAAGAAAGGTTGGAAAAAGCTTGGCATACATGAAAATATACTGCTGAAGAGAATGCTATGGGTTTGTTTAAGCCAGAAATACGGGGGAATCTATTTCTGTATGTAACACCACGAACAGCTTGAATTCCTCTTCTTCAAGGGAAGTAAATTACACGGTGATGAGACTGTTGATACCTTATCAGAGATTTTAATGAAATGTTCCTAGGAGAAGTGTCTTCGTCACCGTTGACAGTAGAGTTTGCAACTAATTCCTTAGTCGCACGGATTACTGAAAAGCCGTCACGTGCATGTTGAGAGAGAGAGAGAGAGAGAGAGAGAGAGAGAGAGAGAGAGAGAGGGGGGGGGGGGTTACAAGAACAATTAGTTGATCAATGTCTTTTAATTAACAATATTGGTGATTGTTATGTTAAACAACTGCGATGTTCAAAATAGTCTTTATCCAAAAAGATGTCGGTAAGTAATTCATTAAGACAGTGCCTGGACAAATTGAAAGTCATTAGGAGAGAAGGTAGTGTGTAAGTGTTTAGATCAAATCTCGATATCAACACCAGATATGGAGGGAAAAAAATAACACTTCAAGACATTAATAATTTTTTGTGATGGTCAAAATTGAAGGGGGTGCCTATAAACCCTTTTTCAAGGCCTGTAATTGAAAGGGAATATGTGAATTTCACCCATCCCAGCACAATGACACCAAATAAGGGTTGCCCAATTTTTTTTAAGCATAACAAAAGCCAATGTGTACCTCCTGACTGCCCCACTCTCTATTCCCCCGGGTCCCCCTTTGTGTCTGACTCCAATTTAATCTTGAGTAATACTTTTAGAATGTCTTATTGTATGCAAGACGGAACGAGGAAAGTGCGTTTTAACAGGGGTTGCTGTGATGTTTCATTAAAAATGGACTGTGTAAATATGTGTTGAAATGTTGAGTGCACGCTTGTGCTCTGCTCTGTCTGCTACTTTTCTTTTGCCATTCTCCTCCCTGGTGACAGATGTCAGTCGGTGCTGAATTTACATTCGTCCGAGACATTTTCCTCTGTCTTCTTCGCTTCACTAAGCGTCGTTGTTTCCGCTCTTATTTCCTCTACTTATCGTCCCTTGCCTTGCGTTCCTTGCTTATTTTCGAGCATGGCATTGCAAGATGAGGTAGAGTCTGATTTTATGTTTCAAGGAAGTTTTAATTCTCACAATTATCAACCACACAATGCATGTGGAGATAGAGTGGTAAATATTTCAATTTAATGGAAAGGCCTGGTAATATATTAATATTGTACGTGACCCGTCAAGGATGATGGATAAATATTTAGATAAATATGCACGCGCACAGAAAACCAGGGTATGACCATGTCTCTCCCCCTATCAGAGGGACAGGGAGAGACCGAGTAGTCATAGGTTTGGCAATGCTGCTCACCATAATAAGATGGTATGTATATATATATATATATGTATATATATATATATATATATTATATATATGATATATATATATTTTATATATTATATATACATATATATACATATATATATATATATATATATATATATATATATATATATATATATATTATAATATTATATATATATGTATATATATATATATAATATATATATATATATATATATATATATATATATATATAATATATATATACATATATATTGCCCCATTATGTCGCGAAGAGGGTTAATTAAGTTATAGAACTCAGCAAATGCCATGCTGGATGCTCTCAATTGAATTTGAATTTATAGTTTTACCAACATCGTTACTTCGTCTTAAGGAATACTGCCATTATGGGGAAGCTTCTAAATAAATTCAAGGTAAGGATAGCATTGCAAGTATTTCGAGGCAAATTATCAGATTTTTTTTTTTTTTTTTTTTTTTTTTTGTGAGAGACCTTACCATTGAAGTATTGCTGAGTATTACCAGGAAACAGAGGTTTTTCTGCATTGCCTTATACGTATGGTTTCGGAAATTTCCTTTTCTTGTTTGATCGCCGGAAATTTATTCTTGACCTATCAACTTGGAACTTACCAGGTATTTTTGTGGGCCTTTTACTTCTCGTTGTAGCTATCAAGTCGTTGGGGGACTTCCTAACGTTGTCATTTTCTGCTGGATTTAATAGTCATAAAACATGAGTAACAAGTTTATAGTGAAACTTGCCGACGTTTTCATAATAGATCTATCCCTTAAATTAGGGAATATTTCATTTCTTTAGGAGTTATGTCATATCTTATTGTACATATGAAGATGATGCAATTGCTATATAAGATGTTTTCCTTTGGGAGGGCAAGCGCTCTCTCTCTCTCTCTCTCTCTCTCTCTCTCTCTCTCTCTCTCTCTCTCTCTCTCTCTCTCTCTCTCTCTCTCTCTCTCTCTCTCTCTTCCAGCTAAGCTGTACTAAACAGGGCCAGCCATACTAAGTAGGTTTGCTGTGAGCTATTTGACCAAAATATCCCGCCGTCACCAATCAGCACTGCTTAGCGTGATGAAAATTCTCCAAAACCCAAACATGAATAAGGATATGTCTGAGGCTCTCGTCCTGCAATGGACTAGAAACGGTTGCATTTGCTGTTGTTGTTGTTGTTGTTGTTGTTGTTGTATATAAACATGTGCATCAAAAGTTCAAAAAGCCCTTCCTTTTTCTCTCCGTAGATTATATTTATTGGAATATGTAAATCAGGTAAAAAACATCTCGTAATCACATTCACATATAATTCCAATTAGATTATTGAGCTTGCTGTTTTCTCACATTTCTGTAGGTAATATTACCAGCCCTCTACTATTCATTGCATAATTTGTTTATTTTTCCAACAGAAATACATGGCAGATTACTCGCAGTCCTTACGTACGTTAACTTCCGTTAACATTCGGACCCAAATTACTATACAAATTGACGATGTTGTTGAAGGTCGTAGGAGGGTTCCCTTACAGATCTGGCTTGGGATCCTGGACGAAGGGGGTAGGGGGTAGCTTCCAGATATAGTTTGGGTCTACAGGGCCTCTGGAGGGGACCTATGGGAAGCGTTGTTGTTGTGGACACCATTCCATCGGCCATTTAGCTGAAAATTGCGTCCAAACTTAGGTCCTTTGCTCCAAGTTGCCACCGCTATTGGAATCCGAAGAGTGACTTGGGACGTATAAATTAAGCAAATGTATTTTGAGAATCTCCTGAAGAGGTTCGTTAGCAACTCAAGTACTTTCAAGAGCATTTCGCTTTTTTAGATGATTTAGTGTTACAATGATTGGATGCTGCTAAACTGAATTGCGTTAATTCTAATTCTACTGGATGCAAAGGGGAAATGGGGCCTACTTTTAGTTAGAACGAGGTAGTGCTGATTTGGAAATGTCTTAGTCCAAATTCCTGTTTGAAGAAGTAGTATTAACCAGTTCTATGTAATTCCAAGTAATCACGAATGTCACTGAAGCTTAATTGGGTTTTAACAATTAAATCGTATGATTACCAATTCGTATTGTAAGTAGTGGCTATCAAGTGGTAATGTTCACCGTTATAGTTTATAAATTAATAATTTTGTAATGTTGTTAATGGTTTTAAAGTATTTTATTTTGATTTTCATTACTCATATCGTTTATTCATTTCCTTAATTCCTTTCCTCACTGGGCTATTTTTCCCTGTTGGAGCCCTTGAGCTTATAGCATATTGCTTTTCCAATTAGGGTTGTAGCTTAAGCTAGTAATAATAATAATAATGATAATAATAATAATGATAATATTATTACTTGCCAAGCTACAAAGTTGAAAAAGCAGGATGTTATAAACCCAACGGCTCCAGCAGGGAAAATATCTCGGTGAGGAATGGAAATAAGTAAATAAACTAAAAGTGAAGTTCAAGAACAATATCAACATTGAAATAAATCTTTCATATATTAATTATAAAAACTTCAAAATAACAAGAGAAAGAGAAACAAGATAGATTAGTGTGCCTGAGTGTCCCCTCAAGCAAGAGAACTCTACCCCAAGACAGTGGAAGACCATGGTACAGAGGCTATGGCACTACTCAAGACTAGAGAACTAAAGTTTGATTTTGGAGTGTCCTTTTCCTAGAAGAGCTGCTCACCACAGCTAGAGAGTCTCTTCTTCCCTTACCAAGAAGAAAGTAGCCACTGAACAACAAGGGTGCATTAGTTAGAGGCTAAAGCTGTAGATTACAACAAAACCTAAACGTTCTGGAAGCCAATGAATAAGATCTGAAAATAGATGAATTTTTAAGACTTGTTTGTGTAAAGATTACTGTGGAATACATTTGATATCACATTTTGGACGTGCTTAATGAAAGTGTTTATTTTTTTTCAAAATGGTTTTCCTAAATATTTTTTTCTTAAATATTTTCAACGTAAGCGCAGTAAGTTATGTTCACTTGTTAATATATTTAAAGTTTAATCTCATTCTTATGTAACTTGTTAGCTCCTCATATTATATGGTAGAGTATGCATAAAAATTACATGATTTTACAACTCTATATAATATTATTGTTAATTTCCTCTTTGTTTCTGATTCGTCTGGGATTTTGATTTTCAGTCATTGAATATGATATATAATAAATAACGAAAGGTGCTTAATGTATCTATTGACTATTTTCTAAATTATTTGCTCCTTAAAAGCTTTCTGATAACGAGAGATCAAAAATAATTCCCACGTTTGATATCGCCCTGGTTATGTTCATGCATGCGTAGTCTTTTACAGCCCTTAGTCTCCCCATTGTCTGTTATCGAAATTTAATCTTTTATCTCTTTTTTAACGCTTAGATTCAACCTATAAAATTTGGCGGTGTGAAACCAATCGGTAAGAAAGGCTCGCTCAAAGTGATAAACTTTTATCTTTTAAAATAGTGAGCATAGCAGTCTGGTCTCCGTTTAAACCATCGTTATTTGCAACATTCGAAACCTTAATGCTTGTCATTTTTAGACCGTCTCTGGTTGTGTTTCTCTTACTTTTATTTCGATTCGAACTGCAGGGTAAGATGGCTCTGGTATTCGAGGACTCTCTCTCTCTCTCTCTCTCTCTCTCTCTCTCTCTCTCTCTCTCTCTCTCTCTCTCTCTCTCTCTCTCGCAAAGATGTGTCCCCTTACAATATTGGACATTTCTCGAACCTTTAACGTGTGATTGGGGACTTCGAAGCCACTCGAAACAAGATTAATATTTTTTGTTTCTCCCCTCTGGCACTCCTCTGGCACTCAGTCCGGATGCTTCCCCTCTCGGATTCCACCAGTCCTATTGCCTTCCTAATTCTCAAGGTGGAAGTAGACACCTGACGTTAACGACTGCCAATTTTCTAAGCGAGCGTTTGAGGCCCACCGTTGCTGGTTTTTCATTACTTTGCGGAGACCGTATTGGGGTCCTAAAGGGGGATTTTGTCCACCCCGCCAGTCATAACAAACTGGTTTAGCTGACTGTTGTCGTGGGTGCCGACTGTCTAGCTGCGATTTATGAGGTATAATGGGCAGTTGATGGAGGATGAGTGTTTTCTTTTTCTCTTGTTTTATTTCTTTTAGTTTTGGGAAGGATGAACTGTTGTTTGTTCTTGTATTTATTTACTTTTTGGTATAGCTAACCTTCGTCTCATCGTTGTTAATTGCGGGGTGGTTAGAGGAAATTATTAGTTATTGGTTTGGGTATTGTTGCTTTATTGAGATATAGGACAGTAATGATGTAGCCAACTTTAATATAAGGACATATCCAAATAATGAAGACAGGAAAAATAGATAGTAAAGTATACAATTAAAGAAAAAATAAACAGCCACATAATATAACTGCTATCACTACTTAGGATACTGCTACCACCGCTAATAATGAGATACTAGTTTACATGTAATATCAGTAGGTTAGGTATTCTTACTCTTTGATATTTACATCAAAGTAAAAGATATGATAATAATGTTACCTGGAAGAAGTGTGATAATAATCAACTCCACGGACAATTAACAGCACAGAAAATGGCCAGAGTTTTAAGAGGCTGAACTTTTTGATTCTTATGAAAACATATATGATCATGTATGTCCAACAGGCACAGATTTGAGTCGATAAATATCAGACATTATGACTGTGGAAATAACAAGAGCTTTCATCACACCTCCCCTCATCTCTTAAGGAATATACAATCTTAAATATTTATGGTTAAGTTATTAATTTTGTATCAGTGTACGTGACTCGTTATAGATGACTACAACCCACTAGTTCAGCAATCATTGGGAGAATGTGGTTTCAGAGTGTAACTCTCCGGGTACATCCTATAACTAGGATATGACTTGAGACGTACAGAATAACCCCGTCACTCAACGTGACAGGAAATACACACACATACACACACACACATTATATATATATATATATATATATATATATATATATATATATATATATATATATATATATATATATATATATATATATATATATATATATATATATATATATATACAGTATATATAAAGCAGACACTTAATCGATATATATATATATATATTATATATATATATATATATATATATATATATATATATATATATATATATATATTACATATTATATATACGTACTGTATATACAGTATATATAATGCAGACACTTGCTCTCCTATATAAATAGGGGAGTATTTTTTATTTCTTTTCCTAAGTTACTGATTCTTAAGTAATCATACTCCAGTCGGCACCAATGACCATTGATGTTATGATGCCAGATGATTATCAATCATTCATTCATCAATTATCACAACAACGTGATTTCGTATCTTGTCACATGCATCCCCTTTTCAATTTTGTTTGATGGTAACGATGTTATCTATAAACATTATTATT
>NC_090745.1:82795712-82800712 GCF_036898095.1 Palaemon carinicauda
TTTGTGTAAAAAAAAAAAAAAAAAAAAAAAAAAAAAAAAAAAAAAAAAAAAAAAAAAAAAAAAAAAAAAAAAAAAAAAAAAAAAAACAGGTGTTGATATATAGTGATGAATTCCTCCAATTATAACCTTCATGAGAGAGAGAGAGAGAGAGAGAGAGAGAGAGAGAGAGAGAGAGAGAGAGAGAGAGAGAGAGAGAGAGAGAGAGAGAGAGATTCTTATAATAATTGCCATGTTTAATTGTAAGTCTGCCTTTACATGGGTAAGGATGTTGTATTAAAAAACTATGCATATTGTATTCTGTCTTTAGAATTAGAAGTGAGGATGAACAAAGTGATGGGTTGTAAGCCATTGCAGATTGCCTGATGCTCATTCTCTCGTTAATACAAGATGCTGTCAGATGGTGGATGTGATATGGACATTATCCTGTCTGCTGACTGTATGTCTCTTTCACTGGCTAATAGTTTTTCTATCTTTTACATTTGTTTTTTTTATTAATAGGATAGTTTTTTAGCATTTTGATATTGCTGTAATTGCTTAGAGAAACTTGAATAGTAATTTTGTGATAGACTTAATGGATTTACTTTTATATTCATGTAACGTAAATGTTTATACGTAATTAATGCAAGAAAAATATAAAAATATACATATTTTAGTACCTTTGTGTATATTAATAGTCATGTCAGATATCGTGTGTAGTAATAATTTGAATAAGAAAAATTTAATTAAAAGCTATTATTTAACAGAAGTGTCGAACAACTCACAAAACTTGTTAACGAAAATAGCTGCATTGATGATCTCACGCACGTCTTCTACGTTAGTGTAAGAGAGAGAGAGAGAGAGAGAGAGAGAGAGAGAGAGAGAGAGAGAGAGAGAGAGAGAGAGAGAGAGAGATTATCTTTGTATACGTGGCCGTTCCTCTGTTATATTTAGGGTAGGATCACCCAGCAATTTTATTTCGACTAACGAAATAACATATTTAGTGTCTTTTATTGGGAGAAAAAGTTTTATTTAAAAGTGAGAAAATTATAATATTAAATGAAACCTGAACTCGGAATTGTTTTCAACTTATTATTACACTTTTGGTTCAGGGGTCAGGGGTTCAAAGAAAAGAATGCCATTGGCTTCATGATCATTTTTAATTGTGTTGATATTGTTTTGTGTTTCTGTCACCTATTATGAAAACTGAATCGATATTCAGTTATTGCACCTGAAAATAGTTGAAAGTAAATTTCATTAAAATATGTTGGGATTTCCCTTAACTGCACATAGACAATTTTAATATTTCCTGTAATTATGAGTTTAATTTCATATTGAATATAAATAGGAAGTCATTAAATTTGTTGATGATGACTCGGCATTTCATAAATTGATATTTTATTTGTAAAATCTATCATAATAGATTTGCAAGGCCTTTTGAAATTAAAATTATATTTTGGTATAACTTGCAGATTTTGAATTAAGTTCAGCAAAATGCTAGAATTTCATTCTGCAAAAAGTTTCAAAACACAATTATTGACATTTTATACATTATTGCCCAAAATATGAAATATCCTACGTTCTATATGGAAGTTTATGAATTTGAAATGTTTTGGGAGTACAGTTGGACACAGGAATGCCTGGTACACTTCGCTCTGAGGAAATACATCCTATCACACCCTTAATGCGCAGCATGTAACCAAACAGATTGTGCAGGGAGAGGTAGCATTGATAGTGAACTGGGCAACACACAGAAAATAGCCATACATTAAAGGCGCGACAGGTTATAATTCCTCAGAGCGAGGCGTACCAGGAATTCCTTTGTCCTACTGTACTATTGATATGACTCTCCAGGGTAATCCATTTAAGTACGTAACTGTATTTATTTATTTCCTTCAAATTCAGTCAGATAATTTTAAATTATGTTCTTGTATTATTGTTAGGGTGTCAACAGGTGTTTGCTTTAAAGGTGAAAATGGAAATATCCACAAAAGAGACGGAGTGACAAAAATTGCAGAGGATTTCTATACACTGCTATACAGTTGTGATATAAGCAATAACGTTGCCAGTAAAAGTAATCAAACACCTGAGCCATTAGAAAACGTAACCGCAAGAGAAGTAAAGAAACCATTAATAGTTATGAAAATAGGCAAAGCAAAAGATGGCCTAACAATTTACAAAGATCATATTAGGCCCAATGGAAAGATCACCGGAATATAATAAACCAAGAGATCAGGCAGGTGTTTGAAGATTGTATTCAACAACTGACTATATCTAACTAATGGAAAAATCAACTGAGTATGACAAACTACTAAGTATGGTATTTATAAGCTATGAGAAAGCGTTTAATTCTGTTCAAACTTCAACAGTAATGAAAACACTATAGAGACAAGAGTAGGCGAATCTCGTGTTAGAACACTTGAAGATATCCATAAGGGAACTACAGCAATCCTAAAGCTACATGAGATAGTAATAAAATTCCAATTGAGAAAGAGTTAAACAGGGTGACCCCATCTCTCCTAAATTATTCACATCATGCCTGGAAAAAATTTAAGAAATTTAGATTGGGAAAATGTAGGAATTAATATTAATGAAGAATACCTTAACAATTTATGATTTGCAGATGACATAGGTCTGTTTAGCGAATCATGGAAGGAATAGCAAACGTTAATAGTAGATTTGAATAGTGAAAATAGAAATGAAGGACGGAAAAGGAATATGAGTAAGACTAAGATAGTATTCAATGAAAACGTAGTCAACAAACAAAGGTTATGGATGAACCTCTAGACTAGAGATTTTTAATAAATATACCTACTTTATACAGACAATAAGAGTTTTCCCCGGATATGCGACTAGAATTAAAAGAAGGATGAGCATGGAATGGAGAGCCTTTGGTTAACAAAAGGAAATTATGAAAATAAAATGCCAGTTTCTCTAAAAAGAAAAGTATTTAATCCAATGGTCATACCAGGATCAACTTGTGCATCGGAAATTTTGAGTCCTACTAAAGCCATATCTTAGAACATTAGCTAGTCACAACTCGAAGAGCTATCAAAAGAATAGTGATGGGCATAACACTAAGAAACAGAAAAGGAGAAACATGGATACGAAAGCAAACTAAAGTAGAGGATATTCTAAAAACATGTTAGAAAAAGAAATGGTCATGGGGAGGACATATAATTAGAACGACAGATAATAGATGGACATTAAGAATAACAGGAAGGGTACTTAGAGATTGCAAAAGAAGCAGGGATGGAAGAGAAGACGATGAATTGACCAAAAAAGAAAAATAACAAATATAAACTTGCATATACAGACTATAAACAGACAAGAGTGTAAGAACATGGCTGAGCCCTTTGGCCAGCAGTGGACTAGTCAAGAGTGAGGATGATTATCGTTAGGTACTTTCCTTTCATCATAATCATTGTATTATTTTACGTAATTTACCTTTAAAATCTTTGCAAATCTACTTTATGGATAAGTATTAAATATTTTTCTTTACAAATATGCAGATTTTCCACAAAAATAATTTTTCCCATTTTGTCTGATGTAATTTACTCGATTTTCAAATAATATTTTTGCTTCCCATGTTAGTAATTTTCCTTTCTATATAAGGTATCCAATCACAAGCTGCTTATTATTAGAATGTTTAGTATTTATCAACACCCTCGTCTCCTCCTTTCCGCAGTCGAAAGGGATTATTAACGTAGGCGTCAAATCGCGTGGTTCGTCCCCTCCCTGCAAACGGAGTTAAAAACTCGCCGACATATTTTTCAATTTGTGCCATAATTGAGTCTTGTCCGATGGACTCCGTGAATATTCATAAATGCCATATTGCGCTGCCCATTGGGAGTTAGCGATATATATCTGATGGGGATTTTACATCGATTACCAGAAATGATAAAAGTTTTATGGTATGGCGTGTAGTGTTTACGTATTTTCTGTTACGAAATGTTTTCCTTTTTAAAAGATATCTTATTATTATTATTATTATTATTGATAATAATCATGATAATATAATTTATTATTATTATTATTATTATTATTATTATTATTATTATTATTATTATTATTATTATTGCTGCTGCTGCACAAATAAATATAACATTAGTATAAGTAGTAGCTATAATGATGAAACGTTAATTTTTGTATGTAATAAATGCGGTTTATGAATATAGGTGAGCTTATTTTTCGTGTGCAAAGTTATATTATTAAGGATGAATGGCACTGGCCCGTGTCTAATGGCTTCTTCTCATTAGAATGTTTGTACGTTTGAATAATGATTATGATAATTAAATAGGTACCTCCAGTGAAAGTAATTCCTCCTATAAAGGCTAATATTTCGATTTATTTATTGTTGATTTCCTTTACCATTGTAGATGCCTATTGTGGTAGCCTGTTGGAAACGCCCCCTCCTGACAATCTGTTGGATGGGGATTCGAAATCCTCTTAAGCTCCACATTTTCTAGTAGCGTCGGCAACCACCCCATCATTGAGCGCTAAGGATGGTGGCTAGGAGGAACCTATAGGTCCACCTGTTGAGTCATAAATAGCTATTGCCTTGCCCTCCCTGGTCCTGGCTGGAGAGAGGTGGTTTGGGCGCTGATCATATCTGTATATAGTCAGTCTGTAGGACTTTGTCCTGTCACATGCATCTGCCATTCATGAGTTATATCTAACACCTTGAATTGTGATTTTCTTCTCCCAACTATATACGTTTGCTTAGTGGTGGTATTATATACTTTGTTCTGAAGTATCAAATAGTATTTCTTATTTCCATTCATTCTCATAGCACATAAGGACAGTCCCGTAATCTGGGGTTCATATTAACAACCAACATAAATCATATATAATATGAAATTTGTAATCAACTTTCATTATGTTTACTTGATTCAAATATAGAGTTATTGGCTGATTTATTCATACTCTACGACGAGTTTGTTAGCTCTTTCAAATAAGCTATTTAAGCCGATACAAACCTCGCTTTGCAACTGTTGTGTTGCAACACGAGACGATGTTTGAGA
>NC_090745.1:82805712-82815712 GCF_036898095.1 Palaemon carinicauda
ATGACGAGACCAAAGGAAATGTATTATGATTTTTATTATCCAAACTGCACATTTAGTTGGAATAGCTGAATGCGGCAACGACAAAAGGTTCATTGTGGAAAGGGACGTTATGATGAAAACGAAATATTGTCTGAGAGAGGCTGTGTCGTAGAAATAACAATAAAAAGATTATAAACCATAAAATGGAAACTATATGTAGGCTCAACACACATTGGTTTAGCCCATGTTTGAATTTCTTTAATGTCAAAGATTGGGAATATCATGTATATTTTGTTATCGCTGACATGAAGATGTTGGCAAACTATTTTACTGGACCTTACAGAAGTAGGTACACACGGGAACACTATTCTGTCTAATTTCACTTCCTCTTGTTTTGTTAAGCTTTTTATAGTTTATATAGGAAATATTTAGTTCAATGTTGTTACTTTTCTTAAAATATTTAATTTTTATTTTTTTCCTTTCCTCACTGGGCTATTTTCCCTGCTGGTGCTCCTGTGCTTACAGCATCCAGCTTTTCCAACTAGGGTTGTAGCATAGCAATTAATAATAATAATAATAATAATAATAATAATAATAATAATAATAATGATAATAATAATAATAATAAAAGACATGACTAAGAATTACCAGTATGTGTATCAATCACTACGAGCTGGTATAGTTTAAAAGGGCCTAATGCAAACAGTGATCTGTCGCGAAAATTCTTGGAGTGAGATAATTGGATGAAAGTCCTAAAGATAGATTTTCAGTTCTGAGATAAGTGAAATATCAGAATCTAGTTAGTATCTTGCAGATGCAGACCAAGCAATAGTATTTAAAACAAGTCATGATAAAATAATGAAAAAGTTTCCTCGGTAATTGTAGGTTTCTAAAAATCAATTATTTTGTCCATTTGGAAGAGATGGACCGGATGTGTTTCTCATAAGTGAATATTCAATCAAGAATTTCAACTAAAATTTAAAATTAATAGCAGTCGGCGATACGTTCCCCGGTATGCTGCCATACTGAGAATCATACCTAGATTTTAAAGATAATTTTAAGTTACTATTAGATTTTTTTTATTGTGGTGATTCCAGGAAGTTGACCAATAGTAAATTGCATTGCTGCTTTTAGCTTTTCTGCCCATCCTACCCCCTACCTCTCCCCCTCCCATGTTCCCGCAGCTTAACGAAGTAAGGTGGTTCGCATGTGTGTGATTGTCAATTTGCTACGGTGTCGGAGACTGTGATCATTCGGAAGACGATCGTGATGGCGAATGCTATTTGACTTCGTCGAAAAATTCTTGTCGTGATTCGAGAACAGGTCAAACAACTAGCGCTCTCTCTCTCTCTCTCTCTCTCTCTCTCTCTCTCTCTCTCTCTCTCTCTCTCTCTCTGAAACGGAGTATGTTTTACCAAATCAGCGTCAAAGACTTTGGAGCGCGAGGGAATATTGGTTACTTTGCCAGTGTTTGAGTTTCATCCTCATGCTTATTTTATTTTGTTAGACCTTAAGTATAAAAAGATTGTCTGAAATCTTAAACTTTTATATTATTTTTGAATTTGCTAAGCATGTTCAATTAGACATAGTGCACTCATAATTTTTAGTATAGCACTAAACCGTGAGTTGTTGTGAGATGTATGAATTTGAATCTTATTTGAAAGTCGAACCAATACTTGGAAGAAAGTATTAACTTTTGACGAAACCCGATGTTTATATATTCAGCATTTTTATGAACTTTACGGCGATAGCGTTTTCAATTCTGAATATTCAGTCACTTTCACTAAATGTATTTTGAGATGTATGAATATTTTAAAGCTGTTAAATTCTGTAATTTGAACCAGAAAGAATTTTGAAGTGTTAATCTAAACACAATACCCTTGGTTAATTTTCCTAAAGTAGGGAAGCCAGTGTTTCTACTTTTAAATATACAAAACTTCTCTTCTCGGAGACCCAGAACGTAAACAAACCCATTTCCGAAGACCCAGAAATATCTTTTCATGACCATTCAAGAGTAGGAGGGTTTCTCATTCCGTAAGATAATACTCCTTTCCAAATACCCTGCAGTAGAAGCTATTATTGGGTAGTATGCAAGACTAAACTTTTAATTCTATCCCCTTAACATTTATGCTCAGGTTTTTGTGAATAGGAAGAAGGGTCATTGTAGCTATGCATGTTTAAAATTAAATTAGAAGAAAACCATAAAGATAACTTAGGATGAGGACTTTATAGGTATATTTAGAGTTGATGAAACCTCACCTGTGTACCTGCCCGAGTTAAGTCTCTCTCTCTCTCTCTCTCTCTCTCTCGAGAGAGAGAGAGAGAGAGAGAGAGAGAGAGAGAGAGAGAGAGAGAGAGAGAGAGAGAGAGAGAGAATAAATGAATACTCAGTTCGAGAAAAACCTTCCACCACTCGGGAACAAGGAAATTGCATTTCTTTCAGCCTGGGCTCGAAACTGTCGACAGCTGTAATGCGAATCTTTCGCTCATGCCATTCTCCGTTCCGAGTATTTTGTGAAGTGGGATTTTGCATGATTGAGAAGCCGGTTGCGGGATACTTCTCAAAGGACGAGACTTGATTTTGCTCTGCATTGACTTCTTTAAAAGGAAATGGGTTGCCAGAGTTGCTTCTTTTTTTCATAGGACAAGGACAGTAAGGTGTGGTTTTGCGTTGCATTGTCGTCTTGGAAAGGAAATGTATCGAAAGATGATGGCTGGTTATAGATTGTTATTTCTATAATCAATACCCCCATTGACATATTTCATTCAGTGCTATTGCACGGTGATGCAATCCAAAGTTATTAGTCTTCTTTGCATTTTTCCGTTCCTGTAATATGATTTATTATTGCCTATTACGTCTCAAGGCCCCGACCTCCGTTTTAAGTGAGCTGCCACATTCTAAATCTTAGTTTTTCTTGAACGTAACATAATTGTCTTTAGATCGTTATCTACGCATTTTCTGCTTAGTATTATTAATGGTTTGGCTGTACTTTCTAACTTTTTTTTTTTAGTGTAAATTGTATATAGTGACTAGCATTTGTTTTATTTTCTTAATGCGGAAGAAATGACTATAAAGTGTAAACATGAACTTTGTCCATCAGACATATCTGTAAAATTCACTGGATGTTGAAGGTGGAACAGTGATGTAAAAATGAAAGTGGTCGATTCATATAACCCAGTATTAACCCTATTCACCTAATAGGGTCACCCGAGAAAATATAAAACAAATGTCACGGCCATGTTCTCATTTAAGCTTACTACTGCAAACTAGCACCTCATTACTCTCCTCTTTCACCTATGCACAAGTACGTTGGCCGTATGTCAAACCCCTACAGGCACTGGTCTGTTCATCTCTATCTTCCATATGTTCTATGGCTCCTTGGATGCGTTGAGGTTTCTCCTTTTCACAGAATTTATGTAAGTCTTCATATCTCCTTCATTCTTTCCATTGGCTGAATCACTTGAAAATACCTGAAGTCCTCCTAACCTAAGGTAATCTATATAAAACCTCAATTCATCTTATGGTATCCTGAAAAATCATTTCTACCGATTATATTGTTTTCCTTTATTTGCATTTAACAATCACTCCTTAAATATTTCTATTGACAATCTGTTCTTCATTCCAGCTTTGGCTTCCTAAAACGCTCTAAGCATCTTCTCAAACTTTTGCATGCTACCTTCCTAGGTTCACACATTTTGTGACCTGTCTCTTTATTTTATCATATCAATATAAGATGTATTTACTGAAAAATACTTACATAAATCAACCACTTCTATTCTTACATCATCGATACTAACATTCATTGCTTCATCTTCAATCAACTGCCATAACCTTACTCTTGATAACATTTATTTGCAATGTCCAATGCTTGAAACAATTTTATTAATCTGCAATGGTTTTAATGTCCGAAGCCAATTCTGTATTATTTGTAAACACCAGCCTTTTTTTCAAACTGAAACAAAGTTCTTACCTCATGATATTGCACCTACATCTACTGCCCCTTTTCTAACTTTTCATATTTCTCCATTCTTTGAGATCTTCATCCAAATTTTACTTGAAACCAACCATTCTCCCGCTGAAGTATTCTAACTCCTTTTCACTTCCTTCATGATGTTTTTATTGATCACTTAACACATTCATGTCTTCAATACTGCGAATATCCTTATACAAAGGACTATTAATTTCTCTTAACCAATTTTCTTTAAACCTCACTCAGACATGCGAAGCACATCTTGGTTCCTCTCGACCTTTTTCTTGTAATCACAAAAATTCTTGATTTTTTCCCGTCCCCTTAATCGTCATGATACCCTATAATATTTCATTCCACAGCAAATGAGAACGTTCACATAGTGAGGTAAAGACTCAAGATGTTCATCAGATCTAAGTTTCCTGGTTCCACATACCGAATCACAGCCAGTGTGGATGCTGCCGAACACTGGCCTTTTTTACTCTTGCATCTTGCAGCTTTTCTGAAGTATGTTTTCCGAATTCAATAAATCTTTAAGTGTTCAATCTGTCAAATGCTTTCTCATCAGACTTAATTTCTGCGGTTGTATTTATCAGCCAGAATTCCATCAGCTTATTTACTTTTCTTTTGCCCTTACTTCCATTTCCCGTCAAGTGTTAGCTCGCTTTGCCTCCTTGCCCCCCTTTTCTATTGCATGACTTATTTTTCTCTCTTGTGCCGCCCCTTTTGACCTCTTTATCCATCATCTAATGTTCCTTTACAAGTAATTCTCTTCTGACTGAAAGTTGTACTCAAATAACCTTTTTCCTTCAGTAAAGTTTTCATTTCCACATTCTACCATTCACTGTTTTTATTCATCCTTCCAGCCCTTTAGCACCACGCATGGTACCATCCTAGAATTCTACGCCCTCTCCTACTTTAACTTTCATGTCTTTAACCCTTAGCCCCTTTCAACTGTTTCTCCTTGCATGTTCTCCTCGGTTCCTTGTTATCAAAGTAATTTTATTTGGTTACACTTTCTGATACGCTTTTCACCTCTTCTCCTACCTATGCTTCCATTACCTCATGGTTTGTTTCAACCCCAAAAATTTATCAGAAATACCCTCAAATGATATTCTTCTTACCATTACACTCATCAACTTGTTCTTCCATCTTCTTTGTACTAATATATAATCTCGCAAACCATTTTCCTCCACGTCTCTCTTATAATGCACTTTTTTCTGCCTCGAACATATGCATGCGCTTTTATATATATATATATATATATATACATATATATATATATATATATATATATATATATATATATATATATATATATATATATATATATATGTATATATATATATATATATATATATGTATATATGTATATATATATATATATATATATATATATATATATATATATATATATGTATAATATATATGTATGTATGTATGTATGTAATAACTTGAGTGTTTGTTTTTTATTTTGTATGTGCGAGTTTGTTTGTACGCGTGTATTAACAGTAATAGCAGTTGATAAAGAAATTACTCTTATTCCTTCAGTCTTTGTATAACTTGAAAAAAGGAAAACAAAAACTGAATAATTAACAAAGGAAGAGTAAAAGAGGTTAGCAGACTAACAGTTTGAGGATGGGATGGTATCCCTGATCCCTCCTGGGTGTTGCGGTATTCAGCACCTCCGTCAGTAAGTGAATATTAGGTCATCATAAGGGCTTTGTCCCTCACTCCCTACAATCCCTTGCACATTGCACTTTAATTCCCACTTAATGCCGACGGCTTAGCTGCGGAAGGGGTCGCAAGGTAATTCATATTTGGACGCCCTCTGTGTGTAGCCACTACCTCCTCCCTGGGGGATTTAAAAGGACTTGGGGGTGCTAAACTTTACATAGATGTCTGAGAGGCTTGTGATTAATTTTGGCTGTTTCGTTAGAAGAAAAACATTATGGTTAAATTCTGCTAATTATCTTGAGGTATAATGCTATACTTCTCTTATTGTTTTTTCATCATAGTATTCATTGTGAATAGATGTTACTTAGCTATGCACCAGTAATATCAACTACCAGAAAAAAATTTTCACCGAAGGTCTTCACTTACTCTTAGTTAAACATAAAAACTAAATAAGAATGAAACAAAATAAAATTTCCTCATCACAAACTTTTATTTTTGGAAGCTTAAAAATTCTGTTAACCCCCCCCCCCATGCCTTTTTTTTTTTTTTTTTGTAAAAGGAACTCATAAATGTTATTAAAGTAATTTATTATGACTGAAACCTCTCTATTCTGAGTTGATTACATAATTAGCGTTGCATAAATAATATTCCAACATATTTCGAGAAAGAAAGACATCGGGGTGATGTTTTATGAGCATTTTACTATGACAGTTGTGGGTCGGCCAGTGTTTTACTGTATGCTTGTATCGACTTTTGTCCGACAATTATTATTATTATTATCATTATTATTATTATTATTATTATTATTATTATTATTATTATTAGTAGTAGTAGTAGTAGTAGTAGTAGTAGTATCATGGGATTGCGCTCTTTATCTTTGGCCATGTGTTTGGACATTCCACAAATCACAGGTAATGTATAAATTGTCAAGAAATTTGAAGGCCTCTCGCCTTGTTATTTTGTAGGTGTAATCTGTTTTAGCCAGTTGCTGATTATGATTGCTGTAAAAGAGAATCTTGTACTGAATGATGTTGAAGAATTGTTCTCGTAAGGATTCGCAAAATTCTATATTTCAGTAAAAGAGGAAACTGAAGACTTGCTTATTTCATGAGGCGTTTGACAGTGACGATTTAACAGTAAATGAACAATACGCGATATGAAACGTTAAATACTGTGAACGAACAAGGTAAAACGACAGTGAAGGTCCTGTAGAGAGTGGGCTTCCCATGCTGTATGGGACCGGAAAAGCAGCCATCAAAGTAAGTAAAGTTTATAACTATGTTACAATTTCGTTAGATACGCACCGCAAATAAAAAGAAATGTGAAGGACGAATGTAAGAAAGAATAGATTATCCCTTCCTCTCCATTTCTCCTTTGTTGTGTACTTGCTAGCCTTGAGAGAGCCAGTGGTAACGGTATACTAATAGAATAATGTCTTTAATATCGTTTAACTTATCAATTAATCTGCTGCACATGTCAGAATATGAAGAGAGCCATCCGATAAATCAATTTCTCTCTCTCTCTCTCTCTCTCTCTCTCTCTCTCTCTCTCTCTCTCTCTCTCTCTCTCTCTCTCTCTCTCTCTAAAGAGTACATCAAAAGATTTGTGTTTGCAGAAAGATGTTTTGAAGTAAAAACAAGGAAGAGAGTTTATCTAGCATTTCCTTCTATGGTCGAATTTTGCTCAGAAATTATCTTCGCTTGTATGTTGAAAAGAAGATGAAAGTAATCTGTGTTTATTATTATTATTATTATTATTATTATTATTATTATTATTATCATTATTATTATTATTATTATTATTATTATTATTATTATTATTATTATAGTTGCATATAATTCTATTATGGATAAATTAGAATTGTTATTGTTGAATATTTGTTGTTGAGTTTTAGATTAGTATTCCTATCCAAGCTGCAATCCTAGTTGAAAAAGGAAAATGTTACAAGGCCAAGGCCCCTTACAGAAAAGCAGTTCAGTATTAAAAGAAACCGAGAAGTAAAGAATAAACTTTAAAGAAATGAGTTAATGAATATATACATACATTGGTGTATATCTATATAATTATCAATGTTATACAGATAAGTAACATAACTAAAAAACGATACTCGTGTCAATCTGCTAAACAGAAAAGCATTTACATCAAGTTTGAACTTTTCAAGTTCCATTGATTCATAAGTTTGATAGGAATCTGATTCCAATGTTTGATCACAGCCGGAATAAAACTTATTGAATAATGTAGTATTGATCCTCATGAATGAATGGGCATGACTGTTAGAATTATCTACATATGTAGTATAATGTAGTGAGTAATATAGCCAAATTTACTTAATGGTATAACATTGCCAATTATCCAACAAATGTGCAATAGAACCGCTTCTTGCCAACTAACGAAGAATAACAGACAACTTATGAGATGTAAGTGAGCGGTTTACCATTGGGGTGTACTTCTTCGTAATTAAAAAGATTTAGTGAAAAAAAAGTTAATTTCATGAGTCAAGAGATAAACTACACAGTTTAGCAGTGGGATAATATGAATAAGGCAGATTGAAGTTTTCATAGCTATGCTCTGTCAAACATCATTACTATTACAACATGAACGAAGAAAGAAGCTCCTTCGTGTAGGGCTGTAAACTCGGCTTAAGGAAAGTGAAATTGCAATTCTTATTTATGAGAAGAAAATAAAACGTTGCAACAGCTTGATAATGAAGATAAGTCATTAAGTTTAGATAACCCAGTTTTGTCCCGAGGGTAGATGGTGATTGTTGCCGTCTGCGGAGAGAAGCGTTCCTTAGAAGGAGTCTGCAATCATTCATGTAGACAATATTGATCGAAATGACTTTTGCCTGGATTAAGTGCTTGTCGATGACTTTGCAGTCTTAATTCCGAGTCATTATGTATTGGTTTTGCATCGCAAGAAAAGGGAGCAAACTATCTCAAGGGTATACCGTGTGTACCGTAGTTGTGTTTGAAAGCATATGCGAGATGTATTCATGTGGATATGATTTTCCTATGTGCAGTAAATATTTTAAAGGAATATAATAGTTTTTTTTCTCTCTCTCATATATATATATATATATATATATATATATATATATGTATATATATTTATATATATATATATATATATATATATATATTTATATATATATATATTTATATATATATATATATATATATATATTTATATATATTTATATATATATATATATATATATATATATATATATATATATGCATATACATATACAGTATATATTGTTTATTATTATATATAATATATATTATATATATATATATATACACGTACATATACAAATGTATGTATACTTTATTTGTATATACCGAGATGAAGGGTTTCTGCAAATGTCTTCCTGAATTAAGGGCTTTGTAGTGACTACTTCGTTAATATTTGTTTAATGTAGTAGAACTTTATTAGACCAGGAAAGCTTTAATATGTAGGAAGTGAGTTAGTGCCTTGAATATAGACAAATTTTGTGGCCTGTATGGGTTTATCTCAATGTTCGATATCTTGTGTGTCTCCAGTATAAGGAATCAGCCAATGTGTTGGAAATGTTTTTCGCCAGGTTCCATCCTCGAACTAGCAGTTGAAAAATGAATGTGTTAAAGGCTGTTTTGTATTTTATCAATTTTGTGTAGTGGCAATGGTTTCTCCCGTCAATGTGGCTCGAAACCAAATTGCTTCTTCCCTGATTTTGGGACGTTTTGATTGATGGATTTGTGAAGGAGATTCAAAACTTTGTAAGGAGGAGGAGGGAAGCGATGATCACGAAGTTTTGTATCTTTCCATAATGAGAATCTCATCCATCTCCGATCTCGAGGAATCTTACTTTTTCTTTGTTTTCTCTTGAGGTTTAATCTGATTTTTAATGAAACCCTTTTATAAAGTTCTGCTTTCGTGTTTGAAACTAAATTTTTTATCCATTTTTCGACTTTTGTGGAGGCTTGATTTTTCTGTCGTAAATAAATATGATGAATTGATTTCATTTATTTTATCATTTTCTATGTGAGAAATTTCTTTTGTGTGAGAGATACACCTAACATTTCGGTATTTACTGAATAAATAGCGACCTATTGAGTCACTTTTGTCTATATTTACATGATTTTCTTTGTCCTTTTAAATGACATATTAATAAATTCATAGTTATTAAAACACATCATAAGCAATCTCATATCTAAACCACATTGGTAAGAACAAAAATAATTAATCGGAAACTAATCAACCCTCGATGTTTATAAAGAACTTAACAAAGATATCACAGCATGATACATAAAATCAATCTTCCTTAAAAGACATTTTGCTACTGGGTTTGCAAGGAGGAAGGCTCCCTGTCAACACCCACCGTGAGACGACGT
>NC_090745.1:82823212-82833212 GCF_036898095.1 Palaemon carinicauda
GTGTGTGTATATATATATATATATATATATATATATATATTTGTATATATATATTTGTATGTATATATATATATATATATATATATATATATATATATATATATATATATATATATATATATACAGTTACATGTGTGTGTACGTGCGTGTGTGCGTGCGTGTGTGTGCTTGTGTCGCGTGTGTGCGTGTGTTTGTGTGTGTCTTGAGGAAACAATAAAGAAAGGAAGAATCGTCAAATTGATGGTAAGAAGATTTGGATGAGGGCACCAACAAAGGTTTGCTTAAAAGGATGAAAATGAAAATACTGTCAACAAAAGGGATGGAGTTATAATCCTTGCAGAGGATTTCTTTTAGGCTTTACAATAGTGATAACAACACGTAAGAAATAAGATTAATGTGAGCAAGACCTATAATGAGAATAACAGATAGTAGATGAACATTTAAAATAACGGACTAAGATTTGAGGGTATACAGTAGACTGGCGTTTGAGGCCCTTAGCCATGCAGTGGACTATTTATGGCTGATGATGATGATATATATACAATAACATATGTATATATAAATTATATATAATATATATATATATATATAAATTATAATATATATATATATATATATATATATATATATATATATATATATATATATATATATATATATATATATATATATGAATCTAAGTTACTAATATCCAAATCTTCACATTACATAATTTTTCTTGATACTGCCGCTTACATTACAAAATCAAGGCAGCACTTCGTGTCAAAGAGGTTTTGATTTAGATTTCAACTATTTTCCTTTTCTCAACTGAAGACTTTTTTATGTATAAAATTTTTGTTTATGAAGCTATTGATTTCTCTGTAAATTATTCTGTGGTGTTTTACGTAACATGTATTTTTGGGGGGATTAATTGATGTGTCTCGTGTTATTTTATATTTCTCTCCCAAGTTCATCCTTTAATCTTGGGGCCAATGAAAGAATGCTTTGATAAATGTACCATGTCTTTTATCTGGTATGCTTACCTTTGAGTAGTCTTTTCTATTGTATGGTCTTAAATTGCATTTGCTATTTTTAAATTTGATTTTTCCATTGAATATAAAAATATTTAATCACGTTTCCGTCTATTCAATTTAATATTTCTCTCTCTCTCTCTCTCTCTCTCTCTCTCTCTCTCTCTCTCTCTCTCTCTCTCTCTCTCTCTCTCTCTCTCTCTCTCTGTTTTTAAGCAAGTTATTGTTTTCATTACATATAAACTGTTTTTTAATCAAGTTTTTTAATGGTACTTACTTGAAACGAATCTTATATTATAATGATTTTCGGAGAGGAAAGGAAATTTTTTTATGTGTATGATTATCAGGGAGAGAGAGAGAGAGAGAGAGAGAGAGAGAGAGAGAGAGAGAGAGAGAGAGAGAGAGAGAGAGAGAGAGAGAGAGAGAGAGAGAGAGGCTCGCTTTCCAGAGTGGAACAGATATTGGAACTATTGATTTCGTTTGGAAATTTCGTTATAGACTTTTATTCCCTCAACTACGAAACTGGATTGCATTACCAGTGTGAATTTGTTTGCTTGCTTTTGTGTTTTGTTAATGGGTATATTTGAGTTTGACTCCTATTTGACAATTTTTTTTTCTTTTTTTTTTTTTATATGTAATACCTAGTAAAGGTTTGTAGTATTTTGCAGCCAACAGATGATTCACGGAAATATACTGGCAAATTTCCACTTTTTGTCTTTTTCTGTTTCAGATTAAAGTTTATTTTTTTTATTTTGGAATGAATGAATATTTTATAAAATGTTTAATGTAATCTTGGCTTAGTAATAGATTATGGTGATTAGTGTTCACTTAAGATGTTTAACTTACGCTGGAGGAAAATAAGAGCCAGTTTTCCTCTATTTTGTTGCTAATTTCTCTTGGAATTGTTAATCGATAATTATAGGTTTCTGCATCTCTCTCAGGCTTATCTTGGTTAGTACTGAAAGCACCAAAAGTGCAGATAGGATGGGAACGGTAGGGGCAAATACCGGTCTTACAAGTCCCTATGTAGAGAGGAACTGTACTCCTTTGAAACAATGGTAGGCTTACTTGTGTATTGCGAGGTCTAGATACATAAAGTAGTTACCTGGAAACACAAACTTCTGATGTTTGTTTTCCACGGATTGGAGGTAGCCTCATCTTCCTTTGTGAAAAGAAACCCCTTTTTAATTATACTAAATGACAAATTATAATTGAAACTATTTGCTGTACTTAAATTTTGCATAATACCTTTTCCCAATACTAGACAATAACGGAACGAAACAGATTCAAAAGGTATTGAACCGTTGAGCGTATTTGGGGAATCCTTTAACAAACAAATGGTTCATAATTTAGTATACTCAAAAGCAAAAAGTTTAATTTTAAGTAGATATTTATATTTAAGGGGCAGCATGATATAATATTCAAGTCAGTTATTTATCCCTTGTGTTTTGTTATATTTAACCTTTCATTCTCTTTTTTTTATGTTTATACGTATTACACTATTTGATCCTAACATTATCGGATGAATTAATTTTTTTTTAGTTTCATTTCATATATTACTTGAATAATTATCTCCCCACCTATATATTGTTCAAATAGTACCCCTCTCTCTCTCTCTCTCTCTCTCTCTCTCTCTCTCTCTCTCTCTCTCTCTCTCTCTCTCTCTCTTTTCGGTCCTTGAGTTTATTTCATGAGAAAATGACCCAATTTTATGGTAGTCTCATAATTTCCTATCCTATTTAATACCATTTCTCGTGAACACGCGAGTGATTATTTCGTAAATAACAAATAACTGAATGGACATGGAACGTCCCATACAAAGAAATAATTAACCAAAAGGTTATCATTTGGAAATTTAACAAGCATCAGCTTGGAATGTCCTATGCCTTAACTTTATTATTGCTAGAGTCTAGTAATAGATTTCTAAGCTTACCATTTACTAACAAAACAAATTCTCTCTCTGTTCAACTCTGACGGGAAAATTGGTGTATTTTTGTAAGCTCGGAATTGAAAAGATCTAGTCGTGAGTAGTCTGGATTGGGGCCTTGTTATGAGAAATTAGTTTTAGGGCTGCGAAATGGCCCGGGCCCTGACATTTTAGGGATATTAGAAATAATGGAACTCATTTTGCGTGGATTATTCTGAACGACGGACGGCCTGGATTCTTTCCTTTTTAAATTCTTCCATTTTATTTGTTTGTTTGGTGAAGAAATGATTTATTTTCACTCCACGGTGAAATAGTTGAGCGTTTGTATATTTTGTGTATATTTTATGTCAATCTATATGAAGTCTATTTTATAGGCATTATTTTTTGGGTTACAATTTGCTTTCCATGTGTGTATGCTTAATGTCTAAATCATTTTTTTTTCACTAGTAGATTCCAGTTTTTTGTGCCACTTCATAATATTTCAGCGTTTCTATTAGACAATGCTATTTTCTAAATTATTCATGCGTTAATAATATCTGTATTATTCCAGGCTGAATTTTACGTAAAATATTTCAGTCTGCATGAATATTTTTATCCGGTTTTTATGTGACATAATATGGCAGCGTAAGATTTAAATTACATCAAAAGTGATGTAATTTTTCTAAAAAAAGAACTATATATATATATATATATATATATATATATATATATATATATATATATATATATATATGTATATATATATATATATATATATATATATATATATATATATATATATATATATATATATATATATATATATATATGTATATATATATATATATATATATATATATATATATATATATGTATATATATATATATATATATATATATATACATATATATATATATATATATATATATATATATATATATATGTATGTATGTATGTATGTATGTATATGTATATGTATATATAATTTGCACGTATCGTTAAGCGAAAGATGACTGCTGAATTTTCCTGTCTTTACTTTGATCCTTTACAGTTTCCCGTAGGCACTCTTCACTTCAAGGTTCGAAGATGAGAGTTAGCCATCTTGAAATTATCAGTTTTTCCAATGCAGCGAGCCTTTAGACTGCCTACGGGAAACTAGAAAGAATGGAAGTTTAAGACAGTAGGAATAAGAAATCCTCTTTCGTTCAATGTAAACAGTATAACAACTCTCCTCTTATACTAATGTTTATATGATATAGAGCAGGAAATTTAGAAAACGAGGAATATAAAGATATCTTGTAAGATTTAGCATAAGTATCAATTCTCTTCAACAATATTACACAGTGTATTCAAGGAGCCTCTAGGACTGCGGTTATGTACAAGTTTGTAATATTTACTTAGTCCAGAATGCTTTTCATGTCTTCTTGGTTTTTCTTCAATTCTGTATATTTCATTGGTCCATCTAGTCTGTATTTTTCTTATTTTTTTTGAAATTGAAAAGGTGCTTTTCATATCCTCGTAGGGCTTGGCTCTTATAGATAATTGTATGGAGCTAACTTGTTTCAGAAAGTCATGACATACTGATAACTGAATTTTTGCCGCTTTTTCATGAACTATTTGTCAGGTTTTTAATTGTTTTATGTTAGTAGTGTTTTATTAATATTGACTTACTTTTACCTACATCATGCTTTTAGTACAGAATTTCCCTTATTTTGTTTTAAATGTTCCTCTTTATAACCGTATAAATATATTTTCAATTGCCCGAGTTACCTTTTTGTCGAATACTCTTCTGGTTTTGTGTTACGTCTTTTGAAATTACTTTTATCATGACTCTTAAATTTATTGTTACTTTGCATAAATAATTCCCTTTGATTTCATATTTTGCCATTCTGTTCATTTGAATCTCTTAACTACTGATAGAAATCGTACTATATATACTTTCCTTCAGGTATGGGAATATTATCACTTGCTGATGTTGGACAGGTATCAGCAATTAATCTTCTTTGTCTGCATATTTTCCCACTTTTATGTATCAGCAATTAATCACTTTATCATTTATATACAAAACAAGGGCCGTTGAAGCCATAATAAGGTAAAAAGTAATTATATTCACAAGTGAACTGACTCCCTTAAAACAGACCTAGTTTGTAATATTGAAACAATGGCAATTGTTTGTAAACACTGGTTTAACAAGAAATCATCAACCCATCAGTAAATTCGTTTCCTTTGCTTACTTTATGTCATGTTTTTCTTATTGTTATCAGTCTACTGGTACCCAGGGAAATATAGTATTAGGGACTCGATAACCATTTCTTTAGATTTCTCTTTCGTTTGTCATTTATTTGATGTCGAACAATTTATCTTTAATTTCTTCTTTCTTGATCTTCAACGTTCTTTTGGGATTTTGGTGCGTCCATTTTGGGTACTTTCTTGACCAAGCCACCTTTAATTATTTTGTATTGCAGTTGTAGTAATTCATCACACAAACACACACAAATATATATATATATATATATATATATATATATATATATATGTATATATATATATATATATATATGTATATATATATATATATATATATATATATATATATATATATATATATATATATATATATACTGTGTATATGTATATATATATATATATATGTACAGTATATATATATATATATATATATATATATATATATATATATATATATATATATATATATATATATATGTACAGTATATATATATATATATATATATATATATGTACAATATATATATATATATATATATATATATATATATATATATATATATATATACAGTGTGTGTATTATACTCACGAAAGGATAGGAAAAGACTAGATTGTACAGTAGTTTGTAGTTTCGTGGCTATACTACATATTCTGCACTCATTACGCGTCAGCTTTTGTGATATAGACACATATATATTATTTATACAGTATATATGTGTGTGTATGTATAAACATATAAATAGGTATATAGATCGATAGATTTGCATATATTAGATATATCTATACAGTCAGTTAGAAGAATCTTGAAGTTGTGCATGCACTGTGCATCTATCTACACGAGAGGTGGTGGCCTGGCGATGCTTCGTATGCACAGTGAGAGCTGTCTTCACTATCTCGACACCCCGGGATTCGTTGGGCGTTGTTGCCGGTTATCGGCGATTCTCGTAATGATGGGGTTTATAGATTTACTCGACTTTTGCACGAGATCACACGCTGGGAGTTGGGTCTTCTCCTTTTTGTTTTCTTTTGCATTATTTCCCCTCGATTTTTTATGCCTTTCACGGTCATTTCTCGGTCCATCTATCCAACCCGGCTTTGACCATGTTACAGTCTCCCAATCTCTACCTCCTCATTATATTCTCGTTTATGGATCTTTTGCTAGTGCCCCCTGCCCCCCCCCCCCCCCCCCCTCTCTCTCTCTCTCTCTCCTCTCTCTCTCTCTCTCTCTCTCTCTCTCTCTCTCTCTCTCTCTCACATAAATGGACATGTTATACAGGACCTACTTTTTACATTTAATTATTGTTCTTCTTTACTTTGATATTTTTATAATTTCCAAATTCTCATTTCGTGATTCCGTGTGTCCTTGCAACTGACAACTTCACTGACTTATACTGTCTCCAAAATTGGTGATTTTTGCCCGGAGAGCGCTTCCCTTCGCATTTGCATTGTGGCTATTCCTTGTTCCTTCTTCTTGTTAGATCTTTCGATTGCTCCTTATAAAGAACATAATTGTTTGTTGTGTCACAGACTTAACTGCGTAACGCCCCTGGTTTCACTTTCGTAAGAACACCACTAATAGACCAGGTGCCGTTCTCAAGAATCGGCTTCATTTAGAGATGTGTACACATACTGAAAGTTTGGGGCCCTAGGTCGAAACTGTGTCCTGTGTTTCTGCTTGCAAGTAGCTGGAAATATAAATCCTAACCGTTTTTTTCCCAGGCGGTTCCTATACTACAGATAATTCGTTTGGAAACGATAACTGATTTGATTTGTTAATAATATAACGATGTAATTTTGGGTAAAGGTTTTTGTTTATGAAATACATTTAAATGATTTCCTTGTTATATAAAACTAGTCAGTAACAAGTCTCTCTCTCTCTCTCTCTCTCTCTCTCTCTCTCTCTCTCTCTCTCTCTCTCTCTCTAACACACATGTAAATTTAATTGATTTCAACTTTTTATGTCTTGACCTCCTGCTCTCTGTATGGTAATGTCACAAGGTCTACATGTACCGTAAAAGTTCTTGATCTATAGATCAACACCTTGACTAGTTTTTGTTATGGTTTCTAATACCTTATTAATACTGGGATTAAGACATCGCCATTAAATTCTCATTCTCCTCCCCATGTTTTTATTTTTTTTATTTTTCCTCTCACCCCTTCCCTTATCTTACCTGCGGCCAATAGAGAAGGCGTTAACTAGATTAATCTTGTTTAATCGTCGCCAGGCACTCCCTTGTTACTTGTCCACGTTCTCTCTCTCTCTCTCTCTCTCAGTCGCAAAATTTAAAGAAGCAAACTCCAAAGACTTCACAAGACTAAATTAATTTTACTATGTTTTTTCTCCCGGTCTACAATTAATAGAATATTGATAATTGTTGTGGCAACTTTCAATTGAAGGAATTTTTATATCTACTGTTACATACTTCATTTTTAAAATTAAATGAAAACTGTACCTCACAGCGATTGTTATGTATCTTTATTGAAATTTTCATTGTTATAATTGTTATTATTATTATTGTTAACAGTAGTAGTATTAGTAGAAGGAGGCTCATCAGTAAAGGTTGCCAATGGCAAGGTATGACAGCTTATTTCGGAAATATATCATATTAGAGACTTCTTTTTCATTGGGATAGTATTTCAATAATGGGGAGTCAAGGATATGTGTCCTGTATTTCTCTTCAGTATACGTCTGAATCCCATTCGTAGGGGCTGGCATGTGTGTTTGTGTGTATACAATATACATACAGTAAGTACATATATATTCAGTGTTGCATGCATGGTGTGTAGATATTATGAATTTTGTTTCATTAAAATCAGTCTCTTATTCAACGGTAGACGGGTGTTTCTTGGTCAACCCAGCATTAAGTACTATTATTTGAGATACATCTTCTGTACATTTGAGTGGGACCATTACTTTATTTTAATATTTCATTAATTATATTATTATTGTTATTGTTATATTTTAATTAAATATTTTTTTTATTTACTTTATAAAAAAATGTATTTAACTGATTGTTATTAATTGCAGCCAGTAATTAAAAGGGCAGAAATCCTACGACCATAATCTGAAAAAGTAAAGGGTTGAATGTATGCATTTACTAATGTGGGCGTAGATACATGCATAGAAAAATTCCTTCTGTGTTTCAAACGCTGGTTTTTATTATGAGTCCAGCCTTACTACATATACACATGAATAAGAAATATTCGTTCCAGCATCTCTCAGACAAGAAAATAAAAACGAGAAAAAAATCTTGCCTGATAAAAATCAAGGTTTCCTTTCAAGTTGTGCTATTGTTTTCCTTGGCTTTAGATTTTTTTGCTTGTCTCTCCCTACGGGCAATGGGAGATGCTCCTATTAAAGGTTGGATGATGGTCCGGTAGTGGGTGGTTTTTATATAAAGGAACTATTTTCTTTATTTTATATAGCATTGTTTTTATACACCAAGGGAGCATGATTAATTTCATTAAATGTAATTTATTTTATTTGACCAGAAGTAAACATCTGAAGGAATATTATGCATAATAACTAAACAGCCTTAAAAATGCAGTCTTAACAGGGCATACAGATAATTTTTTGACTAAACAGTGGCTTCTATTTGGTTATAGGATAACTAAGACGGAGGCAGATACTGTAATATCTTTTCCTAGAGAAAGAGCGAAATATGAATGTTAGCTCTAGTTTGTTTATCATTGTTTGCATTTTCCTCTTCTCTTAAATTTGACATATCATTAGTTATCAATAGATTAACCTTATAAGGATCATACGATCTGCAAAAAATACGATTGGCGATATCACAAGACTAAATTATAAACTTCAGTTTTTCGTTTATCCTTTCGTGGCTGGATACATATTTCATGTTCATCTTGTGGTAGTTGTCGTAATTTGTACTTTTACAAACGAACACTGACGTACATACACACACACTATATATATATATATATATATATATATATATATATATATATATATATATATATATGTGTGTGTGTATATACATATATATACACATATATATACATATATATACATATGTATACATATATATATATATACATATATATACATATATATACATATATATACATATGTATACATATATATACATATTTTATATACATAAATATACATGTATATATATATATATATATATATATATATATATATATATATATATATATACATATATATATATATATATACATTACATATATACATGTATATATATATATTATATATACAACATATATATATATATATATATACATTATATGTTTACATATATGTATATACATATATATATATATATATATATATATATATATATATATATATATATATATATATATATATATATAATATGTGTGTGTAAACTAATCATGAAAAAATCGGTTGATAATCAAGTCCAAAGAGTTAGTGGCGTAATGCATTGATGAATATAATAACATGGCATATATGGCATATATGTGTATATATATGTATATATATAAATATATGTATATGTATGTATATATATATATATATATATATATATATATATATATATATATATCTAATGCCCTATTATTTTGAACGAAAACACCCATTAATTTGTCGCAGCAGTATTGAGACGAACGCTATATTCCTGTACAGTATACTGCAGTATACTGTACAGTGTACTTACTATTACACATAATGTTATGTGTGACCTATTTTCTAAAATTTGGAAATACTAATTCTGTGTTTTCCTGTGGCTTCTATTATTATTGTTTCATCTTGATACTTTTCTTTTTCAAGTATTGATATGTCATGTATGCATAAATTCATATAAACAGGATAATTATATGCTTACACAAATC
>NC_090745.1:82838212-82845712 GCF_036898095.1 Palaemon carinicauda
CATGCTTCTACGTCTCTTGAATACTTGAAATAATTGATTTGGACATGTGGAATTTATGATACTCAAAAGGTCACTATTAATACTACCCTTAGATGTCACGTTAGTCTTTCAACCGGTTATGCATAAGTAATGGCAATTTTACTCCAGCAGTAAATATGAAGAATCTTGAAAAAGAGCGAAGTCGAAGTGAGTTGTAAATCGTTCTCGAGGAATGGTGTGCAATAACTGATGGTGGTACTTTCGTGTAAGTTCTAATGGGGTTATATTAATTGCATGTTTTTCACTTTCAACATAATACTCGGAATAAAAGTTTTATATATATATATATATATATATATATATATATATATATATATATACACACAAAAATGCCCCTGTATATAAAATTACAACAGTAGGGATAAGTGTTTAACAGTGTATGGTTCCCATTTAAATATGACACATCACTTATTTTGTCAGATTTAGTCTAGACAGTAAAAAGGAAAGTAACCATGATTTAATTGGTAACAAAATGTCTATAGTAAATAGTTTGCTATTATTTTTTTTTCCTTAAAGTTTTTACATTAGTCTAGAATGGATTTTTCAAATTGACAGAGGATACCGCTTAAAAAAAAAAGAAGGCCTCCATTTACTGTCTCTTTATCTTGCTTGGCACCAAACAATCTTCGACCCCTTTTTACGACCTCCCTCGCTCTGGAACCCTGAATATGCAGTGGGTCCTTTTTGAAAGAGCTGGCTGCAGTATTTCATTTGATCCCCTTGCAAGAAATTTGCAACATGAAAAGAAGCCCTTACGACCTTTTGCGAGGGCCGAGTGAGTCGCGTCTTGTGCTTGCAGCTTGTTAATGGATGCGATGTTATGGCTGTCCTTTTTTATTCTCCTTGTTGCTCTGTGGGTGTCGCCCTTCAGAGCCAGGATTTATCACTGCGTCTGCGCCTGTACACATGGGTGGTCGGGGCAGACTTCTCGTCTGCCCTTTCGGTCAGTGTTTTTAAGCTCTTGCATCTTTTGGTTCTGATGGGAGTACTCTGTTAGCAGTAGCGACAGAGACACGGGGCTTGGGACAGGAAGACAGCGCCCCATCTCTGGTCAGTGTTTGTGGTTGTGTGCCAATCATTCTCATGAGTTTTTCGTTTGCTTATTTTTTATTTTGTTTTATTTAAGCTTCCAATGCTTTCCGTAGGAGTTATAACATGCTATCTTCTTTTATTTATTTAATCTCTAACTATATCTTTCTATTCATCTCATTACTACTCGTTACTGTTATTGTCAGATCATACACTGTTTCATATCAATTTTATGTAATTAGTGATACTTATCTTAGAAGCTGATCATTCAAGAAGCACGGAAGAAGATAGAGAGTTCCACGTCATTAAAGTAAAATATCAGGCAAGCAAACTTGTGACTCCGAATTCCTCATAATTTCTGTCATGCTCCCACTCTCCCCACGCATTCGGCATTTCATTTTCAGAAAAGATATTTTTGAATATTTATTTTTTTGTGTGACGCTGCGACTTGGGTGGAAAAATCAAATACAACTTGAATAAAATCCAGATTATCGCTACGACCTTTAAAGTCTGTGTTTACTTCATGCCAAGCAAAAGTTTAGGCAAATAGAGTTGTTCCCAGATAACACTTGTAAATGCGAGCATTTTTATTGATATCGTCTTGAATATTTACGAATATTTTTGTTCAAATTTTCATATTACTTCCACTGTTATATTGCCCCGCACGCCATTGATGAAATATTTTCTTCTAGAAGGTTGCCCCGTAATTGAAAATTTGTATATTTTATTTAGTTATTATTTGTATTTTTGTAAAGGTTTATTTTGTTTGTGTTTAGTGTCAGATTATGAAACTCTACAACCAAATATGTGTACATACTACTACTACTACTACTACTACTACTACTACTACTACTACTACTAGTAGTAGTAGTAGTACTACTACTTATTATTATTATTATTATTATTATTATTATTATTTGCTAAGCTACAGCCCTAGTTGGAAAAGCAGGATGCAATAAGTCCAAAGGCCCCAACAGGGAAAATAGTCTAGTGAGGAAATGAAAAAAGGAAACTACAAAAAAAAGTAATTAAATTCTGCAATTCAATATGTTAAGAACAATAACAACATTAAAATCAATCTTACATATATAAACTATAAAAACTTAAAAAAGGAAAAGAACAAGAGGAAGAGAAATAAGATAGAATAGTGTGCCTGAGTGTTCCCTCATGCAAGGGAACTCTACCCCAAGACAGTTGAAGACCATAGGTCAGAGGCTATGGCACTGTATAAGACCAAAGAACAATGGTTTGATTTTGGAGTGTCCTTCTCCTAGAAAAGCTGGTTACCAAAGCTAAAGAGTCTCTTCTACCCTTACCAAGGGGAAACTAGCCACTGAACAACTACATTGTAGTAGTTAACCCCTTGAGCGAGGAAGAACTGTTTGGTAATATCACTGTTGTCAAGTGTATGAGGGCAGAGGAGAATATGTAAAGAATAGGCCAGTCTATTCGGTGTAGGTGTAGGTTAAATGGAAAATGAGCCGTAACCAGAGATCAGGAGCTAATGTAGTACTGTCTGGCCAGTCAAAGAACCCAATAACTCCTAGCTGTGTTTCTCATTTGAATTATTTGAATTATTCCTAAAATAATATTCTCCTTTTTATGAACCATCTAAAATCAATGAAGTATCTTAACTAAAAGCACAGTATTCTTTCATAAACTGTTTTTCAGTGGAAAGCATTTGATTTTTATTCTCTCTTTCATAGTTTTGGAATTCTCACTGCTTATGTTTTCCAATATGTTTTCCTATCGTTCATTCCCACCATTGTCCCTACATCAATGGGTCGGTTGCAGTTAGTAGTTTCCACATTTGTTGGTAATGGACCTAGCCTTTTCCTAAGAAGCGGGACAGCAAGGCAGCAACTGTCCTTTTAGTCGCTTTCTTTGACACACCGGGCATACGGTGGTAGTATTCTTATACCCCTGCCACAGTGCTTTTTACAAGTAATTTATCATTCAATAGCAAATTTTTACCTAATAATTAGTAAAGGTGAAGTATAGAAGATTTAGTCATTAATTCAACTCTTGAATTGATATATATATATATATATATATATATATATATATATATATATATATATATATATATATATATACAGTATATATATATATATATATATATATATATATGTATATATAATCTCCACATCGTCATCACACACATATACATTATATATACTGTACGTGTGTATTAATGATTCTCTTAATACATGATTTATGAAATTTTGTATATTTATGTGATATATTTTGTCTTAAGTGTTAGTTAATATTATTGGGGTCTTGTATTTCGCAAAATATGTTGCACGGTAAGATTATCTTTAAATAACTCTCTCTCTCTCTCTCTCTCTCTCTCTCTCTCTCTCTCTCTCTCTCTCTCTCTCTGAGAACTTTCTTCTTAAAGATATTGTACCTTCCCCTAAAAAGAAAAATAACGAATCTGAGAAACGTTGATAAAAAATGGGGAGAGATAGAGACAGCGAAAACGTGACTATGATCAAATCGGATCCCAATATCGACTACTCAGTCTCCCCTCCTCCCCCCTTGCCTACCCCTCTCACCATCCCCCTTCACCTCCCCTTCTTGCGTCTCCTTAGGCCAAGTTGAAGTTAGATGCCTGATGGCAAAAGATCGAGTTCCTTATCAGCAGTTCTCTCTCTCTCTCTCTCTCTCTCTCTCTCTCTCTCTCTCTCTCTCTCTCTCTCTTGCAGATTGCCCTCCTGTAGCGCCTGTCTCTTTTGTTTCTGTCTGTCACGGGTGAACCGTTTACAGAAAAGTCGATTGGATATCAAATTTATCATAGAAACATTACGCTAAGAAAAGTTTGTCCCATTTGCTCTCTTTATTGTTATTGACATAGTTGTTTAATTACTGTTGTTTTTAGATATAGATTTCGTAAGAACATTGAAGTGTTCTTCGCCACTACAGGAATATGCTCTTGCTATACTGTATGGTTGGCATAAATAAACTTAGTTAAATTTGAGGCGTCGAAAGAGATATTCCCGAAAATATAATGACACTGGGAAATGGAAAGCTACTATTTTGATAGTGTTGGATGACAGATATTTGGATGTAAAATGAAAGGGAATCATAGTTATTAAAGATGTTTTGTAAAGAATATTCTCTCTGCTTGGAAAATGTGAACATCTAATGTTTCTTCAATAATAAGAAATATTTCCCTTTTAAAATAAACAGAATGTTTGGTTATTGAAATGTTAAACGGCGAAGGCAGCCTACATACTCCCATGATATATCTTTTTAGCATTGTTAAACATTAAGAAGAAACTCAGGGACAGACATTTATACACCCATGGACGCTTCTTGACGTCTTCGAGAAAAACTCGCACAACGACGCAAGTATTTTAAAAGGGAAAATAAGTTCAGACGCTGAATTTAAGACTTCGGCAGGTATCTCAAAAGGAACCAACGCCGAAGTACAGGCCGTAATTGTCCTTGATGGCAATGGAAGAGGAGAATTTACGGCAGAATTTGATATTTATATGATAGGGAAGTGCGGGGCTACTCTGGCGTGTCTATCGGCTGTTGTAAATATTAAGAGTTAGTTCCGCCATGTTTTACTTGACTGGTTTTCTTCTCCTTGGTGTTCAATCTCCTTCTCTCTCCTTCTCTCACCTTCATCTTAATTGATGCCGATGCTGATAGTACCTGGCATTTTACACAAGGACTCAAACTAGAAATAAAAATTTGTATGTATATTTTTAATAGCCAGGATGATCTTTTGGCCATATAAAATATGATATACAAGTTTCTCTTCAAGGCATAAAAGCAAGTGTATGAATAAACGAAAGAAGTCTTAATTTCGATTATTGACATTGAACCATAGCTCGATAGGATAGTGAAAATTTTAGATTTTTACCTTTCCTTTGGCCAAGAAGGGACTCCACCAGGCTTTGGTGGAGCTAAAGTAACTCTGCTTGTCTGGGGGAAGGAGAAGAGCCACGACAAGAGGTTTGTAGATTATTTTTTGCGGCCCACGTCCATTTCTTTTTCTTATATGTTTTTAGAAAATCCTCTAATTTAGATTGCTCTTGTATTCATCTTGCCCTTTTTCTGTCTCTTAGTGTTATTCCCATCATTATTTTTTTGATAGCTCTTTGAGTTGTAACTAGCTTATGTTCTTAGGCTTTAGTAGGGCTCAATGTTTCTGTTGCATAGGTTTTGTTTAACTATTACCATACATGCTGTATATATATATATATATATATACATATGCATGTATATATGTATATGTATATATATATATATATATATATAATGTATGTATGTATATAGTTTTGTTTAACTATTACTATACATACTGTATATGTTGATATATATATATATATATATATGCATATATATATATGTGTATATATAATTTATGTATGTATGTATGTATATAAATGAGTGAGAGAGAGAGAGAGAGAGAGAGAGAGAGAGAGAGGAACGACCAACCCTTTGGTTGATTTCCTAAGGCTCACATACCGTCAGCTTCTGTCTTTTTCTTAATGGTCACCCGTCTGAGAACTAACAAGAATCTTTTGCATAACTTCGCATATCGGTCGACCAACGACATACTGAAGGTTTTATCTCAATCATGCATTCATATATATATATATATATATACATATATATATATATATACATATATATATGTATATATATATATATACATATATATATGTATATATATATATATATATACATATATATATATATACATATATATATGTATATATATATACATATATATATGTATATATATATATATATACATATATATATATATATATATATACATATATATATATATATATACACATATATATGTATATATATATATATATATATATAATGTGTGTGTGTGATTATGTGCGTGTGTGAATAAATATAATGAAACTAAAGTAGTCTTTTAAGTATAATGTTGCTATGTAAAAACTTTCGTTTGGTTAGTTATAAAGTTTATCCATATATCGAACACATATCTGTATTATAGTCTTATTTCTTTTGAATTTTATGACAAGAATTCTTATATACTTAATATAAAAAAAAAATATTCTTTTTCGTTACAGGTACGTGGATTACTTGGCCAGATTCCAGTAATTTGTGAGTGTTTCAATTTCCTATTTTATAAGGAAGCGTTTTATAGGGGCTGAAGGTATTCATTACTGCTCAAGGCATACCCTAGATTGGGCCCTTATAGGTTTTCGATTTCTCTTCTCTATAATGATGAGGTATTTGTACAGGATATGTATATATATATATATATATATATACATATATATGTGTGTGTAATTTTTAAATTAAGCTATATCCCCGAAGTGGAGTAACTAAAAAGAAAGAAACATAATAATCGCTGCCATCTCACTTTTGTAGTTGGTTATGTTACACTCTTGTTCACACACGCACACGCACATACACACACACGCACACGCACACGCACACACACACATATATATATATATACATATATATATATATATATATATATATATATATATATATATACTGTACATACATATATACAAACAGATGTAAATATTTAGCTTATTAGTTGTAAAATTAGAGGATTAAAGTTCTTGTTTTCTTAACCAGTAGTAGATTACTGTGAGAATCAAAATGACCAAATAATACATACAACGGTAGGTTAGAAGAAATTGGAGTTGTGGGAAGTTTCCATGCATCATTTTCAAGTAACATATTAACAGCAGTGTCGAATATGATTTAATTTGGGCGAGTCACAAGTATTAAGCTCTAATTGACCTGACACAACGTAATAGACTGTCGGCAAGAAAATATCGGTTTCATAAAGTATGTCGATATTGATTTTAATTAAGGTTTTACTTCTGATTTTTTATTTATCATTTTAGCGAATTACATACTATCGTGAAACTGTTATATTTCTTAAATGACTTTTCGCTGATTGTTTTCTGTTTACTATAATTTCAATGCAAAGAGAGAGAGAGAGAGAGAGAGAGAGAGAGAGAGAGAGAGAGAGAGAGAGAGGGGGGGGGGGGACGGGGAAAGGAAAGAGGGAGAGGGAAAGAGAGGTGAAACAAACTAAAAATCATGGTGTTCTTCAATATATTTTTCCATGGTTATTCGTGGAGAGAGTTGTTGTCTAGTCAGCAAACTCACAAACATCGAATGAAAATCCCAACACCACAATATTCTGACTGAAATTAGATTATGGGTTGTTTTCGAAATAAAAGTTTTCATTTATTGGAGGCAGTGACCATTGTTAAGAAAAAGTATACAATTCTATTTATACGGTAAAAATAGAATGTGGAAACTTGAACATTTGAAATATTTCGTTTATATTTGTAAACGGTTTTCCATGCAATCACATAAACCAATTTTTTTAATATTTATTTTGTTCAAATTTATATTATCTGATTATAGATTTGTCTGAATAAGAATTATGCAAATGCTTGG
>NC_090745.1:82850712-82860712 GCF_036898095.1 Palaemon carinicauda
AATCTCATTATCTGGTTCATGCTTAACGGCAGAGGCACATGGGTGTAATACCTTTTAGAATCAAAAGAAGACGAGTAACATCGCGTAATCTGCTTCCAGACCATTTCTCCTTACAACGGGTTTTGGAAATAAGGACCAGACCCTGAATTCATTCGCACTTAATGGTTCGAATAGGCACAGATCGGATTTATTATTGTGAGTTCTACTATATGCCCCAATGTAATATATGTATATATATATATATATATATATATATATATATATATATATATATATATAGTTATAATATATATATATATATATATATATATGTGTGTGTGTGTATATATATATATATATATATATATATATATATATATATATATATATATATATAGTTACTAGCTAAGCTACAATCCTAGTTGGAAAAGCAGGACGCTATAAGTCCTAGGATTCCATTATGGAAAGTAGGCCAGCGAGGAGAGACAATAAGCTGATAAATCATCATCATCATCATCTCCTCCTCCTACGCCTATTGACGCAAAGGGCCTCCAAGGTAATAGATAAACCATATGATTTATCATAAGTAACAAATGAAAAATAAATGAATATTTTAAAATCATATATCTGTCATGTATAAACTATGGAGAGAGACTAATGTCAACCTGTTCAATAAAAACATTTGCAGCAAGTTTTATTTATTCATTCGAAAATATATTACTACATTGACCCAGTAGTTAACGACTTTGCCTTTCCAGTTTAAGATTGTAAACAGATTCCAAAGTTCTTTGGAAGTATGTACGCTTTAGAAAAAAAAAAATTTCCCGGTACCATTATTGACATTTTCAGGGAATTGTGTATCTGGAGGGGGGTAGCTAGACGACTGTGATGAATCTTAACAGTGGGTTAATATATGTGGCTGATGTATTGCGTTTCTCTTTTGTTATGCTAGTGGACGAGCCTTACGTTGTTTTAACATATTTTTATGATATTTATTACTTCGTGTTTTAGTCCATAATCCTTTCCGTATTAAATCCCTTAATTAGATTTGATTATGCGTATTTTCTTTTGATTGTTTAGTTTTAACAATGTTTATGATATATATCCTACAACTTTTTGTTTATTTTTATTCTTAATCCTTTTCGCATTAATTGACTTAGATTTTAATTGTTGTTCATGTTCATATAAATTAATTAGATATAGCGTAATGTTTTTTATATACATTTTTATTTTTTAAAGTTTAGTTCTTAATTCTTTATGTATTAATTAACTGTACTTAATATGTTTGCCCCTTTTGACATTTGCACAAAAATGATAAAATGATAGTGAAATTTTAATAATGTAAGTAATGGAGCAACCATTTGAAGCATGTTGATTTAAATCCTAACAAAATATTCAGAGGAAATTCGATAAGAAATGACAAGATAGGACTAGCGACTCCCTTTGGCATCCACCTGCTCTGAAATAAGCCCTTTGACAAAGCTTCAGTATCTGGCTCATACAAAGAAAGATGACTTTCAAGTCTAGATGAAGTATCCGCGAAAGTTGTGGGAAGTTTTCGAGATTGTTCTAATTAAGGGAATTTCAGTTGGTCTTTAAGCCGACGCTTTGATTATTATTGGGAAAGTTGGCATGGCGTCTTCTGCTACAACTGCGTTCGGTACCCTTCTTCTTCTTCTTCTCCTTCTTCTTTTTCTTCTCCTTCTTCTTCTTCTTCTCCTTCTTCTTCTTCTTGTTTCATACTGTTTACCTATTGTTCACTTATTTATCAGCTCAGATAATTTTATATCGCAAGACAGAGAGTTGGGTTGAAGGCTTGTTTCATTATAATTGGGAAATGTTTCGTAATGTATTACACAAGGTATGTAATGTGACTTTTTCTCGGCGAAAGCTTTTCGTACTGATTTATGAGATGAAACATTAGTTTTAAGCATAAGTTAACGCCGAGCACGCCAGTATTTTACTTTATGTAACATAGAATCCCACACTGCATTGTATTCATATATGACTTTAAGTTCATCATCATTATCATCATCTCCTATGCCTATGACGCAAAGGGCATCGGTTAGATTTCGCTACTTCTCCATTCATCATATACTTCACGCTTCATAGTCCTCAACCATGTATGTCTGTATCTTCCAACTCGTCTAGTGCCTTGTGGAGCCCAGTTAAACGTTTGGTGAACTAATCTCTCTTGGGGAGTACGAAGAGCATGCCCAAACCATCTCCATCTACCCCTCACCATGATCTTATCTCCGTAAGGCACTCGAGTGATCTGTCATATAGTTTCATTTCTAATCCTGGCCTGCCATTTTACTCTCGATAGTCTTCTAAGGGCTTTATTCTCAAATTTACAAAATCTGTTAGATATTGTTTCATTGTTATAACACGACTCGTGTCCATACAGTTACATCGACCTCACTAAAAAGTTACATAACCTGATTTGTATATGTAATTTTAGGCGATTTGATTTCCAAACTTAACCTAGCCATTGTCTAAACTCTAATTCTAAAGGCCCTGTATTGGAGATCATAGTTCCTGAATACTTAAATGATTCCACCTCATCAATCCTTTCCACCCTTCCAATGGTATTTCATCTTCCATTGCATCTTTCGTTCTCATCATCTCTGTCTTTCTTCTATTCATCTTGGTTGTTTAACTTGTATGTTGATGGAGTGGTGAGAGAGGTGAATGCTCGAGTGTTTGGACGAGGATTAAAACTGGTAGACGAAAATGATCATGAATGGGAGGTAAATCAGTTGTTGTTTACGGATGATACTGTACTGGTAGCAGACACAGAAGAGAAGCTTGACCGACTAGTGACAGAATTTGGAAGGGTGTGTGAGAGAAGGAAGTTGAGAGTTAATGTGGGTAAGAGTAAGGTTATGAGATGTATGAGAAGGGAAGGTGGTGCAAGGTTGAATGTCATGTTGAATGGAGAGTTACTTGAGGAGGTGGATCAGTTTAAGTACTTGGGGTCTGTTGTTGCAGCAAATGGTGGAGTGGAAGCAGATGTACGTCAGAGAGTGAATGAAGTATGCAAAGTGTTGGGGGCAGTTAAGGGAGTAGTAAAAAATAGAGGGTAGGGCATGATGTAAAGAGAGTTCTATATGAGAAAGTGATTGTACCAACTGTGATGTATGGATCGGAGTTGTGGGGAATGAAAGTGATGGAGAGACAGAAATTGAATGTGTTTGAGATGAAGTGTCTGAGAAGTAGGGCTGGTGTATCTCGAGTAGATAGGGTTAGGAACGAAGTGGTGAGGGTGAGAACGGGTGTAAGAAATGAGTTAGCGGCTAGAGTGGATATGAATGTGTTGAGGTGGTTTGGCCATGTTGAGAGAATGGAAAATGGCTGTCTGCTAAAGAAGGTGATGAATGCAAGAGTTGATGGGAGAAGTACAAGAGGAAGGCCAAGGTTTGGGTGGATGGATGGTGTGAAGAAAGCTCTGGGTGATAGGAGGATAGATGTGAGAGAGGCAAGAGAGCGTGCTAGAAATAGGAATGAATGGCGAGCGATTGTGACGCAGTTCCGGTAGGCCCTGCTGCTTCCTCCAGTGCCTTAGATGACCGCGGAGGTAGCAGCAGTAGGGGATTCAGTATTATGAAGCTTCATCTGTGGTGGAATTGTGGGAGGTTGGGCTGTGGCACCCTAGCAGTACCAGCTGAACTCCTGTGATATTTCATGCATTCTGGTAAGCAAGCATTGCAAATCCTGTGGTGTTCTGCTAATAAGTACAGCATCATCAGCATACTCTAGATCAGCTAATTTCCTGTTACCAATCCTGTCCAATCCTTCTCCACCATCTCCATCTGTCCTACACATTACAAAATCCATAAGGAGGATAAATAACATAGATGACAATACATTCCCTTGGAGTACTCCGTTGTTCACCGGAAATTCATTTGATAGGACTCTACTAACATGAATTTGCACTTGCTCAGCTCATGTACAGACTTTAAGTTAGAGATATACAATTAAACACTTTAACTGGTTGTTTTCGTTATTTCCGCAAGTGCTTTCATCTGTTTTCACTAGCTGTAGACTGGATCAGAAGGAGAAATATTGATTTGACTGGGATTTAATTAATTTTACATTTATTTGTAAGGACATGTATTTTCTCACTCATGAATATACAGTATATATATATATATATATATATATATATATATATATATATATATATAAATGTATATAATATATACATATACTGTTCTGTATATATGTATGTTATGTATATTATATATGTATATATATATATATATATATATATATATATATATATATATATATATATATATGCACGGCAATAAGTTTTATATTTGAAAATTCCAGAGTCCCTTTGTATAATGATTTGTATATATGAAGATACATAAACACACGCACTTTTATATATATATATATATATATATATATATATATATATATATATATATATACAGTACATATATATATATATATATATATATATATATAGATAGATAGATAGATAGATAGATAGATAGATAGATAAATAGATTCACCCTGGTGCCATTTATACTTAAAAATGCATGGGCATGCCCGCATACCTATAGATACATACCGACGCCCCGTACTTGGTACTTCGTTATGGGTGGGGCGTGACAGCCGCCAATGTACACTTCCAAGGGGTAGCAACTAATTTTAAGTTATGCCATAGGACAGTGGGGATCCGTATCTTGTAAGTGCTCCATTTCTGAAGTTTATTTCCCTTTCTGCTTAATAAAAGTCACATAAAGAGTAAAAAACCTAAGTGGGAGAGGGCGCGTAGAACACGTAAGATGAGTAGAGGGCATTCAAATAGTAAGGAAGAGTAGAAGGCGAAGAAATAAGAAAATGAAAAGAGTAGGAGAATGATAGTAAAGGAGGAGTAGATTAAAGGGGAGGAATCAGAGGAAGAAAATAAAGGAGAGAAAAGAGGAACTAAGAAGAAATATAGAAGAGCAATGATACTCCATCTCCTCTCAAGATAAAGGATGGTGCAGGGTATATGGAGGAAGGGGTAAATATAAGAATGGGAGTGATATGAAGAATAAAAGAGGAGAAATATGATGAAGAAAAATATTGAAGAAGCAAAAGGAAAAAGGAAAGAAAAAATGAAGGTGAAGTAGAACATAATTTAATAAGAGAAACAAAGGAAAACAAAGGAGAAAAAAAATAAAAGAAGGAAAGGGGTCCTGGCGAGGTGTACAATGAGGAAGTAGATTGTCACTGGCAGTTCCATTCGTATAATCACAAATGAGATCGCCTGAAAAATTGCAAATAACGCTGAAGAAAGTTGGATCAATGGCTCCATCACGACTGCCGAAGAGGGAAATGTATGGAAGGGAAGATGAGAGGTACATTAGTAGGAGGAGGAGGAGGAGGAAGAGAAGAGAAAAAGTATGATAAAGGGGGGAGGGAGGAAAAGATGAAGGAGAGAGTTAACGTCTGAGATTTAGGAGAAAATGGGCAAAGACAGAATTGTGTGATGGAAGAGAAGGTGAAAGTAATAAATTAGGAGAGGTGAAAGGAAATTGCTAATAAGAACGTGAACAATTTCGTTATGTTTTTGGAGCTGGATCAATTCCAAGTTCAAGATTCTCTCTCATTTTAACCAGTGGGTATTATGTGTTTAGCGTATATGGGTCGAATTTCTGATAGGAAAACCTATATATTTTATAAATCAATCACATGTGAATGTTCCTAACCGATACGGTATGTACTTCATCTTGATAATAACTGTTCAGGCACTTACATATATTACAAATAGTTAGAATTCTGAAAAATTGGTGCTTAGGTCATTTGTTCTTGAAAATAAATATTCGTTTACTTTTCACCCATATATATATATATATATATATATATATATATATATATATATATATATATATATATATATATATATATATATATATATAGAGACATACATAAAGTATATGCAGGTGTGTATGTTATAAGAGAAAGGTCAAATGAATTACTTTATTAATACAATATAGGTACTCCCAGCCAAATGATGAAATGGAAGCACGCAAAGAAGAAATGAATATTAATTCAAAATAATATTGGAATCAGCTCAAGAGATTGGTAATAAAGTTCCTGAACAAAATCAAGGAAAACTATCAGAAAATGCCCCCCCCCCAAAAAAAAAAAAAAAAAAAAAAAGAGAAAAAAAAATTGGAAATGAAGGAAAAATTCACGAAACTTGAAAAAGATTTAGGACAAATAACCAAAACAATAAATTAATTGAAAACCCAAGACATTCGTAAACACAATCAGACCAAAATAGAAGAAATTCTAAAGAAAGGAAGAAGAATCAAATTGATGAAAAGAAGACGTGAAACAGGGCACCGATAGATATCTTGCAGTTTAAAGGATGAAAATTGAAATATCAACTAAACAGATGGAGTGATAAAAAGGGCAGAGGGTATGTATATAATGTTCTGCAATAGTGATTTAAAAAATAAATTTGCCAATAGAAGTTAATGAAACACATGAGCCGGTACCAAACGAAACAGTAGGGAAAATAAAGAAAGCATTAAAAGGCATGAAAAGAGGGAAGTACAAGAGACGTGAAAAATTACCGTCCAATAAGTTTACTCTCTGTAATATATAAAATGTTTTTAAAAATTATATTATTCCGAATGGGAAGATCTAGACTTTAATCAACCAAGAGAGCAGGAAGGATTTAGAGGCGGGTATTCAATAACTAACCATATCCTTTTAATTAACAAGCGAATGGAAAAATCTCCATACAAACCACTATGTATGGTATTTATTGACCATGAGAAAGCTTTTGATTCTATCAAAACCTCATTAGCAGTAATGAAAACCCTTCAAAGACAAGGAATAGAGGAATCTTATGTTAGAATATTTGAAAGTACAGCAGTGCAAATGTATAGCAATCCTAAAATACATAAAGACAGTGAGAAAATGTCAATTGAGGAAAGAGTTAGACAGGGAGACCCAGCTATCCTATATTATTCACAGCATTTTAAAAATACAGATTGGGAAAATGTCGGACTTAACATCAATGGGAAATACCTTATCATCTTAAGATTTGCCGATAACATAGTTTTCTTTGGTGAATCATGGGAGCAATTGCAAAAGATGATAGGAGATTTAAATAGAGAAAGCAGAAATGTAGGGCTGAAAAGGAATATGAATAAAACTAAAATAATGTTCTATGAAAATTCGAAGATAACAAATAAGGGGTATGAACAAACCTTTAGAGATTGTTAATGAATATACATACATAGGAAAAACACTTCAGTGTTTTCCTAGGACACGAGCCACCTAAATTAAAAGTATAAACATGGGATGGAGAGATTTTGGTAAACAAAATATTATGAAATGTAAATGCCACTTTTTCTAAAAAGAAAAGTACTTAATCAGATAGTTCTACCAGTATTAATTTATGGTTTATAAAATTGGAGCCTTACTGAAGTCGTAGCTCATAAGCTAGTTACGACTTAGTTATTGAATGCATAATGATGGGAATGACACTAAGAGACAGAAAAAGAACAACGTGGATACAAGAGCAAATTAAAGTAGAGGATATTCTAACAACATATAAGAAAAAGAAGTGGACATGTAATGAGAATGTCAGATAATATATGAACTTTAAGAACAGAATTGGTCCCCAGAAATTGCAAAACAAGGAGGGAAAGAAAGAGAAGACGATGGATTGACGAACAAAGAATGTTTGCTGGCATAGACTGGCATAAAAACTCCATAAACAGACGAGTGGAACGTGTCTTAGGCCATTGTTCTGCAGCGGGCTACTTACGACTGATGATGATGATGGAGTGATAGTGATTATATATATATATATATATATATATATATATATATATATATATATATATATATATATATATATATATATATATATATATATATATATATTAGTGTGTGGGGAAAGCGGATAAGAAGGAAAATTAAGAGAAGAAACTTTTAATACATATTCTCCTTGCTTTGCTCCCGACCAAATCATTTTCATAATTTCTTCATTTATGTTCTTTTCCAGCAGCTAATAGATTGGAACAGAGACTTTCGACGAATTTTTTCTATCTATTCTAACGAGAATGTTTAATTTTTTCTTTTGTTTTTAAAACATTCAGGAAAGGACCTTTTTGCTTAAAATATTTTAGCCGGTGAACGTTGTATTTGGTAATACACCTAAAGTTTCCTTAATTTATATCTGAAGGTCACGTTCTTGCAGGCAATTGCAAAGGCCTCAAGGTACGTCAGGAAATTCCACTCTAAGGCGGAATCAACTTGGACCCTGAAAAGAATAAGAAATATGTTGGCTTGGATATAAGTTTGTTTAACCTTTGTTGTGCAATAATTAATCCAACTTTATCTGCTAATTTTGATCAGCTCGATAATGTGTTTTCCAGTCTTGAGCGTGTATAGTTTCATGTAAATTATCTATTTAGGTATCTATACCTATCTATCACATACACACGCATATATATATATATATATATATATATATATATATATATATATATATATATATATACATATATATAAATGAGTCTAGGAAGGTTTTAAAAATAGCAAGTGGTGAGTGATGAAGTTTAAGAAGGTGAAAAAGAGCTTAAACCACATTAAATAATCTTGTTGCTGTGCGAAGAACAGATCAGGTAATCTATGTAGAGTTTTACTAGATAATTAGTGGGATATCTGAAAAATAATCATAGAAATTGTTTTAAACGTGAACACAATAAATTATTTTATTTTCACCTTTTTATGTAAGATTCGCTTGCTCAATTTTTCTCAGTTGTAAAGTGATGAAGAAAATAATAACTTGTCAACGAAAAGGGAATAATAGAGAGTAATACACAAAATGTAAACTTGTCAGTGAATTGGGTATTTTTTGTTATTTAATTTAGAGGATAGAAGTGTGGCAGATCTAGATGAACCAAGAATGGGATTTGAGGATTTTAAGATTTGATAAGGTTTATGGAATTTATTTTAAGGATTATAAGAGGATAAGTAGGGTAAAGGCACCAGTTACTAAAACTACACAAGAAGCTGCATTATCAGTGATATTTGGATGGATAGAATAACTAGAGGGTGGACATTATATCAGAGTAAAGAGAATAGATATTACAAATGAACAGGTGAGAGGAATAGGTTTTTAAAGGTGAAATGGGTGACTGTAAGACGTATACACGTGCTTAATATTCTTAGGAAGAAGTATGTTAACATTAAGTTAGGTAGATGACAGTAGTTAATATGGAAAGACAACAAAGTGAGTTTAGATAAGTAAGATTAATGTTGGATTCCTTTAAGACAGTGGGAGCATTTAAGTTGAGGGAAAGTGTATCAAGAATTCATGTGCCCAACTATACAGGGCCATTTGAATATGTAAAAGGGAGATCGAGTGGTTAGGTGTAAAAGTGCGGTTCAGGCAAGGTTGTATTATTCGCAATGCCTGCTTAACATCTATTGATGCAGTTTAGTAAGAATCCAGATGAAAGACTTATGACGTAAGTGCATTATTGTCGGATACGAAAGGTTGGTATTAATGACATTTTTGCAGGTGGTATATTATTAACCGGGTATAGTGGTGAGAATTTTTGACACTAGGGAAAAGCGCAATGAAATTTATTAAAGGAAAGAAACGGAAGTGTAAGTTGAAGGTTAACTGGCTCAAGAATGTAATTATGAGTAAATGGAAAGTTTGAGTATGAAGCCAATAAATGTTGAATATTGGAGGAAGCCTGTGTGCTCTTCTTTTCATTTATTTAGTTGAGAATTTGCTGATACGTCTGTCAGAAAAGTTAATAGCAACGTCAATTTAGTGGACGTTGTTTTATACAGTGTTCCAAATGTCATTTCAAACCAAACCTACGCATCCCCCAAGGATACTTCCATTTTTGAGTTGCTGGGTATTGTCTTTCTGAAAGGCTTTTAAATTGTCAAGTATTGTTATGAAATCCAAAGTCGTTGTATGTAAAAAACTTAATAAACAAATACATTCGATCCTGGTGTCCACAGGGTTGTTCAGATA
>NC_090745.1:82865712-82870712 GCF_036898095.1 Palaemon carinicauda
TAAAGTATATATATATATATATATATATATATATATATATATATATATGTGTGTGTGTGTGTGTGTATAAATATTCATGTAGCCTACTGTATATACACTGTATATATATGCATAATCATGTTCATATTTCTATAATTTTGTAACACAACTTCTCTCTGATGCAATCAAGTAAGAAACATGGTCATGCTTAGCGTCATTGTCAGATTTATAGCTCCACGGCATCTCCCCGTCCCATTTGTAGAGGTAGGAGAGTAGTCATAACCAGGTGAGAGGGGTTGCCCCAAAAGGTACACTTAGAACCCACAATCTCCAGTAAACTGCCGAAACTGCCGTGTTGTAGTTAGGAAAGGGGGAGGGGTGGGAAGGGTTGGATGTGTGTGCGCATATCTTAAGTATTTAGCTGTAATTTTTACGGGTCGTGTAGAATAGTGTGTGTGTGTATGTGTGGTCTTTTAGAAAATTATTAAATTAACGTAATCCTCTTTTTATTTCTGGGTAAATGTTCCAGTAGTTAAGATGTTCAAGGTGTTAGATGTGAATTATAATTTTTCAAACGACCTTTTAAGTGTACTGGATATGTGATATCATCAGAATATTGTTATTGCAGTGGTATTGTGTTTCTTTGGCTATTTATTTACTGATCGTAGAATTTCTGTTTTCATATTTAGTATTTGTTGAAATGGTGTAGCTCATTTACAAATTAAGAGTTTCTATTTGTTATCTTTTTATTAATTTTGTTCATTTTTCGTGATTCTTTTTTTCCATCACCTCACGATGTTTCGTGCATTATTGTGTCAGAATTTATTTCATGATTTCTTCAAGATATTTCCATTAAATTAGGCCATAATTACCTTAAATATTGCAGTCAATGATAATGCAGTGAACTAGGCTAATGAGATCGTTAATATCCAACCCATTAATCTGTCTCGGTCTTGATATCCAGTTTAATGGATTTCCTGGCCAAGGCCACATTTTCCCATTTATGCTCTTGTGTTTAATGACCTCTCAAGGGTATCGATTCTGCCTTCCTGGATGCAAAGCCAGCCGACCGGATAAAAGGTTTATTTAATTTTGCAGTAGGGGAGGGTTAGGGTTTGCCCTTCCTTTCGAAGTCCTGCTTTCGTTTGTTTATTTTTATTTTTCTCTTGGATATTAGGTCAGTGATACTTTACAACTTTGTTTCTTTTTATTCTCTTAAAGTTTATTGACGCTTGTATATATTAATACTAATATTATTACTGATACCTTTGTTTTTTCTTTTAATAGTATGAAAAGAATTTTCTTCATAAGAAAGAGAGGTTTATTGCATCTACAGTTATTTACTTGTGTAATAATTGAATATAATAAAGTCTCTTGAAAGTTATTTACCTTTTATGTGGCTTGACAGTTATTAATCTGTAGTTTGCTCAGATGACAGTTTTGTCTTTTATTTCAAGACTTTTTTTTTTCTCATTTTAATATTGTATAGACACGAGAAATCTGGAGCTGTTTATATATCTTAAACTTGTTGCACCTTGATCTTTTTCAAAATTTATCTCACGATAGAAATGTTAGAAAAATTTCTGCCGTGGCTGGAGGACTTTCCGTATCAGTCCGTTCCCTGTTCGATTTTGTCTCGATATTTCGACATTGTCTAATAGGTTGGTCTTCCGTTCTCTGCGGCATTTATTTTTATTGTTTGTGGGAAATGTTACTTTTGATAATTTAACATTTCTGAAGAACTCATATTGAGTTTCTTGTAAGGAAAGTCTGCTTGTGTCTGTTTGCGAAACTTAAAGATTTATTTCGATTCGTGTCAGCCATTTTTTGGCAATATATATAAACAGAATATATTCGTCTGTATAGGACAGGAATAATTGTGGAAGACCATTATCTATCTCTCTCTCTCTCTCTCTCTCTCTCTCTCTCTCTCTCTCTCTCTCTCTCTCTGTCGATGTTCGTATGCTAAAGTTATGCCTAACCGAACGAATAATTTTTTGTAACTTGAGCACTTTTTCACCTACTTTTTTGCAATCCAAGTATCGATTTGTACTTTCATAAAAGAACTGATAATTAAGAAGTTAAAAGTTATTGCAAATTGTCAGAAGAAACATATTTGTCACAAGAAAACTATTAACATTCAACCTCTCATTCTTCTTCCTCTTCCATTTCTTCTTCTTGAAGAGCCAGCTATGACAGGAATGTATCAAGCTCTAGCCTGTCTCATTAGCTATTCCAAAAATGATGGCTGTATAGGTTCCCGAGGAAATATTTATCCTCTACTTTGACGTGTGTGACGACCCTTACGTAGACCTCGGTTGACAGTAATGACATATTGAAAATCTTGCCAAATCATGGGTTCCACACTCCTCTTATTATTCTTCTTCTTCTTTCTTCTGGCAGTTTCATTGACTTGGTTTTTTTTTTTTTTTTTTAAAAAAGGTTTTTATCCTTACGAAAAATATGTTCTATATTTTGGAACTGTTTGGCAAATAATTAAAAGACATTCCTTAACTTCTTTTATGCTGTTCTTATTTTCTCATCATTCCGCCTTTAGACTGAAGCAAGTTGTATATACTAAGAGTTTCTCTGGAACGAATGTTGGATCTTGTATGGCAGTTATTTCCATTAAGTGAACGGTTTTTCCATGGATTATATAAAGTCACTATAGAACTAGATCTTTTGGATTTCTTCATATATATGTATCAAAGGATATGAAGGTATTGAAAAAAAAAAAAACTATTTTACGTCTATATGACCAGATCAATTATGTCTATTACTGTAATTTTATTATCTTTGGTAAATGATAGGCTTTGTGGTGTAACAAATTTGATAATAAATGGATTATAATAATCCAAACATTTGATTATGGATTTTTTTACTCAAAGAGAATGCAAAATGTAATTCATATGATCTCATCCTCAAATAAGTCACGCTCGTTTAACCCACGACCTATACTTTACTATTATTATTTCCAGCCACCCGTTGAGATACTACCTTTGACTGTCCAGATAGTACTACATTGGATCCTTCTCTCTAGTTACTGTTCTTTCCCTTTGCCTACACAGACACCGAATAGTCTGGCCTATTCTTTACAGATTCTCCTCTGTCTTCATACACTTGCCAACACTGAGATTACCAAACAATTCTTATTCTCCCAAGGGGTTAACTTCTGCACAGTAATTGTTCAGTGGCTACTTTCCTCTTAGTAAGGGTAGAAGAGAGACTGTAGCTATAGTAAGTACAGTAGCTCTTCTACGAGATGGACACTCCAAAATCAAACCATTGTTCTCTAGTCTTGGGTAGTGCCATAGCCTCTGTCCATGGTCTTCCACTATCTTGGGTTAGAGTTTCTTGCTTGAGGGTACACTCTGGCACACTATTCTATCTAATTTCTCTTCCTCTTGTTTTGTTAAAGTTTTCATAGTTTATATAGAAAATTTTTATTTTAATGTTGTCATTGTTCTTAAAATATTTTATTTTTCCTTGATTACTTTCCTCACTGGGCTATTTTCCCTGTTGGGGCCCCTGAGCTTATAGCATCCTGCTTTTCCAACTAGGGTTGTAGCTTAGCATTAATAATGATAATAATAGCAAACTACAACCCTGTTTGGAAAACCAGAATGCTACAAACCCAAGTGGTCCAACAGGGAAAGTAGCCCAGTAAGGAAAAGAAATTAGGGAATAGCAAATTAACTATAAGTAATGAATATAGAATATTGAAGATCATTAACAACGTTAAGATAGATCAGTGATATATAAACTAAAAAACGAGATTGGAAATAATATAGAGCACCACTTGATAGTTAACATGTTTTATGATATTGTTCTGTGTACAACAAACAGTGATAATAAAGTATTGTAAACAAACTCGAAAAAAGTATCCGCATCTCCAACATTTCCTCGCCATCCCGTTACTATTTTTTTTTTTTTTCACTAAGATAAATTGAATATTTTTATCGTGTAGTTCCATTTTTTTTTTTAAGTTGATGTTAATTCATTATCTAGATTAAACTACACTAGTCCCTGACTGGTGATCGCCAGACTGGGGTTCGATTCCCGCTCAAACGCCTTAGTTTCTTTAGTGACTGCAACTTCACCTTCCTTGTGAGCTAAGGTTGTGGGATTTTGAGGAGCCTATAGGTCTACCCACCGAGTCATCAGCAACCATTACCTGGCCCTCCCTGGTCTTAGCTTGGGTGGAGAGAGGGCTTGGGCGCTGATCATATGTATATATGGTCAGTTGGTTAGGTATTGTCCTGCTTGCTAGGGCAATGTCACCGTCCCTGACTCTGCCATTCATGAGAGGCCTTTAAACCTTTAATGATTGATGATTTGATTCGGCTAACTATACTCATTTTATTTAATGAGGCGCATTTGCACTGACTCGTAGGGGTGCCCTTTTAGCTCGTAAAAGTTTCCTACTATCTGATTGGTTAGAATTATCTTGTCCAACCAATCATCGATCAGGAAACTTTTCCGAGCTAAAAGAGCACCCCTGCGAGTCGGTGCAAGTCTGCCTCACTGAAAAGAGTTGACTATAGTTTGTGTATAGTGTGTGAATAAGACAATTCTTTATGAAATTATGTACATCCAGATTGAGTGACCATCGATTACTCTGAAATCGAGCTTGGCTACTTCATCTTTTCTCAGCAAACGTATTTAATCTTTGTTGTCTTTTCCAAGCGTAGTTGTCTGTCCCTACCATACTCATCTGTTAACCACGTCAAATCTAACCAACTTTATTCCATCTCTTACCAACTTTAGCCATCTGTTATCACCATAGTTCGTGTCTTAACATCTTCCCACAGCCCTTACTGAAGCTTAGTTAATTATTCACTGCTTTGCTTTCGCTCCCACACCAAATAGTCCCCTCGCCTCTTCTGAATGTATACAGGACGATTGAAGACATAGTAATCGCGATAAATAGCTCGTAAGAACGGCTTAATTAGTTCCAGACAGCACCCTCTCTCACACCGGATGTCAGATTACCGAGCATTTAATTGTGTGGTGGCCATGAT
>NC_090745.1:82875712-82878212 GCF_036898095.1 Palaemon carinicauda
CTGTTAGACAATGATCATAGACGCAGTTTTGGACACTGACCTTATATACAGTGCTAGACACTGGACCATGTATTTCTGCACCCAAACCTCCCTTTCCACCCAAGCAAGGACCAGGAAGGGTTATGCAATGGCTGCTGATGAGTCAGCAGGTGAATCTATATGATTTCCAAAACCCCGAACCCGTAGCTTACAGGAATGGTCAGGCTGCAGGTGTAAGTGAAAACTCTTTATCTGTATGGGGTATGAACTATGGTCCCATAGATCGTTATAGTATAGTTTTTATGTTATAGTATTGTTTCAATGTTGCTAGTGATTAGGGAATAAAATGTGGTCTTTATTAAAGTATGAGAGATGATAGGGCATTCAATGTTTAAAGCATGATCTTTATCCCTTAGTTGATACAAAGTCATATGTTTTTTCTCTAGTTCGTCTCTGTATTTTTTATTCTTTTTGAAAATTTTCCCGTGTTACTTTTTTTTCATTTTATCTCCTCTCTGATCTGCCATTTCTTTTTCAACACCCACCGTACCATGAAATCCTTTCTTGCACTTTACTTCATCTTTTGTAATCCTGTTGCTCATTTCTTTTTTTTTCCAATACTGCGAGGATATAATTTAAGGATAATAGTGAAATTCACTTTTCGATTTTGTTTTATTATCCAGATAAAGTAATTCAGAATGTAATTTTCCTGTCCTCTTGCAATGTATGGTGAGGAATATGATCTTACATTGAATTAACCTATGAATTAATATTGTGAGTTAATGTTATTCCGTTATATTTTCCTCTTACTATTCGTTATATAACTATTTTGATGGATTGTATATTATATCATCATCATCTACTACGCCTATTGACGCAAAGGGCATCATGATTTTCTTTCCAATCCCCTTACAAAGTGTATATATATATATATATATATATATATATATATATATATATATATATATATATATATATATATATATATATATATATATATATATATATATACAGAGAGAGAGAGAGAGAGAGAGAGAGGAGAGAGAGAGGAGAGAGAGAGAGAGAGAGAGAGAGAGAGAGAGAGAGAGTGCTACTGCGTGGGATGCAACTGGCAGCAAGCTGCTGGTCCGGTCGAGCAAGTTGGTGTGTTAGCGATACACAGGAGATTTAACACACACGGTTTGCCTGTCGCTCACCACCCTCCCCCTAATGGTCCCCTCCCCCTTCCTCTCCTCCTCCCCAATCCGCCATCATAATCATCACTTCTGAGACACGATTTTCGTGCTCCGAAGATCGTCATCTTTTCTCCTTCAGGTATCCGAGGATAAGCCATTGTCCTCCTGATCCATTACCTCCTCCTCCTCCTCCTCCTTCTCCTCCTCCTCCTGTTGCTTGTTTAATCAGGGGGTTTCGTCAGTGCGAAGACCATCATGGAGATTAACGAAGATTAGGGATTAACCATGCGCTTTAGATTAGCCGTTCCAAAGTTGGCGGACTTTTATTTAATAAGTAGACGTCGTGGTTATCTCATGCACAGGACGTTGGAAACCCACCTGACCTTTGCTGATGAATTTTTGGAGGCCGCGCACTCGTTGTCTTCCTACGCCCTGACTGACTAGGCCACTTTTAGGTCTTATGGACAGAAAATATTTTGACCCTCTTCCATGAGATACCCCCCCCCCCTCTCTCTCTCTCTCTCTCTCTCTCTCTCTCTCTCTCTCTCTCTCTCTCTCTCTCTCTCTCTCTCTCTCAAAAATTAAAAGCATTGTTCAGAGAAGGTATAGTAAATACTTTTAGATAATTAATTCGTTTTTTCATTACTGAAAATAACGAAATAATAATATTCACAGCGTATATAGATAACTTTATTGAGGACTGAGTCGATTAGCTCAAATTCTTAAGGTTTAAGAAAATCATGTTTTTTTTTCTCAAGTTAACTTCGTTGTACTTCTATGCTCTCTCTCTCTCTCTCTCTCTCTCTCTCTCTCTCTCTCTCTCTCTCTCTCTCTCTCTCTCTCTCTCTCTCATTTTTGCTATTGCTGTTGGTAATAATCAATGATAATGAAAAAAATTTCTTCAGTTGCTCCATTCGTATTAGCTAATGGGTATATACGTCTGGCAATAAGACGTTTTAGTAATTTTGGGGGGAATGGTATTCCCTCCTCAGTTAACTCAGTTGTTTAGTCCCGTTTTTGCTTCAAATGTTAAACAGATCAAGGCGATCTAAGCACAAGTTCAGAACAGCTTTACATATTTGTCTGTCGAAGCTGGTAGCAAGAGCGTTTGGCCTTATTTTTACAGTGTCAGTTCTTGTGACATTTTTAATTTACTGATGGAATAGAGTCGAACCATTTGGCACCTTTTGATCTGTAAAGGAACAATATAGTGCAATAAAAGTTACACCACTCGAGCGGTCTGTTCTCCTAAACCGAACTAAGCAGCCAGTGGTTTGTAAATATTGGTGCAAAACTGAAGTGACGTATATTCATTGAGTCTGTGCCACTTGCAAAATCAATTTTCA
>NC_090745.1:82888212-82890712 GCF_036898095.1 Palaemon carinicauda
AACCCGAAAAAGTGACAGCTCTCTCTCTCTCTCTCTCTCTCTCTCTCTCTCTCTCTCTCTCTCTCTCTCTCTCTCTCTCTCTCTCTCTCTCTCTCTAAAATCCTTTGAAAAATCCAAAATAAAATGTATTTTTAGCTTTTATGAAGTCTGCATAAGTATATAATTTTTTTTATTTTTATTTTTTGGGTAAATGTGTTAATATATATATTCAAGAACCTTTTATTTTGGTCAGTTATTGTAGCTCATCTTACTTTGAATGTTATATATCCTTTTATTATTATTATTATTATTATTATTATTATTATTATTATTATTACTGGCTAAGCTACAACCCTAGGTGGAAAAGCAGGATGCTATAAGGCCAGGGGTTCCAACAGGGAAAATCATAGAGATTTATATAAAAATCATTAGAGAACGCCCTTAATCATTCTGTTGTTCTTTAATCTCTGTAATAGCCTGGTCAACACACTCAAAATGCAAAGTCTGGTGGACACACAAAATGCGTATTCTTTGGGATTAGTGTCTGTATATTTCATAGCAAAATTGCTTTAACTAACGAGCACACGTATAAATGCCACTATCCTACCACTGCTGAATTATAGTTTCTTATCACCTTTGTATCATCGTTAATGGTTTTCAAGTTATCAGGCCACCACAAAACACATCCATCCATCTTTTCACTCACGCTAACTTTTCTGTTGCTTATTATTTCTGTGATATCTGCCTTATATCTCATTTGTTCTCACAAGTTTCAACATATATTCCTTCATTTGCATTCAATATCCTGCTTTTATATGGAATGATGAATGACGACTCTTTTATTTCAATCCTTTAGAATAAGGACCTAATTAGATCTTGGAGAATACGCCCTCTCCAGTGAGCTGTTGCGCCCACCCCGTCAGGCCATTACAGCCTCGGTGAAAGGTAAATACAACCTAATATATAGAAGGTAAATTATCACTCCGAATTGTTACGCTACGGTTGGCATTCATCATTCGGATGTTTTCACTTAAGTCGAATAGCCTATGTAGAGTGCTTATGAAAGTCGAGAGTTGATCGATTCTTAATAAGCGTTTCAATTTTAAACATTGAGATGATAGAGTTTAGCCTTTGAAAGAAGTGTGATTTAAAGATGGGAAGGATAGGGTATGGCCTTCAGAAGAAGTGTTATTTAAAAATTGAGGAGGACAGGGTGTGGCCTTTGGAAGAAGTGGTGTTTAAAAATTGAGGAGGATAGGATGTGGCCTTCGGAAGAAGTGCGATTTAAACTTGGGGAGGATAGGGTATGCTCTTAGGAAGAAATGTGATTTTAACTTTGAGAGGATAGGGTATGGCCTTTGGAAAAGAGGTGATTTAAACTTAGGAAGGATAGTGTGTGGACTTAGGAAGAAGTTTGATTTAAACTTGGGAAGGATAGAGTTTGGCCCTCTGAAGAAGAAGGATTTAAACTTGGGAAGGATAGGGTATGGCCTTAGGAAGAAGTGTTGTTTAAAAATTGAGGAGGATAGGGTATGGCCTTCGGAAGAAGTGTTGTTTAAAAATTGAGGAGGATAGTGTGTGGACTTAGGAAGAAGTGTGATTTAAACTTGGGAAGGATAGAGTTTGGCCCTCTGAAGAAGTAGGATTTAAACTTTGGGAGGATAGGGTATAGCCTTCGGAAGAAGTGTGATTTAAACTTGGGGAGGATAGGGTATGGCCTTCGGAAGAAGTGTGATTTAAACTTGGGGAGGATAGGGTATAGCCTTCGGAAAAAGGGGGATTTAAACTTGGGGAGGATAGGGTATGGCCTTCGGAAGAAGTTGGATTTAAACTTGGGGAGGATAAGATATGGCCTTCGGAGGAAGGGTGATTTAAACTTAGGGAGGATAGTGTATGGCCTCCGGAAAGAGTCTGATTTAAACTTAGGGAGGATAGGGTATGGCCTATAGAAAAAGTATGATTTAAACCTAGGGAGGATAGGGTATGGCCTCTGGAAGAAGTTTGGTTTAAAGTTGAGGAGGATAGGATATGGCCATCGGAGGAAGGGTGATTTAAACTTAGGGAGGATAGTGTATGGCCTCCGGAAAGAGTCTGATTTAAACTTGGGGAGGATAGGGTATAGCCTTCAAAGGAAGTGTGTTTTAAACTTGGGGAAGATCGGGTATGGCCCCCGGAAGAAGTTTGATTTAAAGTTGAGGAGGATTGGAAATGGCCTTCGGAGGAAGGGTGATTTAAACTTGGGGAGGATAGAGTATAGCCTTCAAAGGAAATATGATTTAAACTTGGGGAAGATCGGATATGACCTCCGGAAGAAGTTTGATTTAAAGTTGAGGAGGATTGGAAATGGCCTTCGGAGGAAGTGTGATTTAAACTTGGGGAGGATAGGGTATAGCCTTTAAAGGAAATATGATTTAAACTTGGGGAAGATCGGATATGACCTCCGGAAGAAGTTTGATTTAAAATTGGGGAGGGTAGGATATGGCCTGCGGAGGAAGTGATTTAAACTTGGGGAGGATAGAGT
>NC_090745.1:82900712-82910712 GCF_036898095.1 Palaemon carinicauda
GACATATCCTTCCACTTGCTTTTGTTTAAGGTCTTTCTGTGCCAGTCCGCCCCGTAAAGTTTCTTAGTTCGTCAATCCATCGTTTTCTCTTCCATCCCTTACTCCTTTTACAATCTCTTGAGACCCATTAGGTTATTCTTAATGTCCATCTATTGTCAGTCATTGTTATTATATGTCCTGCCCCTGTCCATTTCTTTTCTTACATGTTTTTAGAATATCCTCTACTTTAGTTTTCTCTCTTATCCATGTTGCTCTTTTTTCTGTCTCTTAGTGTTATTCCCATGATTATTCTTTCCATAACTCTTTGAGTTGTAACTAGCTTATGTTCTAAGACTTTAGTGAGGCACCAACTTTCTGATGCATAAGTTAATACTATTAGGACCATCTCATTAAATACTTTTATTTTTAGAGAAATTGGCATTTTTCTTCTCATAATATAATTTTGTTTATCAAATGCTCTCCAACCCATGCTTGTCCTACTTTTAATGTCGGTCTCGTGTCCTTGGGAAACACTTACTGTCTGTATTAATTATATATATTCATTAACAATCTCTCAAGGTTCGTCCAAAGCTCTTATCTGTGTGTCTACATTTTTATTACCGGTAATCATTGTTAGTTTTACTCATATTTATTTTCAGTCCCACATTTCTGCTTTCTTTTCAAATCTTCTATAATCATTTGCAAATCCTCTCATGATTCACTGAATAGAACTTTGTTATCTGCAAATAAGTTGTTAAAGTATTCCCCATTAATGTTGATTCCTATATTTCCCTAATCTAAATGTTTAAAAACTTCTTTTATACATGCTTTGAATCATTTACGTAAGATATGGTCTCCCTGTCTAATTCCTTTTTCAATTGGGTTTTCTTACTATCTTTATGTAGTTTTAGGATTCCTGTACTTTCTTCTTAGATATCTCCAAGTGTTCTAACATAAGATTCATCTATTCCTTGTCTTTGGAGGGCTTTCATTACTGCTGAAGATTTGACAAAATCAAAAGCTTTCTCCTAGTCTATAAATACCATACATAGTGGTTTGTCATTCTCTGTTGACTTTTCCATTAGCTGGTTAATTAAAAGGATATGGTCAGTTGTTGGATACCCATACCTAAACCCTGCTTGCTCTCTTGGTTGATTAAAGCCTAGCTTTATTTCTAATCTGCCTAATATGATCTTTTTGAATATTTTTATCGCGAACGACCTTATAAGAAATACAAATATTTTCGTGAACGAAACTCACCCATCCCTAAGCCCAGTCATTCCCTTTTATAATTATCGCCAGGTGGGAGGGGTGGGGGAGCGCTGATATTTTCGGCGGCAGGGCCAATAACTCCTATACCAATCAATATATTCAAATGAAATTTTAAAGGATTATTCAGATATACATACGGTTTGTTTATGCCAGTTTTCATGTCCTTACCTGCTATAGGCATACCCTGGCTGTCACTTTTGTTCGTAAGTGACGGTATTTAGCTAAAAAAAATCAGTGAGGAGCCACAAACTACTCCTAGAGTTTTACAGCTATCCAAATAATTTTCACAGGGTTTGATGTGTTATGTGATTCACATTCATACCAATTTTCGTATTGATACTTGCCATAGGAAAGTCACAGTAGCTATTTATCGACCGCCATAGATTTTGGAGCGGGGTTGGGGCTGGAGGAGCAGCTATTTTTGGCGGAGGAGTCAATAATTCCTAGACCAATAAATATATTCAAATTAAATTTTATGGGATTTTATATATATATATATATATATATATATATATATATATATATATATATATATATATATATATATATATATATATATATATACCTTTGCTTCTGGCAATTTCCCTGTTCATACCTGCAATAGGCATGTCCTGGCTGTCACTTTGGTTCGTAAGTAATAACTTTTAGCTAAATAATCAGTGAGAAGCCGCAAACTACTCTTAGAGTTTTTTGTGAACTATATTCATACTAATTTTTGTATTGATACTTGCCATAGAAAAGTCACGGTAGCCATTTTTTTTTTATATCCGTGGGGAACAGATTTTCGGCGGCCCCGTAAATTACTCGTAGAATACTTCACATATCTAAATGAAATTTTCAGGGATTTATGGGATGTATATTTAGTTTTTCCAAATCGATTTTCATGTTGAAATCTGCCAAAGAAAAGCCACAACAAACGTTTGTTACGGTATGGATTAAATGGTTACTTTTCGCAGTGGAGTAAATTGCTCCTAGAATAATTCACATATTCAAATGAAAATGTCGGGGATTAATGTGAAACAGTTTCTTTGTTCCTGTCAAATTTCATGGTAATACTTACAATTGAAAAGACACAGCTATCATGTAGCTCTCTTAAATATACTGTTAGATGTAGCAACATTACAGTGACCTGCGTCATAGTGAGCATCATTGAAGGACGATGCCGATCTCATAAACAATATCCGTCCCGAGTTGTTCCTGTTGTATATATTACAGAAAGTAAACTTATTGGGCCATAATCTTTCAGGTCTATTATTTCGATTTTTGTGAATTAGTATAATGATAACGTTTTTTCCAAGATGAAGGTGTAGAGCATTCTTGCAGACGTTTTCTTAAAGGTTAAGCCAGTTTTACTAGTATGAAATCTCCTCCGTATGTTATGAAATAAACTGTTAGGCCATCTGCTGCTGCTTTACCTATTTTCATGCCTTTTAATGCTTTATTTACTTCTACTGTTATGTTTGATACCGGTTCAGGTTATCACTTCATCTCTGTTGTTGATAATATTTTAATTTTCATCCTTTAAATAAAACATGTGTGTGTGTATATGTACGTATATGTTGTCGCAAAGAAACCGATCCAGGTATAGAGAGAGAAATAATCCTGGAATTTATCGCTCCCTCCTCTTCTCCTGATGAGGTCGTTTTCGCTGACCTCATCAGCCGTTTCTAGGATTACGGTCGTCACAGCTTTATTTACTTCGTCAGCCGAGTATGATATATCATGGCGTCAGTAACATTAATAAGAATTACTGCGACTTACGTTTCTTACGGTTTCTTCGGCTTTTCCATTTATTTTTCCACGTGTCACCGGTTTGATAAGAAATCTATGAGGGGATGATTAGTCTCGGCCTAATATTGTGTTATGGGAGCTCAGACTTTGATGTCTGGATATAGGATGGGACTGTGGTCGTTAGCGAGACTAAATTGCTTATGGGTGCTCGTTATTGAGCAAATTGTATATGTGTTAATTTTACACTTATCTATCATATTCTTTTTTTTTTTTACCATTGAATTTATATTTGTATTTTTGTGTGTCATAATGACAGGCTTTGTAGCCTAAATGTTTAGCAATGAGCCTTTTCATCTGTTCATTAATCTCTCTCTCTCTCTCTCTCTCTCTCTCTCTCTCTCTCTCTCTCTCTCTCTCTCTCTCTCTCACACACACACACACACACACATCATATAGACATCAGTTCTTTGCAGTATATGGTAGAATAAGGAAATGATGGCACCCAGATCTTCGGGAGAAATGACACACGCTGGCCCAAACAATTTAAAATGTTAGGAAGCGAAAATCCCCTTCCTCCCCTCTGCATCTCCCATCCCCCCCTCCCTTATCTGTAATTCTCCTTCTTGTTTATTTCCTCATCCTCTCCCAACATTTCTACTTCTCTTCCCACCTTCATTACACTCTCTTCCCACCTTTATCTTTTTTCTTTCTCCTCTTCCCACCTTCATATTTTTTCCTTTTTTTCTTCTCTTCCCATCTTCATCTTTTTCATCTTTTTTCCTATTCTCTTCCCACCTTAATCTTTTTTTCTCTTTTCTTCTTCTTTTCCTACCTTCATCTTTTCTCCCTTTTTCTTCTTCTTCCAACCATAATTTTTTCTCCTTTTTTCCTTCACATGCTCCTTCCTTTTTCAAACCTAAATTATCTTCCTTCCATTCATCCATAAAGACTGATCGCGATTCTCCCAAACATGATTGGATTCCCTTATCTTCCTCCGACGCCCTTCCCTCCGTCCCTTCTCGAGTCCTGCCGACTCGCGCTTTATAACAGCTTCCGAAAAATGTAAGACCCTATCTTAATTCGACACTTAAAGGGGTCTTTGGACCCTGTTATGAGGAATTAAGTGGGTGTCGAGCGTGAGGTCATCTTCCACCAGAGGAAAAATAAAAAGATTTGGAGGTGTATGGGGATGCAAGAGGGGTTTGCTATCATTGTACCTTCCCCCCTCCTATTTATCCTCTTCCTCTGTTACGTATCTTCTCGGTTCTCCTATTCTTATGTCATTTTCTTTAAAAACAACTGTGTCTATTAAAATGAGTGGTTTTTGTTACTTGCTAGTTTCATTTGTTGGAAAAACTTTCGTCTTGAAATATTTTGCGAGAATGAAAATTTGTTTGCCCGTTTATAATTACCGAAAGATTGCAACCTATATTTTCCTTTTTTATATCCCTAAGGAAATATAAAAGCTGTGCCAACAATCTTTTTTGTACAGTTCTGTCTAAAGATAAATGAAGGAAAAAAACATACCGCCCAAGATAACAACTCAATATACTTCCAATGTTTGCTCCCTGGATCACTTATTTCCTTGATGGAAAGTTTTCCTATACAATCCCATACGATCAAACTTTTCTTTTTAGTTGGGGGGAAACAGGTTCCGTAGGGGCAATTGGAAGGGTCCTAACAAGGAAATAGGATTCCACCCAACAGCCCCACCCCACCCCATCCCACCCCTCTATTTCTCGGGACGCGGCACCGATTGTTTTTATTGGACATGAAAATTAATGGGCCAAACTTACGCTTCATAAAAACGAGTAACGCTTATGAAAGGAACCTGCAGAAGGGGCATTAAAAGGTCTTCTCCTCTTAATGGCCCGTTTGTCTTAGCTTTTGCAGATATCGTTTTACATTGATGGCCTTTGTGGTCGGAGCCTATAAACCTTTGAAACCCTTTGGCCCCCAACATGAGGTGGGGATAGTTGCTGGATCTGAATAGGTAGGTATACGTCGATTCGTCACTCCTCCGATGCTGAATTTTTAAAAGTTTACGTCATGAATATTAGTATCCTTATCTTAGTGATAATTTTCCCTTATGCAGCTTCAAAAACTTACTTTAACCTAGTCTTGATATTCCTGTATCACCATTATAGTACTAAATATTTTTTGTTAGTTCTAATGCATTTCGACTAAATAGTCTTTTGGACTACTCATAAACTCCAAAAAGAAGCAATAATCTTATTTTTATTATATCCAGCTAAATATTTCGGAACACTTGGATTTGTTTTTGTCTCTTCATCTTCGTGTACACGACTAAGCAACAACATTTTCAACTTACTTTGGATTTAAAAAGGAAAAAAAATAATTTTTTATTGGAATTGGTTCATTGAATTGGATAAGAATTCTTGTTATAAGATTAGCGTTTATCAAGGTAGTCGTTTTGCTATTATTTTTCACGTACAGATTCATGGCTTAGATTTCAAACTCTGTTGTTTATACTAATCTAGTAAAATTTCTGCGTGTGATACAGGTTATGATTATTATTGCGAGCTTAGTTACAATACTAGTTGCAGAAACAGGATGGTATAAGGAAATTGATCCAATAAGGAAAAATAGCATAGCGAAGAAAAAATAGGGAAATAGATAAACCATATGAAGAGTAATGATTAAACAGAATAAAACATCTTAGATCAGTAACAACGTTAAAATAAATTGTCATATACGAGTATATCCTATGAAGAGGGACTTATGTCAGCTTTTTCAACAAAAACATTCGCCGCAAGTTTGAACTTCTTATTCTGAGAAACTGAAGGTCGATATTATTTACATAAGTACTGTATGCTTCTAGTGCCAATAGGCCATTGGAGGGAACTACTCATTAATGACCTTTGATTGGTCTTAATTGTTGTCCTTCGGTATGAATAGCTTTTCCCGTATTTGGTTATTATGTGTCAGTTAACTTTTTAAAGTAGATTACAATTTAGTATGTTAGAGAAACGTGTACATTCTAGTCACAAAAGACATTTTAAGAGTTATTATATATATATATATATATATATATATATATATATATATATATATATATATATATATATAAGTTTTATCAATGATATAGCACTGATTCCCCAAAAATTTGTTTCATATTAATTTGTTTGCTTACTCATAACAAGATTTTTTTTTTCTTTTTTTTTTTTTTGGACATTTGTAAATAAATCATGTCGATACTTTTGCTATGATGAATTTATTTTATAATTTTGTTTATATTGCAGGACTTTCTTTCCTTATTCCGTTTCTTATAAAAAAAAAAATGACAAAAGTTTTGGGTCGAGAAGAGGAACAGTTGTAACGATTATTGAGGGAAAAAAATCTTCTTGCAACATAAAACTGTGTCAACTGAGTATTAGGATAGTAGTTTCGGCTGGAAAAGCAATATGCTGCTCTTTTTATTCTACCTTATTGAGTAAAAACTACTCTTTTAGGTTCTTCAATTAAGCTGAAATACTGGCTACTTCCATTGTAGCCATGGAAAATAACTATTATCTGGTACGGGAATTGACTAGAAAATTAAATGCCTCCATGATAGGAAATACACATCAATAAATTCTAATTCACTTTGGGATTTTATATTTGTTTTTAATATATATAGATTTATATATGCTTTGGAAACTCAAATTCTTCTTAGGAAACACGTTGACACCACTAAGGAAATCATCTTCATTGAAATTGTGTGTGTGTATATATATATATATATATATACATACACACATATATATATATATATATATATATATATATATATATATATATATAAAGGAATTTTCAGGCCCAACTTTCGAATTTGCTTATAAATCTTAGTGTTTGGATTTGATAACAGATGATATGAAATAGTTTTGATTTATTGTATTACCTTTGAGCTTTACATGTTCTTTTTGTATTCTGTGTGAAAGATAGACTCTGATAATTTTGTAACAACTGAGTTATTAGTAATTAGTATGAAGCCGGAGTTTTTAATATTACCTTGGAAATTGCCGAGTGAAAATTTGCTGGGGCATTTCAATTCTTTGGGAGTATAGCTATCAATTACTAGTTATAGTTAGTATTGCAGGGATATATATAAGTGATTTTAGTTAAGTTGAACAAAAGGAAATAAGTAGTATCTGCTAAGACTTATAAGGGTTTGGAAAATAACGAAAGAAAAAACTCTAACAACGTCTGTTTAAAAGTTGCAGGTTATCATATTCTCTCTCTCTCTCTCTCTCTCTCTCTCTCTCTCTCTCTCTCTCTCTCTCTCTCTCTCTCTGGGAATGACACATCTCGTGCTTTTGCATATTATCTTTTGCTCATCCGAGCACCTGCCCTCCTCGTCAGGTGCACCTCTTCTGATTGCGTCCGTGACTTGCTTCTATTAATGGGGCCACGACTCAGTCTTGCGCTTGATGCTGTGTTTGACCAGAGGTTTGTTTAGAAGGGGAAAGGAGACCCACGGTAGAAAAAGACCTAAAATGAAAATAAAGTGAAACATACTAAGAAAACAGAGAAGCAAAAGCATGGTAGGAGGAAGAGATGTGGAGAATGGATATGGGAAAGAATAAGAAAGGCGAAGAATAGGGGGTAAGCGGAAGAGGAAAAGTAAAGGGAAAGTAGATGAAAAAAAAAGGTTCTGTAAGAAAGTGTAAGGAAAACACTGATTAGTAAGGGAAAAAAGGAAATAGTGGAATAGAGGAAGGACAAAAAAAGGAAATAGTGGAATAGTGTAAGGACAAAAAGAAAGGTAAGGAAACAAGAATAGAAAGAGAGAAGAAAATGAGAAATAAAAGGAGTCAGATAAAAACCAACGATGTTATAAAGGAAGAAATGCAGACTTTGATCATCGCCCAGGACGTAAGTCTGCGTTCTTAACGATCCGATGTCTATTATTAACTTCACAGCTCTTGATAATTTATGTAAACTCAGCGCGACCTCCCGGGTACTACTATTTGTTATGTGTTTGGCTGCGCTGTTTAAGGCCAAATTCGTTGATGTATTTGATGTTAATTACATATCGGAGATAGTGTACGTTAAGTGATTTGTGGGATTTTGCTCGTAATTTTTCGTTTCATGCTCTGGTGCGTATACAGATTGCTTTCACGTCTCAGGATTTTTCCCTTCAGAATCCCAGTCGGATAAGGCAGCGAAACGCCTTCCCCTGTCTAAGAAGCAAGATTTAGAAGGCCAAGGGCCAGCTGTTTTTTTTTTTTTTTTTTTTTTTTTTTTTCTCGGGGTGGGGTGTGGGGTGGGGGGTGGGGTGGGATCCAAAAATAAGAGATTTGGAACAGATTGCTATAAAGATATGCCAAAAAATAAAAGATCTGGAAACAACGATCTCTAGAGTCGGAATTATCAAATACAAGTACAGTAACTCCAATTCGCTAAGCCCTCGAACCAACTGCTTAACACCAAGAGCCAAAGGCTAGAAAGGCAGATCAAAATGGTATCGCCATGAAAGCAGAGAGTATAAAACCAATTCAGTCTTTAAAGAAACAAGAGACCAATAGCTAAAGACAAGACTCCAGACTGCATGCATTGTTATAGATTCCTTGGCCTTTGTGGCTAAGCACGGGCTCTTGCAATACTGAAAGCCTCACAACCAACTAATTAAAGCTTTTATTCAAAGCTAAAATATCTGCATATAGCTGCCTGCAACTTCAAAACGGTCTTAGAATACTCTCTCTCTCTCTCTCTCTCTCTCTCTCTCTCTCTCTCTCTCTCTCTCTCTCTCTCTCTCTCTCTCTCTCTCTCTCTCTCTCCTCAATTACAAGCAAAAGATAGATAGATAGAGAGAATTAAATTTGAATTCACAGGCAAAATTTTGGAATGCACCGAAGGATGACCTATCAAAACAAAGTAATGTAATAATGTTTCACTGACGATTTAGTCCACTGACAGAATCATTAAAAGATAAAGGGAGAGATCAAATCTGCAGCTTCTTAAGCAGATTCCCATCCATTTTGGGTGATCCTCCGAATTCCTATCATGATACTAGCTGTAAGTGGGAACGAGGTAATGGACAGGAATTTGTCCCCCGTCGGTCATTCCTGTCCACTCCAAGGGCTCCCGTCGGATTCTCCCTCCTGTGTCGAAGAGATGTAGCCATCTATTTTCCCTCTTGAAGAGAGGGAGGGCGAGAGGAATCGAGTTCTTTTCTTTAAGGAAACATTTTACCTTCCCTTCATTTGCTTTCATTTATTATTATTATTATTATTATTATTATTATTATTATTATTATTATTATTATTGTTGTTGTTGTTGTTGTTATTGTTGTTATTGGTATTATTATCATTATTATTTTTGTAGGTATTATCATTATTATTATTATTGTTATTGGTATTATTATCATTATTATTATTATTATTATTATTATTATTATTATTATTATTATTATTATTATTATTATCATTATATTACTACTACTACTACTACTACTACTACTACTACTACTACTACGTACTTAGTTTGCTCTTATTTGTTTCTATCCAATTGTCATTATCTATGATTCAACAGTTATTGAATAATTTGCATCTGTGTACATATGTATATACATATACATATATATAAACACACACACATGTATATATATATATATATATATATATATATATATATATTTATATATATATATATATATATATATATATATATATATATTGTATGTTAGTGTAAACAATTCTTGTATACTCTTGAGCCACAGACTTGAGTAATCTTACACTGCATATATTTTGCCCTGATACGATCTCCTGAAGGCGCAAGCAACGCCTTTTCTCAGGCAGTCGCCGCTGGGATGATGTCATGAAGTATGACGTCAAGTGTTTATACGAGGCCCAAATGCCCTGTCGTGTTTGGCTGGATTTCGAAGGTCGAGCAACTCACGTTATAAAGAGAATTTTGGGGGAGTCCTTTTGTAAAGTTAAGACACAATGCATCCTCTTTGAATTGTGTGGGATATCCTCTGCCATATTTTTGGGGATTAAACCCATCAGATTGTATA
>NC_090745.1:82918212-82925712 GCF_036898095.1 Palaemon carinicauda
AGATTAGAATAATCTTAATCTTAGAGAAGGAGAAGAATTTGTTTGACAAAATGATTAAACAGAAGCTTGAGCGTGAAGGAAAAAGGGCGGTAAAATAGAAGAAAAACAACAGCATGACTCCTACGAAGAGAAGCTTGATCTTGGAAAATAAATAAAAGAAGAAGAGAGAGTTGTTTAACCACTGAGAAATCGAAAAGGCAAAAGAAAGAGAGAGCTGCTCAACCACGGAGAGGAAGAAGAGAAAAAAAATGAGAAGGAAAGAAAGGGAACAATAGAAGCACCAGCTTTACTTGGAAGTAGAGGAAGAAGGATAAGAGGATGAAGAAAAGAGAAGAAAAAGCCGAGGCAAAGGCGCCTAACCCCAGACTCCCTGCTCGAGCGGCTGAGGAAATCTCGTTTAGTGACCAGATTGCAAGATTATCATGAGGCGTTTGTACTGGGAATTATCCATGAGTAAAGATTATGAGTAATGGCGCAAGTTTCGCAAGGAATTGAGACGTCTATGATGACATTCATATTTTTCCTTTTTCTTTTCATCCCGCATGATGTAGGATAATGGTGTATTTAATGTGAATTATTTTGGGTAATAAATTTCTTATTTTACTCCGGTAATCCCGGGCGTTATTACGCTGAAGTTGAGGATGATGTCCCAAGGAGAGAAAGAATGGAGGAAGAGTATTTGTTTTTCTTTTTTTGTTTCTCTTGTCTTTATTTTGATTTTTGAAAGTAAATTACCCAAGATATTTCTCGTCATATTTTGACCGCGTTCCCAGTTTCCTAAGTTTATCCATTTTTATTTTCATACAAATTTGCCAAGTTGGAGCAGTAAAACACTTTGCCTTTACTGTTTTTTTACTTTCATAAGTTTGAAAGTATATTACTTTCTATTTTAAGAATTCACTGAAGAAAACTTGCCTCTTTTGTTGTTGCTTGGATGTGGGAAATGTTAATACTTTATACTTTGTTTAAAGAGAATCTCTTTCAAGTATAAAATCATTAAATTTTCAAGTCATACACATAATAAAAGATTTAATCTCTCTCTCTCTCTCTCTCTCTCTCTCTCTCTCTCTCTCTCTCTCTCTCTCTCTCTCTCTCGGGGGAAGAAAATGAAGTAGTAATATAAAAATTTATTTCATATGAATTGTTCACTGTAATATTAGTTTTTTTGTAGGACAAGTAAATTTTATTATTATTATTATTATTATTATTACTAGTAGTAGTAGTAGTAGTAGTAGTAGTAGTAGTAGTAGTAGTAGTAGTCATCATCATCATCAGCATCTCATTTTATGCCTATCGACCCAAAGGGCCTCATTATTAGTGATAGTACTGTAGAATATTATTACTGATATTCTTTATCAATTGTATGTTTGTTAGCATAGTGATAAGGTAGTAAAATATGTAAACGATACAAATCTTGTTGGAAGTACTCGCTCTCTGAAATTAATATATGAAGTTGCTTCAATCTTGAAAGAGATCTGCATTGGAGTCGTAAGTGGTGTAGGTTCACACAGTTATTAGTTTTTGAACACTTCATGGAGTTAACTTTCGCTACAGGCTTTTGCAAATATTTTTCTTCCTGTTAAATTGTTAACGTAGGTCGATTTTCTTTAAATATATTTGTTTTTAGAATGGCTTTCCTTTCCCAACATTTTGTTTTAAAACAGGGTTTCGTAATTTTTCTCTCGAGGCTAAAAATTAACAAGGCAAGTGTATTAGTATCTTGCAGGAAAATGGGGAAGTATTTTTCTTTAATACAATATACAGTACATGGCCATCCTGGTTTTAGATAAAACGTGAATTTATTGATCTTCTGTCCTCATTGAGGTCTAGAGAAGGTTTCCCTACTCAGCATGCCTGCAAATAACCCTTCCCCTTTGTCACTTCATATCTACGGGCATCTTGTCCCTTTCCTTTAGTTGGCAATGAAAACATGCTAAAAGCTGCCATAAAGTTGATGACAAGGGGTTTGTGCATTCCGTAAAAGAATGAACTGGTTGAATCGTCGACTCAGTAGAGAAAACACTTATAATGCGCATTTCAGAATGATAGAAAAAGAATAAATATGTTTCCATCTTATTTTCTTCTTTGCGTTGGCAATACATTTTTGGGCATAGGAGTGAGGGAGTATCTGGTGACATACATTAAGAGAAATTTACAGTTTTAATTATTGTACCCTAATCTTTAAGTGTTGAACATTCCTGCTAAAGATATATATATATATATATATATATATATATATATATATATATATATATATATATATATATATATATATATATATATATATATATATATATATATATATATATATATATTATGTGTGTTTAACGTAAATATTCGAAAATAACTCATTTCTTTCAAATGCACTAATAGTAAAGCATGATGTAATTAGATAAACTTACAAGTCACATTTTTGAATGTACAGTATGTGCATATGAAAAAAAATTATCGCATAAACCCAGAACTTTATCTTATCTTTAAGATTAAGAAGTATCTGATGCAAGAAAACAGCCTAGTGAAGAAAGATCCTTTCCTGGTTGCGGAAAAACTCTTCGCCAAGTCTTGGCGTCTTATGATACGGGTTCCGGGTTATTGTTGCGACGAGTGGCCCATTCTGACACCACTGAAGAGATGCTGGAAAGTGATCTCGAGGCTCTTGACGCTTGTTGCTTGTCTCTGGATTTGTAGGAACTTAGTTTGTTTATTTTGGTCTAAACCTGTGTGTTACCACATTTATTTTTCTTCTCTACTTCTCACTATTATGAAATCTTTATATTTTATTCTTGCTACTGGTATTTATGCATTTTATATTTTCCTCGTTTGTTATACCCTTGCTGACGAATTTATGGAACTACATCCTTTTTCCTCCTTTCGTCCGTCAGTTTGTTTGTTAGTGTTTGGCATACTTACCTTCTCATCACAACGCTTCATATACGTTTTAAGGCATTTTCGTCAAACTTTGCACAAAAATAGCCCATCATGCATATATTTGCTTGAAGTCAAATGGTTTGTTTATTTAGTTTATTTAACCAGCTGTTTGTGCTTAACTATTGTGTTAACTTCACATGCAAGGACCTTGCCAGAAATTGAAATCATGGTTGACTCGAGCATCCATAAAATATGAACAGCTTGTCTTTGCTATCACATTTTAACTTTATGGGCCAGAAATCTTTTAGAAGAAACCAATTTTAATTAATATTTACCTCGCCAATACCTCATATTATAAACGGCAATTATCTTGGCCAGTTGTGGTCCATAAGTACATCTTATCTTGTGATAAATATCGAGATTATTTTTGCTTCTGAGAACCCTAATGTTTTAGTACCTTCCTCAACATTAATTCAAGTTAGCTATGGTCGCTATGAAGCCATTTATTTCTGAAGAGTGTGCACTATTTAAACTGTTAACTCAATACCGTTAAGTCCATTTTTTTTTCTGAAATTTCTAGGAAGTAAAGGGGAACAATACAGGCCTTCTAATCTTCTTAATTCTATGTTATAAGAAATGCCAATGAATTTATTAGTTAAAGGACTTATTTTGCATGAATTTAATGCCTTAAGACGCTGTTACGCATATAATTAATCTTAAAGAAGCTATTTGGCAGTTAATCTTGATTTAGAAAATATTCACATGAGCAGTTTCTGAACATCATTGCTTACAAATGATTTTTTGTGTGAAAAGTTAATGAATATTAATATTTGCATCGCTGGAACGGTTCATTTTAATAATTTTAAGAAATGTTACAGACTTACGCATAATGCGGTTGGTAATGAAAATCTTATCAAACAACTATTTTTTTCCTAATCGCTACTGAAGAGAGACAACATTGTGACCAAAGAAAACGCAAGATTGACGTGTGCTCGAAGTTCTTAACACTTCATCAATTCCAAAAGGTACTTGTTAGTCCCGAAAATGCATATTTATGGAAACTTGATTCTGTTTCAATTTTTTTTTTTTTCATTGATTTGCATACCTTCCGTGTTCTGGAGATGACTTGGTAGCCAGAAATCCATTAGGCTATCAAATATTTACTGATTGAACAAAGAGAAACTTATGTCAGGCCTTGATTTCATTTTTCGAATTTCTGGTTGTATTTACTAAATAAAATTAATGTTATGAAATTGAAACAATGAAAATAACTTTTATTTTTTTACTATTAAAGTATAAAGTAAACAGCGTAACGTGAAGATTCATAATCCTTGAGTTATTTCCTTAGTCGAAAAGGCGTTCGAAGATTCAAGATTGTAGTAGCAAGCAACAAAAAACTATCAACATTATTATTATTATTATTATTATTATTATTATTATTATTATTATTATTATTATTATTATTATTGTTATTATTATTATTATTATTATTATTATTATTATTATTGTTGTTGTTTTTGTTGTTGTTGTTGTTGTTGTTGTTATTGTTAGCTAAGCTACAGCCTTACCTGGAAAAGCAGAATGTTATAAGCCCAACGGCTTCAACAGGGAAATTGTATTATTGTATCATTAATGTTTTCAAGTTTATTGCAACTTATTTTTGTTTAGGTAAACTCTGTATCTATTTCTGAAATTTCTTTGATATTTTATTTCAATTGTTTTTTGGTGTTAGGCAAAAATCAAATAATTTATATGAAATGATTAAATAGGTTAACAACGTCCTTTAGCGTCACACCTTACATGTATTTGCACGATCATTAATAACTTTTAACTCTTATTGTAAAAATGAATATACTGCAAACACATTATTAACCATCTTAAAGGTTCAATAATTGTTAAGAGTAGGCAGATGAGAATGTCCTTACGTAAAAAATATAGGGAAAAGTTTTAGAGAATTTTATTGGAATGACAAATACTTTAATGGTCAAATCAAAATGCATTTAAATGCAGCCGTTTCTAGTTCACTGTAGGACAATGCCTCACACATTTCTTCATACATGCCTGGGGTTTAGCCAGTTTTATTATCACGCTCGCCGTGTGGATTGGTAATGGTAGGAGATTTGTCTGTTTTCTGAGACCAAACCAACCTAGTATGGGTGGCCCTGACTAGCACAGCTGTCCTGATCATGGCGACACAAACCCTTTCATCACGTTAATGTAATCCCACTCAGAAATTTGGGGAAATAGAGTTATTGTGTAGTTTGTGAAACTACTCGAGTGAACGTGGTCTAAATTCAGGCCAACGCAGCTCGTTTAAAAGCTGACCGCAAATTCATGCGAGTTTACTGAATGGCATTAGCCTTATCCAAGTCTGGTTGTTGTTAAAAGGGATTAATCCTCAAACCCTCAGATTCAGTGGATTATCAATCTTTTATCCCAGTCAGAGTTCGTCAAAGACCCCTCCCCCCTTTTCTTGCACATCTCCTCAGACCGTGTTTGTTCATCTAATCCCGTGTTTGTCTTTCTCCTTCATTAATCTAATTTCGTGGATATAACACCCAGGGAGTCTAATGAGAATCTCCGTTCGTAATCGTACGTGATATTTGTTCAGCCAAGTTCTCTGCGTCGGCGAAGCCAATCTCATTTGCTCTCCCAAGCCATAATATCCAAGTCTGCTCTTGATTGCTTTGTGGTAAAGGCTCACCTTTCGGTCTGATGATTAATTTCTTTCTCAGCGTTTATTATATTTATCCGAGTTGTATATTTTTTACAATTATTTTCTCTTGCTTTGAGATGTTGTTCAGATTTATTGTCTATTTTCATAAGATATTTGTCTTTTATTCCTTTGACGAGATTTTGGCAATGGTACAGTTTTTTATGAGTAATTCATTTCATTTGATATCTGATTATTGCTGACCCTTTTTCTCTAAGTAAAGCTTTACGATAGTTATTCTTTATTTTTCATTAGTTAATTATTTTTTTTATATAAATTTTTAATTTTTGTCTCATGTTTTGTCTAAAAGTTTTATTCACAGGATGCTGTATTTGTGAGGTCAAAAGAAAAGCCATAAATGACTGAAGAGAACATTTAGACAGGAAAGCAGACGAGGCTAACAAAGCTATGAATTCAGGGAATGGCTATGGTGTAAGAATCGCTCAAAGAATTATTAATGAAATCCCTGTGGGGGCAAAGAGGAAGAAGCATATGCATATAAAAAAGATAGAGGGATCTGTTATCACAACAAAGGATGAAGAAAGGCAACGTTGGATAGAACACTTTAATGAGGTCTTGAATATAAGATACGAAGGGAATAATTTAATTGATATACTTGAAGCTGATGAAGACCTTGATGTGCCCATGAATGAATTCAGCGTGTTTGAAGTAGACACTATCATTAAAAAACTCAGGAGATAGAAAGCCCATGGTTATGATGAAATACTGCTGAGATGATGATTGTTGAAAATTAAGTGATCCCCAGAATACTTACAAAATTATTTTGAGGAATGTGGAAGAGACCTGATTTATTGCAATAATTACAGAGGCATCACACTTACGTCAGCTGTTATGAAAATATATAGTATGCTTATACTTAAGAAACCTGAGAGAAAGATTGATGAAAAGCCGAGATATGAACAAGCTGGATTAAGAAAAGATAGAAGTTGCACTGACTAAATTTTCATTTTGAGACATGTTGTACAGCAATGCGTAGAATATAGAAATCCCCTTTTGATGGCATTTGTGGACTATGAAAGAGCCTTTGATAGTGTGCACCGTCCAATTTTGTGAAGATTCCTGGGTTATGGAATTCCTCTTAAAATATATAAATTTGATAAAGTTTGTACATGAGCATAGCAAGTGCAAAGTTAATGTTAATGAAGTCTTATCAAATGAATTTCCAGTGAACAGCGGAGTACGCCAATGTTATTTATCCTCCTCGTGGATTTTGTAATGTATAGAACTGTCAGAGATGGTGGAGAAGAATTGGACTGGTTTGGTGATAAGAATTTAGCAGACCTAGAGTATGCTGATGATGTTATCCATGTTAGCAGAACTCCACAGGATTTGCAATACTTGCTTACCAGAATGCATGAAATATCACATGAGTTGGGCTGAAGATAAATAGAAGAAAGACTGAGATGATGAGAACGGAGTATGCAATGGAAGATGAAATATAATTGGAAGGAGAAAGGATTAATGAGGTAGAATCATTTAAGCATTTAGGAACTATGATTTCCAATACAGGATCTTTAGAATTAGAGTTTAGTGAAAGAGAGACAAAAGAAAATCAGACAACTGCTAGTTTAAGAAAAATTTGGAAATCAAATCGCCTGAAATTACATATGAAAATCAGACTATACATCAGTTTAATGAGATCAGTGTTATTCTATGAACATGAGTCATGGTATGAGAGTGAAACAATCTCCAATAGATTTAGTAGATTTGACAACAAAGCCCTCAGAAGGATATTGGGAGTTAAATGGCAGGACAGGACTAGAAATGAAACTATAAAAGAGATTACTCGAGTGCCATATGTTGATGAGATCATGATGAGGGGTAGATGGCGATGGTTTGGGCATGCTCTTCCCACTCCCCAAGAGAGATTAGTTCACCATACGTTTATTTGGGCTCCG
>NC_090745.1:82935712-82948212 GCF_036898095.1 Palaemon carinicauda
CAAATATTACTTGTGTTGCCTCTGATTGCTGATTATTTGTGGATTTGGAAAGGCTTGTTTTATTTATTCGATTTCTTGTGGTTTCTTGGTTTTCGCTACTCTACTTTCTTTTCACTTTTCCGAACCCTCTTCTGGGTTGATCTTGGTCATACAGTTTTTTTGCCAGATCTTTCTGTCCTTTCATGGTTAGAAGGTGTATTGGTTTATTCTTAATACCTTGGCACTTAGCATTTCATGTCTTTCTTAACCAATTATTCTCTTTTGAAATGCTGTCTGTTTGTACTTTGATCAGAGCATTCATTATGGTAACCCTGTCAAGGTATTGAGAAGCTGCAAATGCAGTTTTATTGTTACATTTATGATAATTGTTGATTCTTAATGTATTGAAAACCCTTTTCTGTATTAAAATGCAGTAATCATGCCACTTCAGGTCTACAACATGCACAGATTCTGTATGGCTTTAGCCATATATCCACTTTGTATCCATCGGAGGTACAGAGTCTGCTTGGCCCGATAGCTTGCCGAATACCTCATCTTGTATATTATAAAGAAAGAACTCTTTATTTGGGATGAAAGTTTCTTGCTTTATTTTGGCAACTGATTCTCTTGGTTGCAACATTGTTTTGGAATATACCAGTAATTCTTTGCCTTTTATGTCATCTTTGGTCTGAGTACTTTCAGTTCCTTTCAAGATTCATTTGATTTTAGCAAATATAAACACAGATGGATTGGCTGTTTTGATTTGACTAATTTTCATTTCCGTCACTCTAAATTTTTAATTTTAAATCCTAAACTCTTCATAATTTTCACTCATGCACAGTACTTTGTGAATATTCAGTGGCATTTCATAACGCCATCAAGATTGAAAGTATGATGTTTGTCAATGTCTAAAGTTGATTTCTTGTTCTTCTAGTTTACGGGAGTAGATGCCATAACTCTTAAAAGAGCTTTTCCTGGGATTTTGCTTGGTATTCAGCTTTACTTTATGTTCTCAGATTTTGTAAAACCTGCATTGCCCTTTGCAGTCATTAATGCTAAAGATTTTCATCGGTTTTTGTGTTCTCTTGAGGATTTTCTGCGTTATTCAGCGGTCTACTTTAGTGTTGCTTTTATCTCGTTTTATTGAGAAGAGATTTATAACCAAATCTTTTATATTTTGTTAGTCTTTTTGTTCTAATTCTTTCTTTTTCATTATTCAAAAGAGGTTTGTACGCTTTTGATAAAGTATTGAATTAATCTATCTTTTAGCAAGATTACATAAATATTATTTTTCTTTATTTTGCCATGCTTTCAAGGTTATCTTGAGGCCGCTCTTCTCAGGTCACCTAATATCTTGTCCTTGAAAAGTAGTTTTGATGTTTCTGATCTACTTCCATTTCCGTTGACTTGTTTTTATTTTTATTTTATTTTTTTTTTTTTTTTTAAGTAATGATATGTGTATTTATTCCTGAAAAAGTTTCCCCATTGGCATGCTATTTCACGTCATTTACGTATACTCTTGGTGCGAAACTAAATTATTACTTGGAATGTTAGATTCATTTGTCATATGATTACTTTTTTATAGATAATCTTTGTATGTCCAATAATGAAATTTTCAATTAGCAGATGATTTATGAATGACTGGCTTCAGACATTGGAAATAGGAGAATGTTACATTGGTTTCCTTTTAAAACGCTAGTTATATTCATTTATTTGAAAGTTTACTAACCTAACTAGTCTTGTTCAGGTAGGCTATATAGTACGTCGCTGCTATTATACGCGAATGTTTTAATCGTTTTCCGGAAGGCTTCGTGTTAAAAAAAAAGAAAAAAAAGACCGGAAAAGTTGCTCACTGAAGACGATTACGATTTGGAAGCGTTTTTGTACTTGAGTTATTTTTTTCCTTTGTGTGTATTTCTCTAGTCCCCCCCCCCCCCCTTTCCGTCCGTTTGTTTTTTATTAGGGGAAGGAGTTTGCCACCTGATTTCTCATATTTTGTAGCAGTGATGATAAGGTATGTATTGTATAACATTAAAGTTTGATAAAATGCTAGGGCTTTATTCTTTAAACCTGAAAATTATTAACATGGTATTAATGCCCTTACCTCTAGCATAATTGCAATGAAAAACTCTCCTCACGTTGAACTTGAATTTGAACTAAATTTATGTTTGTCACAAGAATTGTTTTGGGATGTGTGTGATAGTTTTGGTTAGTTAGTTTGGTTTGTCTAGTTGGACATTTAGCATAGTCGGTTAATTTTTTTCTTTATCCTTAATGGCTCTTCTTGTATTTCTCCTTGTGATACTCATTGTTTTTTTTTTTGTTTTTTTTTTTTTTGGGGGGGGGGTTAGTAGAGTACAATACAGATTAAAGTGAAATATAGTGATTAAATTGACAAAAGTAAACATTGTTTACCTTCAGAGTTGTTAGTTGCCTTCAACATAACGAAGGGTGTGTGGCCGTTTATTTATTTGTTTGTGACCAAGTTTACACAAAAACTGCTTTACCGATTTTGAGCAAACTTGATAGTCATGTTGGGTATGATCCACGGATGGATCTGTAACATTTTGGGTAAAGTATATCAAAGTACAAGTACAGCAGTATTCTGGAAACAATCGCAGTGTTGAGTAAATGACAAATATTTGGTAAGTTTACTTTTTGTTTGTTAACAACATTACGCAAAAACTACTGAACCAATTTCAACGAAACTTGGTGGACATGTGGGCATGACCCAAGGACAAATTCATTAGACTTTGAAGAAAATACATTAAATTGCAAGGACACACTGGAGTTAAGAGCAAAATAAGACTATGGCGTGGCGAAGTCTTGCTCAATACCGAGTACCCTTCTAGTTTATTATAGGGAGAACTACCAGCCCAGTGAACTTTCAATTTTGTAAAATTTAGGCATAAGACAAATGCCATTGGCCTTGCACATATCGATAGAATCCAGATTTTCGGAATCTTACAAGATTCACCGTTAATAACACTCCTAGGAAGTTTATATCGGTACACTTTTATTCTTGTGTAATGTGCTACTGATTCAGAAGTCACAGATACTTGCGACTGTGAATGTGCTTTCATGAAATTGTAAGCATAGTTGATGACCAAGCCGAATATCTTTCGAGGAATATGTACAGTATTTGATGTTTTTGGGGCGACGGAAAACCTGTCTTAATTAATCTTATAAGATAGAAAAAAAATCGGATGTTGGAATTTCCAAGCAGAAGACTGCAATGGCAATAATGTTAATATAAAAAAATTGAATCATATAACGAGCTCGCCCTAATTTGTTTTGTACACTTTACCTTACAAATAATAAATGACTTTTTGGCACTCTTACACGCTGGTGAGGAAAAAGATTTAGAGCCAATAGTAACTCTTAAAGTATTTTCAAATACTCAGAATTCACGAAGCTCAGTCTTATCTGTGCTCTTTAATTTTTGGAGTGGAGGCATGGATTAGAGATCTGGTAATTGATAAGTCTAACGAGCAAGTTCTATTCGCCCCTTTCTCTCTTAAGCGTGCTTTTTATGTTTTGTTTAATTTCAGTTAGTGCTTTTATGTTAATATTCATTAATTCTTATTAATTAGTGTTTTTGAGGTAGTGAAAGTTGTAACGTGGTGCTAGATTTCGTATTCACATTTACTTGTGTTCATTAGGGGAACTATGTGTTTTACTTAACGTTCATTGAGTCGCCGCTAGCTGCATTTTGCTTTATTTAGATATGGCAAAAATGGGAGTTCTTCATTTTTTCTTCGTTTTTCCTCGGTGAATTTGTTATTAACATTGTTATTAAGACGATTTTACACTATACTATCTTTCTATCATTACACACATTTGTATATGTATATATATATATATATATATATATATATATATATATATATATACATATATTATGTATATATATACATATATATGTATACATATATGTATGAATGTATGTATGTATGTATATATAGATATATATATATATATATATATATATATATATATATATACATACATATACATATACACGTATATATACACACATATATATACATATATATATATACATAATTATGTGTATATATATATACATATGTATACATAATTTTATATATATATATATATATATATATATATATATATATATATATATATATATATGTATACAGTATATATATATATATATATATATATATATATATATATATATATATATATACATACACATATATACACACATGTATATATATATATATATATATATATATATATATATATATATATATATATATATATATATATATATATATATACAAACATGCCTACATTCACAAACAAATACAGCCGTTTTTAGTCCACTCAAGATGAAGGCTTTAGACTTGTCAATTCAAGTCTGGAGTTTGGCTAGTTTCCATCACTACGCTGGCCATTGCGGACTGGTGGGGGTGTGAAATCTTTGTCCGATGGCTCATAGAAGACCAACCTAGTAAGTGCGACTAGTACAGCTTTACTGATCATGGCGATACACAAACCATTTCACTACATTAAGGTATCCCCATTGTATATATAAATTGTGTATGTATGATATATATACACATATAGTGTATTTATATTATATACATATATATATATACAGTATATGATTATATATGTCTATATATGATACACACACACACACACACACACATATATATATATATATATATATATATATATATATATATATATATATATATATATATATGAGTGTGTGTGTGTATACACATACATACTTAGTTGTGTATACCTATTAACTTTAAGGATTGTAATTTTGTATTGTTTAATGATCGTTCTGGGATTATCTCAATGTTTTCGTGGATGGTATTTTCAGGACATGTTAGTCCCCTCAGCTGTAAAAAACATTTTTGTTGATGTTTCAACAAATCATGAGATTCTCTATTGCTTAATAGTGCGCAGTTAATATTAGGCACAGTGTACTGCGATGTCTTTTTATTCAAATTTTAACATTATTTTTTTGCGTATGCTGATAGCATAATGCTTTTAATTACCTAACTGAAATATATTTGTTTATTCCTGATTTTGATAACTTTCTACTATCCAAGATTAAACTTGGTGGCATATTTCTAGTAGGAGTTTCCTTTTCCTATTTATTAAGGTTAGAATTAATGTAGTATAGGAAAACTATCGTGTTCATGGGATAAAGTAAATTTGTCATTTTCAGACTGGCATTTCTTCTCTGGATCTTATTAGTGCTACTGTATAGCAGGGTCGGCTGCTCTAATCAGCCTTATTCATCTATGGGTATTCCTTGCTTTTTCTTCCACTATCCACACCCCACCCATATCTCTCCTCACCACATCCATGCATCCTCGCCACCCATTTAGAAATGAAAACTACCCAAAATCTTTGTTTGAAATCTACGACGACCTCACTTGATAGTAGATATTAGGGAACATTTTAAATTCCAGACTTGGTGACAAAAGGTAGATGGAACGATTAAAGTGCATGATAATGTAGAATCTAATGAGGCCATCGTCACTTTTTAAGGAAAAAGGCGAGGCCACCATCAGGAGGTCGAGTATGTCACTATAATTAATTCAACAAACAAGTTCGCCTCGTACAGAAGGGTCAGACTACCTATGACCTTTTCCAGTCTCCACTCTTGACTTTTTCGTAGTTATAGTTGACATTCACATAGCCCTTGTAACCAGGAGATCCATTAGATCTCCATATGTCACCCTATTATCATTACGGGTTTCCAACCCTACAAGAAAGGTTTGATAACACACAGGCGTGGTGTTGATACTGAAAACCGGGCCTCGTTGGCCGAGGAACGTTCTTTGTTATATAAGGTCCTGTCATGTGTATCTCAACAAACCGGTTTCCTCCTCTTCCGAAGAGATGTATCCTTGTCCAGACAAAACACCATAAAAACGTCTCGTGGACTCCCTAGGCAGAGCTTTTGGATTTGTTACATCACTGTGATAGTCCTAAGGCTTAGTTTTATCCGACTGGCGGCAGACGAGGCGTTGCAATAAAGAGGATTAGTACTGTCATGACTTTTTTTTTTTACGGGAATTGTACGTTTAGAAGTATCATCTAATATTAGCCCACTCATTTAGCCATTATTTTGACTTTTCTTGAGTGTGAACGATTTAGGCATTTATTTTTTTCTTTTCATGCGTATGAAAATTCTATTGTGTGTAAATTTCCTAAACAATTTAATAGCATAGAAGAATGTTTGTCATGCTCGCGATACAGTTCTTGCGTATGAGCTTTTGTCGAAATTTCTTGAACAATTAAGGCACTTATTTTTTTCCCCCTTGCATATTTGCATTCTATTTTGTAGAAATTTCATGAAAAATTTAATAGTCATAAAATAATAGGTTTGTAATGATCGGGGTACATTTTTATTGATTTTTATATATTTGGTGAACCATGGCATTTTGAATTGAAGTTGGTGAGGGTGGACTACTGTAAATATATAACCTTACTTATATGCATACATATGCAGTAATTCACAGCGAGGGAGTACTTTCGCTTTTTAGAACGGTTATAATTCAGGGTACGTGAGCGATAACATCAGAAAGTCATCGTTTGTATAGTTTGCTGCTGTTTTTGCTTCCCCTTATCTTTTTCTTTATTAAGCATATACTTTTACGCGAAATTTCGTTTTCTGAAAGTTTGCGATAATCATTCAAGCTGATGTTACGATCTTACTAAAATCGAAGGATATTTATAGTCCCGTAAAATGGTTTCTAATACTTCGCTTCTAGTTGCCAGATCATATAATAACGCGTGGTTAATTAAAGTGTGAATAATCGGTTGGTGATTCTTAACTTGTAAATATCATTCATTTGTTTAGATTTATTTCTTTTTCATGAGAGCCATTTAGTTATATATATATATATATATATATATATATATATATAATATATATCTATATCTATATATATATATATATATATATATATATATATATATGTATGTATATATATATATATATATATATGTATGTATATATATATATATATATATATATATATATATAGTTATATATATATATATATATATATATATATATAGTTTTATATATATATATAGTTATATATATATATATAGTTATATATATATATATATATATATATATATATATATATATATATATATATATATATATATATATTTACTAACTGTCCAAGTTCTTAATACGGACCTGAACAATCTCTTTGAGTGTCTGTCCAGCAACGTGACTTCATGATCAGTACTAAGTATGTCTTTTCAAGGCAATAACTTCAGAGTCAAATCAGCAGACCCTTGAGATTTTCGTGAAAGCCATATCAGTCACGTTCTGACTGCTGGCCCATGATTCTTGTTTCTGTTTTATTTACTATTGATTTAGTTTATCTGGTCAAGGTTGGCATGAAGATCGACTGCATGCGTATTTCTTGTAGCCAATGCCTATAACCAGACATGATTTTCGTTGCATTTGGATCCTCTCATATTCTTATGGTTCCTCCCGCATATGTATTCGACTAAATACACAATATTAGCACTAAGGCTGTATATTATTCGGCCTTTACATGTGTACTTCCCTGACGACGCGTTTTAATGGAATATATATATATATATATACTGTATATATATATATATATATATATATATATATATATATATATATATATATATATATATATATATATATATATATATATATATATATGTATGTATTTCAGTCGTTCGACTAGACATGTTCAAAGAGAAACTACATTTTATTACCTCCGTCAATGAAATTGGGGGAGGTATGTTTTGACCCCTGTTTGTGTGTTTGTTTATCTGTGTGTGTTTATTAGTAACCATCCTGAGCACAATTTTAATCGTAGAGTTATGAAACTTGCAGGGATTAAAGGTTTTTTAAAAAGCTGGAATTGATCAAAATTTGGAAGGTCAAGATTACGGTCAAGCAAAATGTCCAATTCACGTAATCAGCCATAAGTTTGGACATCGTTGTTACAGAGACTTCAGACTAGGTTCATATTGAGTGTATAAAAATCCACGCCAATTCATACATGTTAAGGTCGAAGGTCAAGTTCCGAGTCCATAGTCAAGGTCAAGCAAAATGTCAAATTCTGGTCGTGAACCATATGGCCATAATTTGAATCGGTAAGTAATGAAACTTGCAGGGATTTTAAACTTGAGTAAAGAGCTGGAAATTATTCAATTTTGGCAGGTCAAAGGTCAAGGTCATGGACGAGCAAAACGTCCATTTCACGTAGTCGGTCATAAGTTTGGACATGCTTGTCACAGAGACTTCAAACTTGGTTCATATTTGAGTGTATGGAAATCCAAGCCAATTAATACATGTTAAGGTCAAATGTCAAGGTCAAGGTTGAGAAATAAGCTGCTGCGGTGAGTTCTGCACTCTATGGAGTGCCCCACTAGTTGATACTCTAACTCTTGTTCTAGACACTTGAATTTGGTGTAGACATTTGTTAGCGGTTCAAAGGAATTAGGTAATTAGACACCTGTCAAGAATTGAATGTCTGCTAAATTTTAGGAAATTGGGTTTCTAGGTTGAAGGCCTATGTGTGTTATCTAATATCTCAAAGGGCTCATACTTTTCAATCCAGTTCTATTTTCTGTATAAAGTTTTATCATATATTATTTGCGTTTTGTATTAGATAAAGAAACAATGGTAATTGAATGGAATAAATAAATAGGACTTTTGTGTTTTTGTTAAAATCAAATTCGTGTAGACTGTTTGATGTGAAGTTCGTTCAGATTAACATTATCTTGCCTAAGCCTAATGGAAACAAGTAAAGAAAAAGACACTCGTCGATTATGAATAGGTCGTAGTAATGGTAATCTAAGATTATGCTTCATAAAAGCGTCCCCTTCCAGGAGACCTGTTTATCTGACGTAATGATAAGCCAATATCTACACGAAAAGGCCAGCTATGAGCTCCTCTTGATTGGGTTGCACGTCACGTCTCCGCAAGCCATCTGCTTATTGCATATTCATTGCATATGTGGCCTCTATCCCCCAGAGCACCAACCGCCCCAGGCTAAGATATGATACGCCTCCAAGGAAACATAAAAGGCGGAAAGAATGGGTAAAGAGGGGGTGCTGGAATATCCCTGGAAATCTGAGGGGAAAAATATGGAATCGTTCGCGATACGGGTTGTTTCCAGTAGCCTCTTGTGGCCCCCGATCTTCAAGAAACGTTTCGGGCCCTCCGTGATAGATAGGGAGGGAGGATGAAGCCGGTGATACGAAGGGCTTAAGAATTTCAGGAGGCAAGGGTTCCGAAAGAGGTTATATTTTATGACCCTCTTGTTGGCGAAGGTATTAAGATAAAGCGATGATATGCTAATTGAAGAGATGGTGATTACACGGTGTTTAGCTTAACTCCCTCTCTCCATCTCTCCCTGTTTCCTTTCTCATGCCTCCAGTGGGGAGGGAGGGGTGAGCTTTCGCTTATATTTATAGCTTCTCCTTTGAATTGCAAGTAGGTTTTCCAGGGTTTGAATCTCGTCTCTATTTGCCAGCTTTGAAAGCTTTCCGCTGTTGAAGGCTTCGTATGCTAAATGCTTAAGGAGTTATTGCCGAATATTTCTTGTACGCAATATGAGAGGATGCAAGTTTCTTGAAATTTATTGAAGTCTGATATAGAAGGGAATATTTATTGTAGATGATCCTTATTAGGGTTGATTTCTAGGGTTTTTTTTTTTTTTTTCGCCGTGAAAAGAACATAGATGAAAAAACGAAGAAAGAAACAATGGAAAGGTCATTGTGTTTCCCCAGCGGCATTGGAATCGCCCAAATTTGTAAAGAACTACCTTGCTCATAAAGGTGTAAGATCAGTCACCAGGACGTGTCATGTTATTCCCATACGTAACTGGAAAAACCTTCAAACTTTTATCGGCAGTGCTTGAGTAGCAACCCTAACCTTTTTAAAGGCAAATTTGAATTATCGTGTGACCCATCTATGCGATAGTACTGCTAATTTATATTAAAAAGTCGTTATGAAGGAAAGGTGGCTCCTACCAGAGGACTTTGCTAAACGATGAAACTGGACGGAGAACTTTTTTTTTTTTACTTTTGTATTATTAGGAGCTGATACTTAATTATTGGAACAACAGTTTTATAAAACTATTTGCGCAGTTAGAATGAATGCAGTTACAAAACATGAAATGTTGCAGATTTTTTATTTTTTTATTTTTATAGAGAGTCGTCATTACTGTACAAACTCGCTCATAACCAAACCAGAGGGCGTTTCTCTCGCATGACAGAACAACCATTTATCAAAGGTAAAGTGTAATTTAAGAATCAGATTCTCGTAATTTACAGCTTTAGAGTATTATTCTTCCATTACGTTTAGAGGAATTGAATTGTATAAACATACCTTGTGCACTCATCGTAATGCGATAATGACTGGAGATTTCTTCCAGCGGACTCATTAAATGATGTGACTTTCCCACGGTAATGCTTCACCTGTTTGCTGAGAGTTTTGTCGTGGAAGAAGGAATAAGACGTATAAAGGATATAAGATGCAGGTGCGTGACTATTTGCTCCTGAAGTAACGGATTTATTTTAGTGGGCATTTCACAATTCGAGATGATTTATGAAATAGCATCTTTGGAAAAATGTTCCCGATGATGATTATTGTGTTATGGCTCTCATTCTGGAATGGGGGAATTATTATAAGCACTATTGTATTTGTTGCCTCCGTTTGTTGTTAATGACATTGGTGCTAAGTAACTGTATCCCTCTTTAATTAGTATAATTATAATTATGCGGTCTTCATACACATACTTTTGATTCGGTATATCAGTTATGGTTGATAAATCAACTTTCAACTTTTTAGTAAACATCACCACATCCTGGAAGGATATCAGGTGGTTTCCTGGTTTTCCATTATCCCTTAATTAAATTGACGGATTATCTAAGATTAGGCGAGTCAGTTATGGGTCGTCCGGGACACAAAGTTTAAATTGATTCCACGAGAGACGCGTATGTGTTTTCAAACTTACGAGTTAGGCTTAGATTCATGTTGTGTTTATATATGTCTATCTTATTCTTTCTTATTGTCTTCGCCAAGATCGAAGATTTTGCGAGGGGTATTTATTCAGCCCTCTGGTCGTCTGTTTGTGAGCAGCTACAAAAAACTACTGTGCTGATTTTGACCAAACTTGGTAGTCATGTTGGGTATGACCCAAGGATTGATATCTTAACATTTTGGATAGAATAAATCAAAGTACAAGTACGCAGCATTACTTTGAAAATAATCGTAAAGTTAAGTAAATGATAAATATCTTTTATTTGTAAAAAACATTATGCAAAAACTGCTGAACCAATTGCAACAAAACTTGGACATGTTGGATATGACTCTAGGACAAATACTGAAGGCCCCTCTAGTTTCTAAATGTACTTTTTTATTATAAGAGTTTGTACCTTGTGTGGGCGTGTATGGAGATGGCATTAATCGTTAACCGTTAGTATTTTTACTTGCAAAATGTTAATTTCTTCCAAGTGCCATGTATTTCGGGAACATTTCCACCTGCCTCTTTTTGACAGGCAAGTTTTGTCGTCAAGCGAAAAGAAAACTCCAATAGCACACCTCTCTCGCTCTCGACGATCTTGATTTTAACGGCCATGCCCGTTTCGATTTCCTTCACACAAAGGGAAAACCTTCCGATTTATTCATGCCGAGTATTTGAGTTCCACTCTCTTCAAAGTACATTCAAGAGTTGGAGTCTCTTTACACTTGATATCTTTCCTGTCTTTAAACCCGAACCGGCGGTGTGTATAACGGTGTGAAATCAGAAATCGTAGGTTTCACGCCTCGGCATTTCTCGCGTGATTGAAATGACGAGTTCCAGATTTTGTTATTCATTTTCTCCTCTTCCTGGAAATACGCTCTTGCTTGAGCTTCAGACAATGTCTGGATGGACGATTTGTTAGCCAAAGTTCCTGATTTTACGCTTTCTGTTTCCATTAGGTATTTATATATCAAGGTATCATAATGAATATTTATGGTTTTGTAATTTATTTAGATTTTCTGATTATTTGATATTGTGTTTGTTATTGTTTATTGATATGAAACGCAGAAATTTACTGTCACAATGCTGTTCTTTTTTTAATCATCTCAAAAAGCTAAATAGTCTTCTTAATGCAGTCCACATTTCTCGTACTGTTTTATTTAACTCCATTTCTTTTTTTACCACAGGTTATTAATTCAGCGTTTCATGACCATATAGGTACAAATACCTGTGCTATAGACATTGATTTCTTTTCCATCCACTTACATCATTATCATAGCTTGTATTAATATTCAAGGTGTGAAAATATTTATTAAAAAAAATAAAATTCCTTGTTGAATATAAAAAAAAACAAAGAAAAGATATACGTATGTAACGTATACATTCCCCAAACTCAGTTCATTACTTAAGCAACATGAACTTTAATTGGTCTTTATGGGTTTGATTATTTTTCTATTCTTTTATGACGGATATTATGTTATGTGT
>NC_090745.1:82955712-82970712 GCF_036898095.1 Palaemon carinicauda
ATATATATATATATTTATATATATATATATATATATATATATATATATACACACAGTATACATAGTGTGTGTGTTACGATATATACACACACACACATATATATATATATATATATACATATATATATATATATATATATATATATATATATATATATATATATATATATATATATATGCTGTGTTTATAGATATTTACTTATTCGCGTGCGCTATAAGAGAAAGATAGATTGGAGAGGGAGAAGGAGTATGTGGAGAAAATGAATCAAAATAACTGTTTTAAATGCTCTGCGTTAACGGGGTATCTCGGATGCACTCCGCTGGAATTATTGTACTATATGGTGGGTGGAGCGTTATGAATGCAGCTAAGGAATAGTTGTTTTTTCATCATACTACGAAGTACTTTTTCCATAGTAAAAAGCGTTCCAGGTGTGTTAACGTAATTTCTTGTCAAAAAGTTATATTTCCATTCCAAATGAACTAAATTGAATAATGACATTCACATTCATGTGTAAATTTAACGTCGAGTGAAAAAGTTTTGGTAACTATACGTTCTTTTGTTTTGTTTTCTTCAGTCAAAATTCTTCTTGAAAACGTTCTCCTTATGTAAGATATGTCTACAACTTTTTTCCTAATTCAAAATAAAATTCTCTAATAGTATCTTTCAATATTGAGTTTTACTCAAGAGGCTGTAACTATTGTTGAATTTTGTTGTATGTTTAACTCAACATTACATAACCGGCTAAAGTATGAATGAAAAGTAAAGGAAACGAACGGCTTTAATCATGATCAAGTAAATTTTAAAGGAATCAGGCGTGTAGCCTACTGGAAATCACAAATACACAAAGTTTTGTCAACGACGTTGCATATTTTTCCATTTATTATTATTATTATTATTATTATTATTATTATTATTATTATTATTATTATTATTATTATTATTATTATTATTAGCCAAGTTATAACAATAGCTGGTAAAGCAAAATGCTTTAAGCCCAAGGGCTCCGACAAGGAAGGTACCCTAGCGAGGAAAGAAAATAAGGGAATAGTATATAAACGATGTATAGATAATGAATAAGAAAAAAAAAATATTTTAAGATTATTATTAAGACATTCGATGGTAATGTTGTTTCTCGCAGTCTTGGCTCAGCGGGTCGTTGGTTTTCCCTCATCAAAAAAGATTCTGGGACAAATACTGTTAAAAGGAAAAAACTATTATTCCTCTCACTGTGATTTCTCAATGAAAGAAAAACTACAACTCTCTCGCATTCTCTGGAGGATAAAAAATGGTTATTCTCTGGTTTAAAGAAGGTACCTTTATTACTGCTGTTATTGTGGTGATTTAATCGGATTATTGCTTAGCTTTCTTCCCACCTAAAATGGAAAATAAGGTAAGATTTTAACAGAATTTTCGTTCGACGCAGCGTCATTAAAGAATGTTATGACAACACAAAATCTTTTCAAAACGGATACGAATAAAGTGGAATACAGTTATGAGATTTTTATTCAACAGAAGCCACTAACAATGGACTATATTCATGTTAGAACAGAGCTCTCTCTCTCTCTCTCTCTCTCTCTCTCTCTCTCTCTCTCTCTCTCTCTCTCTCTCTCTCTCTCTCTCTCCTCGAAGAAAAATATGAGCACATAGTACCATATTCATCAACGCGTAATGTAGTCTTGGATGAAGTCTAGATTGTTCGAGTCTTCCAGTGCTCGATAAAACTATAATAATGACACCCTTCAGTACTTAACCGCTTGTGTATGATTGTGTGTGCGTTTATATATATATATATATATATATATATATATATATATATATATATATATATATATATATATATATATATATATATATATATATATATATATATATATGGGTGTGTGTGTTTTTTATCTCCGCTTCCGTAAGCAGCCTACAACGTGAAGTTTCGCGTACCATTGCAATCTACAACTAAATTGATATACGACACTCTCCATAAGTAACTGTTTAGAATACAACCCATTTCTTTATGTATAAGTCGTTATTGGTATACAATATCACGCACAAGGAGAGGCTCTTGGAAGGGGGCGTTATCGCCATGGATCGTAATGCAGTCAATACATCTCCCAGACATGATCATTTCCTTTCGTAATCCAAATATGAATATGTAAAGCAGCATCGGGATATCACGAGAGGGAAAAGATGACGACCATCAATCATCTTGTTTGTTTTGATTCCCTGGAAACCATTCTTTCGCTGGGGAGAACGGGGTTGCGTTAAGGGGTCGGGTAATGTACTTTTATCAACATGAATCCCTAAACATTTATTTTTGTTTCCTTTTTGAGAAACGGAGCTTCGTCGACAAATGGTTTCCCAGTGTCATTGTTAGGTACTAACTTTTCTGTTCTCTTTCCTCGACATACTATAAAAGGAACTTCAAGAAGAGTGATGGGTATTATTTCAAGAAATTAAAGAAAAGACTGGTTACATTTTCACTAGTGTTGAATAATACTCATATTATTATTTGTTTATTATTATTACTAGCTAAGCTACCAGCCTAGTTTGGAAAGCAGGTTTTTCAAACCCAATGGGTCCAATAGGGGAAAATAGCCCAGTGAAGAAAGGAAATAAGGGAATAGATTAACTATATGAGATGTAATGCATGAAGAATGTAATATATATGTATTAAACAAAGCTCATTTGGCTTCAGAATCGATACAAAAAATTAAACTTTAAATTTTTTTCTAATTTAGAGATAATATGAAATTTTAAAAGTAAATACCCTTTTTATTCTAACAGTAAGGGGATTGTGCGACCTTAACTAAATCCTTGGAGTTAGAAAGGCGTGGGGGAAGGGAACACGGGGGATATTGGGCATGGGGGTCCACGGGTGGTTGGGGGGGGGGGGGGGAGCTAAACGAGCAAGGAGCGGTAGAAGAGGTTCCATCCAAGCCTCCCGATTTCCATAAGAATGGGAAGTGTCCAAGTAGGCCATTTAGCGGGGTCTGATATGGACCCTCGTGGATCAGATGGGCCCAGTGATAGGAAATGATCGCTGTACTTTGGTGTCATTTGCCATGTTACTACAGATATTCTCTCTCTCTCTCTCTCTCTCTCTCTCTCTCTCTCTCTCTCTCTCTCTTACTCAGCCTTATCTGCCGTGAGCTTATTGAATGAGTTGGCTTTATTCAACCAGGAGATTGTGATAACAGTGAGGTTTTGTAACAGCAGGCCAGACAGTCGTTTTTCTCCATCACGTTATCTTTATTAACATAATTTGTTTCTTCTTAATGATTACAAACATTTCTTGTTGATATTTAAAAGTAGACCTTTGCCAGCAAGTGTACTTAACCTCTGAATAGACCATGTTTATGTAATGTACAAGGATTAATGAATCAACGTTGAGAGAGATAAAGAATTTCCTGGAGTACATCAGTGTAATTTTGTGGAATAGAGACATGATTTAGTATTGGATGCATTAAGTTCCTTTTCGACCTAAATATACCGAAAAAAAAAATTCTTTATGAAATTTGAATGATAAAGAATATGCTTTAGCTTTGTTTAAACGTTATAGTTCTTTTATTCTTGTAAAACATAGGATAATGCACTACAGCTGCCTTTTTGGTTTATAAATATTTATTATATTTTAGGAAACTGTTTTCTCTTATGTTTCTTAGATAACCTTTGGCTCACCAGTTTGAACATAAAGTGAATTTTCTCAAAATTACGTTACATAATTCTAGTTTTTTGGGGGATAGAAATGCTATGTTGTTTAGAGATATAGGTTCAAGAAACCCTTCGTGTTACAAGTTTATTATTAATACTCTCAGAAAACTATTCATACATAATGTACATTCACGGAGATTTGTGAATTCTAACCAATAACTTTTAATCAAAATAGAATTCTCATGAAGTTATTTCACGATTTCGTCTATCTATAGTGGAATAAATGTAGCACCTTGGATATGCTTTGGAACTGTTTGATAGAAATTGAATTTCTTTGAATATGGAATCAGCATGAATGGCTTATCAAAAATTATTCAGGTCACGAAAAAATATGATCGATCTAACCGATTAGATTTCAATAATTCTATCTATATACCAAGGCACATCCCCTAATTTTTTTTTGGGGGGGGAGGGGGGGTTAGCCGACACCAAACAAATGAAAAAAAGGGCACGTTTCCTCCCAGCCTTACGAAGTCATGGACTACTTTCGTTCCTCATTATTTTTATTATTATTATTATTCTTATTATTATTATTATTATTATTATTATTATTATTATTATTATTATTATTATTATTCCAGAGGCTTAATTTTCACTTGATGATAGGAAAGAATGGAGAGTCGGGAAAGAAATTTTCAAGACAAAAGTGTTTTAAAAGATGGATGCGTAGAAAAGGAAATATAAAGAAAAATATTGGAGTAATTATAAAAGTTAAGGTAAAACCAGTGAAGGACGACAGAAGTTACAGCTTGTATTAAGGTATGAACATATTTAGGCGTTGGCTTCTATAAAGATCTTCGTTAAAAAGTTACCTTGCAATGGAAATTTTTGTACAAAAATGATTTTCCTAGAAATTAGTCCAATGATTAGGTGAGAAAACTAATGATTCCGAAAGTGAACTTTGGACACAGCATAACTTAGGCAGACGATCCAACAATAAATGAAATTGTAAAATGATTTGATACAGCTAACAACCAAAGTAGGTACATAAATATTACAGCAGATTTTATTAGCAGTGACTTGAAATATGAAGCAGTTATACCACTGTCCCCATAATTTCGGCCCTGAAGGTAATTTAGAAATAAAAAAAAAAGTTCGTACAACTTAGTGGCACATACATTCCCCAAAATAGCCCTCGAAACTTTGAACATTTAAATGCAAATATTATCGCGGGAAGCCGTCATCTTTTAGGGCTTCCTCGCGTGCATATTGGCCATTCTTCGAAGCCACTAAGAGACTGTTTGAAGATAAAAGTCTTAACGTCGTCGATCATGCAATGGCCAAAGTGTGGGCGTTGACTGTGGGCGAAGTTTTCCCAATTTTTTAGATAAAGTTCTATGTTTTTAAGCAACCTTATTATACCAATATAGGGGTTCACAGATTTGAATCTTATTGCATAGATGATGCAGGTGTTGCTTATGTACTCTCATACATGAATGGTTATTTTGTAACACGTTGTCTGTCTGCCTCCTCCCACTATATTTGCTCTTCCCGATCTCAGCTAATATCCATTTCTTCATCAATCATACATTTCTCCTCCATCTTACTCAACGATGTTAATGAAGTTTCTCTTTTTTGCGTTGTTATTCCGATTTTTCCATAAAACACACGCTGCATCTTTCTGCTCCTTTCCTACCTTCACTGGTTGATTTCTTTTCTTAGGTTATATCTTATTCTCCAGACCATACAAACCCACCACCCCTATCTCCTCAACCATTCCAGATATAGCTCCTCCTCCTCCCCCTGCCTCCTCCTGTCACTATTTATCCTCACCTTAAACCTTATCCACACCACTGCCACCATAGTTCAGGGGGCAACAAAAGTAAAATAAAAACTATTTATTTTTTATTTTCAGACCTATTGTCACAAGTTGTTGATTATAATTATAGTTTTATATTTCCTTGCGTAAGATGACACTCGAATTATGTACTCGTAATTTAAGTTGTTGGTATGTATTTTCTGATGGAGTTTAAACAGAGGGGTGAACTAAAAAAAAAAGATAACAAATAAATCTTTTTTTTTTCGCTTCTAGATTATATAACAAGTCCATATTTTGTAAGATATCAAACAACGTAAAAGGCAATGGGGTCTTTTTGAAGATATTTCACAAGATTTAAATGTGTTATATGTAAAAGGAATATTTCTGATAAAATTATTAACAGGACTTACCTCATTTCAACTTAAACAGGTAAAAACAAATCCTTTATCCAAGGTAAACAAAGGGCCATTAATAATGACGTTTGTTTCGTGAAAGTATTAGTCATTTATGTTGATTCAGTATTTGATGCCGAATCTTTGAAACAATTCAAGAAAAAAAACGAGCAAACTACCTAAGAGATTTTATTTTCATTTATTAAAATTCAAGTTACTGAATGGGAGTTGAACATTACGACTGAATTTGCAGATTAGTTTTTTCTATTTCTTAGCTGGTTTATTGTAGCCCCACTTTTTGTTCCGCATGTTACTCTTATTTAATTTGAAACTTTTATTGTTTGATGCTCCGAGTTTCCTCCAATTCGGAAACTTGTGCAATCTGAATGACAATTGTTGCTTTTAAGCAAGTTTACAGGCTGGCCAAGGCACCGATCACCCGTTGAGCTGCTAATACTAGAGAGTTATTATTATTATTATTATTATTATTATTATTATTATTATTATTATTATTATTATTATTATTATTAGCTAAGCTACAGCCCAAGTTGGTAAAACAGGATGCTATAAGCCCATGGACTCCAACAGGAAAGAATAGCCCAGTGAGTAAAGGAAATAAACAAATTATATGCGTAATGAACAATTGAAATAAAAATATTTTAAGAACAGTAGTAACTTTAAAATAGATCTTTCGTATATAAACTCTAAAATGAGACTAATGTTAACTTGTTCTACATAAAAACATTTGCACAACTTTGAACTTTTGAAGTTCTACCGATTCAACTACCCGATTAGGAAGATTATTTACTGGATCACAGCTGGAATAAAAATTCTAGAATACTGTGTTGGAGAAAGCATGACTATTAGAATTAACTGCATGCCTGTTATTACGAGCAAGATGGTACTGCCCGGGAAGATCTGAATGTAAGGGATGGTCAGAATTATGAAAAATCTTATGCAACATGCATAACGAACGACGGTGCAAGAGATTATTATCTAGATCAGGAATAAGAAATAAAATAGATTTTAAGTTCCTGTTCAGATAAGAATCAGTAGCTGAAGACCAGACTGGAGAAAAATACTCTAAACAGGGTAGAATGGAAGAATTAAAAAACTTCTTCAGAATAGTTGGGCCCCATGACTGGCGAGATAGTACTACAGTGGATCGCTCTGGTTACGGCTCATTTTTCTTGTGCCTAAACATAACCAAATAATCTGGCCTGCTGTATTTTTAACATATTCTCCTCTTTCCACATACACCTGATAACACTGAGATAGCAGAACAATTATTCACTCAAGGTGTTAACTACTGCACTGTAATATTGTTTAGAGGTTACTTTCCACATGGTAAGGGTAAAAGAGACCCTTTAGCTATGGTAAGCAGCTCTTCTGAGAGATGGACACTCCAAAATGAAACCGTTGTTCTCTAGTCATGGGTAATACCATAGCCTCTGTACCATGTCTTCCACTGTTGCATGAGGGTACACTCAGGCACACTATTCTATTTGTTTCCTTATTTTCTTTCGTCACTGGGCTATTATTCTAGTTGGAATCCTTGAGCTTCTATCATCCTGCTTTTTCAACTAGGTTTGTAACTTAACTAATAATAATAATAATGATAATAATAATAATAATAATAATAATAATAATAATAGCTGCATTAATCGTCCATTTTTGTATATTTTGTGTCTGCATGTTTACCTGAGTATTGAATTAAACTTTTCGTTAGTCAAATTTTGAAAAGTTGGAAACAAAACCTCAGACAAGAAAAAAAGGAAAGTATAAATAAAATTACTTCATCAGTTCAGTACAGCATATCTTCCTCTGAGGCTATTGGGCCTTTGGCCACAGCCCACAGGTCCATTAAATTCTTTTAGTTTTAGCTATTTTAAAGTCTTTTGGATTTATTACTTCCGCCAGTAATAAGTGACGTTCGTTTTTCTATTTTATCTATGTTTGTTTGTCTGTTAGTAGGAGTACGTTAAAAATTATAGCCAGATTTTCACCAAATTATAACAACGGATAGGTATTATGCTCTGTAAGAACCCATTGAATTTTTTAGGTGATCCGGATCAAGATCGGGATTCTGGTTGTGATTGGTATTACCAAGTGGATTCATTCACAGTCAGCATATGAAAGAGGGAAACTTTGGTCCGTAGACTTGAATCCAGTTTAGACAATCTTCACTGGCGGAGGTCTGAAATCTCTGATTTCTCTTTCTATTTGATTTCTTGTGTTTTCTTGTACCAGAAGATCAAATAACATGGGTGCATTTCCTATCACCTGGACGTTTACAGTTAAGTTAGTTACTTTGTTATTTACTTAAGATCTCATTTTATGCAATTAAATATCGATTATTATTCAGTTGTAAAAGTAAGGGAAGTTTAAGTAAGTCATGTGTTTGTTGAATAAATTACACCAGTTTTTATCACTATCGTTGGATGGTCGTTTTTGTAAAGATACTTAAATGAATATTAAATGATATTTGAAAACAGTAGGATAAGTTTAATCGAAGGTCTTTATTTTTTATTAAAGTCGTATTGCTCTTCTGAAATTCATTCCAGGTGCCTTGAAGGAAACGGACCCAGGGCTTGAAAGAATTAAGAAGTTTTTGCCATGAAAGTCGCAGTTGCGTTAAAACTTTCTATTCTATTTATGATTTAAGGAGTCTGCGCCACTACTGTGTCTCACGGTTGTTTAGCAAGTCTCCTTTTAGTGAAGAATATAATTGTGTTTGTGTTTTGAAAAGTTTCTGCCTAAGAAATTTGTTTCTCGTGAGGGAGAATTGTTTGGCTTCATGGACTGATATTGTGAAAGTTTTGAAATTAGTTCGTTGGACTTCATTGGGGGTACTTGGCCATTCATGACGTTGAATGTCATGCAGCTTGCTTTATTAAGGTTTCGTTGCTTTTGGGAAAATTTTTTCAATAGTTTTGTGGATAGTGGTTTTCCTGTATTATTGATCATTATTTTGATTATCATTGTTGTTAATAGTATACATGTATCATTATCATCATCATTATTTTCATGATCGTTGTTGTTGTTATTCTTGTTACTGTTATTATTGTTACTGACATGGTTAATTCAGTTGCACTCTCTGAAACAAATATAAAACAAGAACGTGCGAGGATATCGAGTCATCTCAGGTTATTCTTAAATTCTGATCAGGAAATAATGATCAGAATATTTTTTACTTTTATGGATAGTGCAATAGTGTGGTTAACCGAAAGATTCCCTCACCCCATGAACTGTGAAACCTTCCATTCATCTAAGTTTAGAATTATCAATATTCAATACTATCGAAGTTTAAGTTTCCAAACTTGTTCAAAGGTAAGTTTTTTTGTATATCTCAAATGTTTGCATCTCTTAACAAAGGTCCATTTGCACATATGTCGTAATTATGAACCATTATTTTTTATTTTATTACAAAATGAATTGAATGTAGTAATTAGTTCTAAAATTTGTGTAGTCTTTCGTCAAAGTTTGGAAAATAATTATTCCTTTAAGTTTAAGATATAATTTTCTGGTACTTCCGTTATTAGCTTTAATTTTCTTGTGGGCTGGTGCTCTCTCTCTCTCTCTCTCTCTCTCTCTCTCTCTCTCTCTCTCTCTCTCTCTCTCTCTCTCTCTGCTGCCACCTTACATTTTTTAATCATGGCTTTCAGGATTCCTTCCAAATGTCCTCCTTGGACAGTGTCCACATCTTTGGTGATCAGTGTCTAGGGATGGTAGGTCCCTCTTAGGCCCTTCCCCTCCCCTTGCGCTGTCCACTCCCTATCTAATTCCACCCCTACCCTTCCTCTCCCCTAGCTTTCTTCTGTCCATGTTCTAATAAATGGTTGCGGGTGCCCTCCCTAGTCTTGTTAAGGGCATTGAGGCGGTGCTTGACTTGTGGCTCCATTCATCAGGCGATATTCTCTCTCTCTCTCTCTCTCTCTCTCCTCTCTCTCTCTCTCTCTCTCTCTCTCTCTCTCTCTCTCTCTCTGTTTATTATGCAGTGTTCACTTTTTTTCCGAATGCAATGCCATATTTGAAATCTGCTCTTGAAGATTTTTATCAGATAAGATTGTGTGCTTATTTATTTTGATTTTTCAACAAGAATTACAATCCATGTTTGCATAATTTCAGTTTATAATTTTCTTCTTTAATATTTCTTTTTTTTTTTATAGAATTGAACTGATTCTGCTTTGTCTGGAAATATATATATTGGTTTGTTGAATATTTTAGCGCAGTAGTTTTGATTAGTTTATGTTGATTTTTAATTTTATTATTAGTCTTATTCTCTGTGGTTTTATGTGAACTAATCGATTAATGCATAATCAAGAAGAAAAATCTAGATGTTCAAAGAAACCTAGTCAATATAATAAATTTTGAAAACGGTCCATTGTAGGCATGCTCTTCTAATTAATTTCTTCCCAGTTACACCTTGGTCCTGAATGGCCTCCCCGACTCCAGCCCTGGTCGTTATGGTCTTAATTCTCTAGAATAATAGATCCTTGAAATCAAATCAAATCGAAACTGAGGAATGAAACGATATTGAATAATTATTTATAGTAGCAATAAGGCACTACATTTTACACTAATGCGTTGTGGATGTAACAGCATCACTTAGAATTGCAACCCTTAATCTGGTAATAAAAAAATAATTAAATTGACTTCGAAATGATTTTGTGAATAGGGTTGGAATTAGTGATCAGAATATTAGTAGAATATGTAGTTGCGATTGAAACAAGAAAAACCAGTTTTGAGATTTTTTGGCAAATTATTTCAAATACAGATTTTAGAGTTGATGGTTTTAGATTTCTTGATTGAATGGTATTGCTCGCTCTCTCTCTCTCTCTCTCTCTCTCTCTCTCTCTCTCTCTCTCTCTCTCTCTCTCTCTCTCTCTCTCTCTCTCTCTCTCTCGTGTTAGAACAACAAGATGGATGTGGTAATGGAGGCAAGGCGGGATGCTGGTACTGAAAACAAAAATACTTTTTTCGGTGTTTGCCGCGAGGATGTCACATCTCTCTCTAAAGAAAAAGGATGTGGGCTATGCGTCTCCATAAAGGGCAATTTGTCGGCTATTCGCTCTTCTCTTCTCTTTTCCGAGACAGTTTGGTTTTGAAATGAAAATTTTACCTCTTTTCCTAATGACGTTTTTTTATTATAATTTCAATCCTTTTCTAATCAAGAGGATGATTATATTTTGGACGATCGTCACCTGTTTCGGCGTCATGCAGAATTCCGCCATACATTTTTACGGCGTGAGGGTTTTTATTGTCAAAGGTATGCTTTGTATTCCGATTTAGCACGCTTATAGGAGACGTGTTTAGAAAGCAACGAGACTTTTCAATACTCCTTTCAAATTTGAGCTGTTGACTCTAGGATATCAACTCCGTTCAACCTTGTATACTCAATTCTTGAATTTTGAATAGTAATAGAGATTAATGTCTTTTAAAGAGTATTGGTAGTATATATTGTAATTTCATAAATTGAATGTATATACCAAAGCAAAAAATTAATCTTGGGGGCGAATTATGATTCCTTGTAAATTCCTGTGAACTTTACCCAGCACAAAATTTTCAAAACTTACAGATCTGTTTTAACGTAGTTACTGATCTCATGTTATTTCGTATTCTTTATTCATTACTTATCATATCATATAGCTTATTTATTTCCTAATTTCCTTTCCCCATTGGGTTACTTTTCCCAGTTGGAACTGATGGACTCATAGCATCTTGCTTTCCCAAATAGGGTTGAAGCCTAGCTAATAATAATAATAATAATAATAATAATAATAATAATAATAATAATAATAATAATAATAATAATAATAATAATAATGATTATTAATAGTAAATAATAGTTAATAGTTAATAGCTAATAGTTAATAGTTGATAGTTGGTTGTGATAATATAAGATTTTATAATATGATATGATATAATATAATATATAATACAATATAATATAATATAATATGGTGCGTATCCAAAGTCGGATGAACTCTCCTCCTGGTCCAAACCAAACTTGTGAAAGGACACCTGGAAAGAACGACTAAACCAACATTCGGATGTCCAACTATCTCGAAGGAGTTAGGCATTCTTAATTGTTCATTGGCAATAACGATATACAACTGTTTTCATAGAATACATTGTTATCTGTAAGTAATTAAATATTTGTAGTAACTATCAATTGCAATGATATTTGCCGTTTTATTACTTTTAAGCTTTAAGAAGGCCAATATTTTCATAAAAAAATTAACCAATGTCCATATCTAGATTCAATAGGAATAAACAAAAAGGATAAGCAGAAATAGACACTTATACCTAACCTTCTTCTGGTTCTTTTCATCTCTGTTCTTCGGAAAAAAAATATATTTTATATAATATATATATATATATATATATATATATATATATATATATATATATACAGTATATATATATATATATATATATATATATATATATATATATTTGAATAATTCTGTATGCTTTGGAACTCATTTGTAAGTTCCAAGGCTTTACAGAAATTCAGTTATAAAATATGTGCATGAATATGTACATTTTATATATATATATATATATATATATATATATATATATATATATATATATATATATATATATATATAAATATATATATATATATATACCCATATATATATATATATATATATATAATATATATATATATATATATATATATATATATATTTATATATATATATATATATATGATAAATTTTTGCACATTTAGACGTGTTTTTCATATTCAAATAAGCCATATATATTTTTGATACATTGATGTCTGGATTCTCTTAACGACCTCGGGATCAGAGCCCCAGGCGAAATCACACAAAGACAAGAGCTTGTCTCCGGCCGGAGACAAGCTCTTGTCTTTGTGTGATTTCGCCTGGGGCTCTGATCCCGAGGTCGTTAAAAGAATCCAGACATTAAGCCGACTAGGGTTCGATTCCCGGCCGGAGACAAGCTCTTGTCTTTGTGTGATTTCGCCTGGGCCTCTGATCCCGAGGTCGTTAAGAGAATCCAGACATTAAGCCGACTAGGGTTCGATTCCCGGCCGGAGACAAGCTCTTGTCTTTGTGTGATTTCGCCTGGGGCTCTGATCCCGAGGTCGTTAAGAGAATCCAGACATTAATGTATCAAAAATATATATGGCTTATTTGAATATATATATATATATATATATATATATATATATATATAGATAGATAGATAGATAGATAGATAGATATTTAAAATGTATGCATGTATATGCATGTATGTATAATAATAATAATAATAATAATGATAATAATACAATGTATATGTACTGTAAAAGAATTCACTACAACTGATTGATTGCCTTTGTTTGTATGACTAGCATTGCATTTACGGAAATCATCGACACTAAAAATACCCCATTTATAACAAAGTTTCTTTGCAAAAAGAAAATATTATAAGTGGAGCTCTCAATTAAAAAAAATTCCCTTGTGATATCAATATGACAGTAAAATGATAAAAGAAACTCTTTACTAGGGGAAGTAATTAATACGTTATCCATGAAAGTATAGTTCTATATTCTGCTGATATCTGTTTTGTATCACATTGTAGTCGAGATTTTTTTTTTTTTGTATGATAGTAATGTGATAACGTGTCCGCCCTGCATTCGCATGACTGCTGTACCACCCGTGTGTCACACGGTCGTACATAGTGACGACATTTCTCTTTTTTTGTATATATTATTCTTTGTATCTTCGCTCTCCCCTCGCACTGACAGCAACTTGTATTAACCTACCTACCTACTTCATTGTTAACTGTTAACAGAACCGGTTGCCGGTTCGACAAGAAGTAACATGTTTGTATTTTGTGACCTTCTTACCGGGACCTAGTGTGTATATATACTCGATGTATCTGTAATAAAGTTACTCAGTTGCATTCATCTCGCCTTTGACTCACAACCTACTCTCGGCCCGTTATACTGCAGATGATCTCAGCCTGTATACTGGGAAGGTTACTACTGTGGTTGAGCACCATAGTGGCATGGAGGCTTGCCCGGCTGACGTTCTGATGGGCATCTCCTCGGGTGATACTGGAATTGAAACCAGACACCTTTAAACTTTAATATTGTCAAAAGGTGTTTCTATGAAGATCATGGGAGTGATAGATGAGATTTTTATTCTTTTATTTGCACATTTGAAAACATGTACAAGATGTTTTTTCTAGTTTATATGAATGTCTCGAAAATAATATTTTTTTAGAGTGTTTTCGTTTATTATTATTATTATTATTATTATTATTATTATTATTATTATTATTATAAACAAACTGAAAACCCCATTAGGTTAACCAACAAACTTCGACCTAAAATAAAAGTAAAATGTTTGTGTAAATTTATGTTAATCTACAGAGTTAGATATTTTTAATAATAGAGATGTATTTGTCTACATTATTCTAGTTCAGGTAACATCACTTAAAATTTGTAAGACAGGAATTGAACGTGTTAATTAGTGTAGTTAAAGTAACTACTGTAATTATACGCATGAAGAGTTTCCTTTTATGTAACTTTTTACGTGTTATAGTAGCTAAGTCGTATCTCCTAAGGCTTATTCAAAAACTTAACGACATGGGATAAGAACACCACTGGACGTTGAGGTGAGGAGAGAAGAGTGGATTTGTCTTTCTCTCTTGGAAATGGAGGAAGAGCATCACTCCTTGATCCACGTAGTCCTAAAGAGAGATTACCTTATCAAGGCTTTAAAACGGATGTCATAACTCTTCATGACATCTGACATCGAACGAGCTGTAACGTGGTGGACCAATTTCTTTTCCCAGCGGTTGGGAGTGACGATGTTCGGGCTGCCACTGGGTGCGAGTGTTAGTGAGTTCCAGGCTGTTGTTGTTGTTGTTGTTGTTTTACAGTTTGCTAATATAGACTCTTCGACACTTGGATGTACTATTTATACTTTTTCTGTACATATACATGTGGATAATATAACGTTTTGGTTTTATGCCGTTGGTAAATTTGTACAGTTTAATCTTTTTATATAGTTCATGCACATACACACATACAAAGACATTGTCATACATACACACATACAAAGACATTGTCATACATACACACAACCATATGCCCACTTATGCATATATATCTATAT
>NC_090745.1:82980712-82983212 GCF_036898095.1 Palaemon carinicauda
GTTTGCCTGGTCTGGAAATTGATGACCTGTCAAAAGTGCCTCGAGTTGTTTTTTACCGCTGATCGTCGTTCGTCTTATGCCTCTGTCACCTTCAGAATTATTCTCTTCTCTTTTTATTATGTTAAATTACATCTGTTGTGGCACATCATGAATTTTCAGGGCCGTTAGTAAAACATTTTACTGTGGGTGTTTTTACTAAAAATTGCTATTTATGTTTTTGGATGCCTTTTTTTTTATTTAAAATGAATTGGAAATTGTGTCGATATATAAAAGTTTTGTGTTTTGTTCACAATAGAGAAGATTAGTAGTTTTAAGTTTCTCAGTTCTATTATATATGGAATCTTTGTAGGATATTCTTAACACTCTAAATTGGTCCAGACATCGGGTGATATGATTGATCAGTGGGTTTGATTGAGAAGATAAGCATATACCCTTTTCAATATATTTTCTTATTTATACTCTGCATATATTAAAAAGCCCTTTGATATGAGACCATATTCTTAATGGAGTTAGACACTTGCATAAATTTTCCTTATAAAAACATTGATTTATTAGTCACTCTAAAGAATCGAATATCATAAAAGTTTGATCAAGTCAATATGCGTCTTTAGCTTCAATAATCTTGAAGGCCTCTTTATGAAAACATCTTATCAAAGTTACATGCCAGAGTGGACTTGGGGCGGGAACTCTTAATCTCCTAACTTGAGAACATCATCATCATCATCATCATTGTCATTGTCATTGTCATTATTATTGTTGTTATTGCTATTACTGTTATTACTGTTATTTTTATTATTATTATTATTATTATTATTATCATTATTATTTCTGTCATCATCATCATCATCATCAGCATCATCATCATCATCATCAAAATTATTATTATTATTATTATTATTATTATTATTATTATTATTATTATTATTATTATTATTATTATTTATCAAGAATGTAAACAAATGCATAATTATGTATTTCATGTGTCTTCTGTCACAAATCATGCAATTGTGTGTATTTTTTCCACTATTCAAATTATTGGTGGAATAAATTCCCATTGTTGTTTCTATTATTACTATAGTTTTAAATATTATTTAATATATGTTTTTTCTTCTTCTTCTCTTCCCTATATTATTATTATTATTATTATTATTATTATTATTATTATTATTATTATTGTTATTATTATTATTATTATTATTATTATGAAAAATCAAATTATCGGTGTCGACTGATATAGGCCTTCCCTAAGTTAGTCTGAATAATATTCTGAATTTGATTTCGATAAATGAACAAAGAACCATTAGTATCACATGAGCACACTCAAAAAAAAAAAAAAAAAAAAAAAAAAAATGCCCCCTATGCCAGCATAAGTGCCTAGGTGTCTGTCTCATTTCAGTATGGCAAGCAAGCATAAAGCTCAGATAAATATGTTTTGCGTTCCGTAGTTTGGTATCCATGAATATTTAATGGAATTTAGTTTCAAGCCTAATTCATATTTGATTTAATTTTAACTGTTGCTCATGAATGACACAGGCAAAGGACTGGGCAATGTCCTAGAGACAGATTGACCATTTATTCTATACATATCATCAGCGCCTAAGCAACTTCGCCATCAAGCTAGGGCCAGGGAGGGCCAGGCAATGGTTGCTGATGACTTGGCAGGTAGACCCTGTTGGCTCCCCCCAAACACCCAATCCCTAGCTCATAATGATGATGAGGATGCATACACTACTAGAAACTATTGAGCTTGGGCAGGTCTTTGACACCCGTCTAGCAGATTGTCAGTCAGGGACATTTCCAATAGGCTACAGAACAAAAGTATAAAATCTGGCTTGATTAATAAAATCAACAGTAACCATCCCACAAATGAAGATATTTGACAGCCCTCCCCGGCAAAGATATCTGAAAATGTTGACTTTTCAAGTGATTTTTAGTTCACTTATAAAGTTTAGTTATTTAAAAAATATTCTAACGGGAAACACAGCAACTGAAAAAAACTGCTAAAATTCTGGGTCGCCTCTTTTAAATACTGAGACATAGTATCTGTAAAATAATAACATTAGGAGTTATCAGGAAAAAAATATTTCTAGCTTACTTAAAAAAAATTGGAATGGACAGTTTTGAAACTTTACTTCATTATACATTGGATAAGGTTAAAGAGCAATGATTTTATTGTTTTCTTGATGAGGAAAAAAAATTGTCCAAAGTTTACCAGTGAAATCCTTGGAAATTGTCTAAACTTTAACAGTGCATCCTTGGATATTTGTCCAACCTTTACAAATAAAGCGTTGGAAATTGTCTAAACTTTACAAGTGAGGCGATGGAAATTATCCGAACTTTACTAGGGAAACCTTTGAAATTTTTCATACATTTCAAGTGGAGCCTTGGAAATGTTCTGTATTTTACAAGTAAAGTCCTGCAAAAATTGTCTAAACTTTATAAATGAAGCTTTGGAAATTTTTAATACTTACAAATTAATGTTACGATTATTGGCCGAAGC
>NC_090745.1:82988212-82993212 GCF_036898095.1 Palaemon carinicauda
GTATATAATACTACTCGTAAGAACACAATAAGAAAAGCAAGTTATATATAAGTCATTTAATGGCTGGCATGTGGATTATGAGGCTTTTTATAAGCGTTTAAAATCACCTGTTGGATTTAAATGATTTTGTATTTGGGTGTGAATTTGTCACTGACTGATGTCTTGTTATCTTCTGGAGATTCCTCTCTTATTCAGATTGAGGGCATTGTGGGAAAAATGTCAAATATTTTTTGTATTGGTACTTTGCTTAGATATTTAGTTTCTCACCACATATGATTTAATATTGAAAGTTTAATCAAACCTTATTTGATGAACTGGTTATGATTTCTTTCATATATTCATATTACTGGTCTTGTTAATTTTGAATTTACTGATGATGTTTACCAGGAAGGTATTTGATTCTAAGTTATAATAAAATTATAGCAATAATCATATTTTTTTTCGTTCTTTTTTTCTAGGTAAGTGGGACGAAAAATATGTTGGATCAGAGCAAGCATTTTCCTCTGAAGTTTTAGCATTAGGCCAGTAAGTATGAGGAACAGGAAAAGTAAGCTTTGTTGATTCTTTTGTTCTCCCTCATGCTGTCACTGCACCAACAGTAATTTAGTTTTGAGAAGAATGATGTTCCGGTCTTCCTTAGACCTTTTTCAGGTCATTGCCTCTTCATCATTTTTGGGTTGTTTTTCCAGGTCATCGTGATATTTTCCAAAAGAAAAGTATTGCTATTATTGAAAAAAGCTTTTTCACTTTAGAAACTAAAATGGTATTAATTTTGAAATAAGGTTTTACGTTTTATGATGAAAATAGTTTATATATATATATATATATATATATATATATATATATATATATATATATATATATTTATATATATATAATATATATATATATATATATATATATATATATATATATATATAATATATATATATATAATATATACATAATATATATCTATTTATATATATATATATATATATATATATTATATATATATATATATGTATATATATATATATATATATATATATATATAATATATATATATTGCCCGAATTCTGTCCTATATTTTGTGCAAATGTACGTATATATGTATCCATGTAAAATTATACTGTACGTACGGAACTATTGTACGTCATGTGCTGACATTTATTTGAGTAGTCAACAAGTTATCTATATATCTTTAGTAGAATTTTGTATGTATGTACTATATATATATATATATATATATATATATATATATATATATATATATATATATATATATATATATATATATATATAATGTGTGTGTATGTATGTATGTATATATATATAATACATATATATATATATATATATATATATATATATATATATATATATATGTGTGTGTGTGTGTGTGTGTATGTGTATGTGCGTATCTGGTTCTATTTTATATAATGTATTTATACAAGTGTATATATTGAACATCATCGTCATTATCATCATCAGCCGTTATTGGTCCGCTGCAGGACAGATGCCTCAGACATGACCTACTCGTGTCTGTTTATGGTCTTTTTATGCCAGTCTGTACCTGCAAATTTTCTTAGCTCGGCAATCCTTCGTTTTCTTTTGCGTCCCTTGCTTCGTTTATAATCTCTATGGAGCCATTCTGTTATTTTTGATATCCATCTATTATCTCTCATTCTCATTATGTGTCCTGGCCATGTCCATTTCTTTTTCTTACATGTTGGTAGAAAATCCTCTAAATTAGTTTGCTTTCGTAACCATGTTGCTCTTATTATGTCGCAAAGTGTTATTCCCAACATTATTCTTTCCATTGGTCTTGAGTTGTTACTAGCTTATGTTCAAAGGTTCTAGTAAGGCTTCAAGTTCCTGAGGTATAAGTTAATACGGGTAGGACCATCTGATTAATTTAGTTAATTTTTAAGTAAAGTGGCATTTTAAATTTCATAATCTCATTTTGTTTACTAAAAGCTCCATCCCATGCTTATTCTTCTTTTAATTTCGGTCTCATGTCCTGTGGAAATATTTACTGCCTGTCCTAATACGTATATTCATTAACAATCTCTAGGGGTTCCTTCATAACCCTTATTTGTTGTTTCTGCATTTTCATTAAACATTGCTTTGCCTCTTTTTATATATTTTAAGGCTTCCTTTCGTACTGTTACTTTATTTTTATTAGATAAGTTATTTCTTATATCACTATAGTATAGCATTGTATAGAAATCTTATGCTATTTTTATCACTCCATCTCTTTTGATGATAATTTTTCCAATTCCTTCCTTTCAAATAAGTTTTTTTTTTTTTTTTTTTTTTTTTTTTTTACCAATTTGATGTTTCCTCCTTTCTTTAATAAGCAGGTATTATATATGTACCTATTCGCATTCGTCCATTGTTGCAGTATGTTTTCACACCTGCACCGTTGTTTGCAATTATATTAGTGTTTCTCATGGCCCATTTTGCGTGATCCTTTACAGGCATTGCTCATACACAATCTGGTTGGAAAGAGGGTTTCCAGATAACGGTTAAAGTTTGAACAGTTTACGCTCAGTCTATGCACTTTCTGGAAGGCGACGATATTAGATTTTTATTCCATATATCATGAAAGTATCTTGTTTTTATTTGCATGTGAACAATGTACCTCTTTTGCATCATGTATATTGGAAAAGTTAAGTTAAGAATTCCTAATAAACATCAAGTAGCCTATGTGTGTTGTGTGATAATGGGACAAAGAGAGACAGATAGACCCTGAATCTTAATTAAACGCGTGAGAGGGTGTGTGTGTGTGTGTGCGTGCGCTTGCGCGCATGTTCAATGAAAAGTAACAGACTTATTCGATTTAACTACTTGAGGGAAGGAAAGAAGAGAGACTAGATGAAAAGATTTTTTACTTATTTAAATAAATTATTTCCTTTGTAACTGATATGCATATTTTTTGGGGTTTGTGTGATAAATCATCGACATTATATATTTGTTATTGTTATCATTAACACCTTGAATGTATGGTGGTATTGTTATTATTTTAGTAGCTCTTGAATTGGTGATTTGGGTCTGTATAAGTATACTTTTATTGATAAAGCATGTGAAACTAGCAAATTCTATATAATCGATGTTAAATAAACGGACATGTTACTTTTTATTTCTCTGAATGCAAACAAGGTATTATTATTATTATTATTATTATTATTATTATTATTATTATCATTATTATTATTATTATTATTATTAAGTTATCGTAATTCGCTGGCACTCTCTAATCTGACTTGAGATAAAAGGGTCTCACCGGTATTGGGGTTAAGGGAGGGAGAACAGGGGAAGACTTCATTTTTTTATAGGTACCCAGGACATTTTGTTTATATGCATTTTATCTTGAATTATTAATACTGGATTTGGAACCTGTAAATCATCTGCATGTTCGGTACCCTCTACAAGAAAGTTGGGTTTCTGGTTCATTTTTTTTTGTGGGTTTACAAAACGAGTCTTATATTCATCGAGTCATTGGATTTAAACACAGAACCTCAAGGTATTTACCCATGTCATAGGTTTGCGTTTCCCATATGTTTTCTTTTATTTTTATGCATATAGTAAATATAAATAATGTATATAATACGCATATACATGTATGTATGTATTGTACTTGCTTATATATTAAATGTTTTGCTCTTTTGTGTATTTTTGCGCTAATTCTATCTGTTGTATATTTCGATACGTTTGGCGGTTTTTACCCTTTTATCGTATAAATATCCTACTTTACCACAAATTACGTAAGGTCCTAACTCACACTGAGTTTTTACATACGACTTTCTCTTGTGGCTGTCGGGCCTCATTGTGATCTATTACTTGCTCTAGGTTACAGGTAGTTTATTTATCACCTAGGTAGGGTAATTAACCCTAATTGTCTTAAGTGAGATTTATGATAATGGTAAAAATAATGATGATAATTTTAAGGATAGTTTTCTTGCTTTTTAAATTGATTTGTGTTTATATAATTCCCTTTTTTAACCACTAAAGTCACAAGGCTTCGTTGTATTGGCCTATTAAAATATATATTATTTCCTTATACTGATATTATTGTGAGCGTGTGTATATCTAATAAATATAGAAAGAGGGTGGGGTCTTGAGTAAATTTAGGGAGGGAAGATTTGTGAATGTGTCCGGATGTTAGTTCTAACATGACCTCATCAACCGGAAACAGAGGTTGGAGTATGTCAAGGTAAACTATCACAGCATCTTCCTTCCTTCTTCTCCTCCTCTCACTTGCTTTCATATAAATAAAGATGGTAAAGGGAGGGAGTCGGAGGAGTAACGACTCCTTTAGGGAGACGGGGGCGGGAGGGGGGACATAAGAAGAGGATGTTTGGCTGCCTTTAATGGTACCCCGAGGGTCGTCCTTCACCGCAATAATCTCATCTGTAAGAGGTTCCATCCGGGACTTTTCCCCACCCCTGTAAGGAAGTTGCTCAGCATCCTCCATACTCCCTACCCCTAAGGCCACCCCCCCCCCCGCTCTCCTCTCTGTAATTGCTGTTTATACTTGATTGGAATTTCATAATAGAAAGTTTATGAAGTTAATTTGCCGGTGGCCACATCCATGTCATATTTCACGGAAGTCATTTTTTTTAGTGTGAGATTTTAATTTGTACTATGATGCCAGCTACGAATTTTTAACTTTAAATTTCCAAAACATTATATGTTTCAGTTAGCATTTTTGATTAAATTTTTTTATTTATTATATTTTTTGACAAAATGCGAGCATTAATCATACAGACCAATTTCGGAAATCTCAAAACAATGGAGATGAAAGTAATTTGCGTGACAGTGCCAAGACACATTCTTAGCCTTTAAATTTGGTTGTCTTAAATACCAGTTTTCAGGGCCTGTGGGATGGCAATTGAAGGTAACTCGTGCGGAATATGTCGTGTGTCTATTCGTCCTTATATTACCTCTCGGGTAATATGGAATACCTTGTGGAAATCGGTGATGGTGACAGGTACAAGTATTTTGCCGTAATTATG
>NC_090745.1:83005712-83010712 GCF_036898095.1 Palaemon carinicauda
CTTTTGTTTTTTATCGATGCCCGGTTGTTATTGCACTCGTGTTTTTTCGTTATTGCTCTTTCACTCGAGTTTATGGCACTGCATTGGAGTAGGTTGCTCCATTTTATGAGAATTCTTTCGAAGAATTTTATTTGATTATGAATATGCAAGAGTTGATGGGTTCATGGTTGTATGTTATGTGTGCATTATCTTATGAATCTCTGTTGGCATAATTTGTGTCCAGTTGTTTTATGTATTACTAGTATGTTGTTTGCAATACTTGTCTCTTTATGTTTTTGATATGTCTGACTCCCTTCTTCATTAAATTTCAGGAGTCGAATTTGTTATGTTTAAAAGACAGAATATAGTCATGAATATATTTTCAAAGTATTGTTTTGCATTTGGTATTAATGCATAAATTTCTTGCTGTTGTTGTTGTTGTTGTTCTTCTCCTTCAGAGAGAGTTTTCATTGTTACAGCATGTTCATTGCAATTGAAATGAATGTCTTGCACATAAAGGAGAGAATATTCATTTCCCGAAAGGAAACAAATGGGTCATAACGACGAGTAATTACGTGCAATACAAAGGGAAAGTCCGTCATCAGAGATATGAGAACCATCAATTACTGCCTTGTGTTTTCATCCTATTGAAATGTGTCGAATCTTTTGTAAACAGAAAAACATTTGTTGGTAGCAGCAACCATACTGGATTTGGAAGAACGTGAGAAATATATGGTTGGTTGATTGTTTTTATGTTTTCGAGGGTGTGGATTTAAAAAAATCTAGTGTCAAATGATTGGAATACATATTTTTTGACGTTTTTAATGAGTATTGTAATATTGTTAATTTTGATTTTTAACATTGATTGCACGGGATATGAAAAGTATGAAGGCAATTCAAGATTCTCACAATCAAAATAATTGTGATTGTTATTAAGTGGGAAAATATTGAGTCGGTCAAGGTTGCCTATAACAGGATGATGATAATGAATTTTTCCACACAAGCAATGGCAAACATCATGACGATTATGAAGATTGAATGATTAGCCATTGGTCCTAATTAAAAATAATTTTACGATTTTAAAGGAGGAAGTTACTATACACTGTATCTATAGAATACCTAGTTTTTTGGACATGGAATTATATAAACATTCCATTTCTCAGGAGAGCCATTGAAGTTTGCAAAATGTTGTTGTTAGACACTTGCAGTGTTAAACCTGGAGGACATTATAATGGATATCTCGAAGGTGTGGAGATAACACTATAGAATTTACGCTAAATACTATTCATGAAGAAATGCAGTGAGTGAACGACTTTGTAGAACGAATCCTCAGAAGGCCTCACTTGGAGCAGTTCAAGTTGCACATGGTGAATGCTATACTTAGCCAATCATCGGCAAAGCTCCTATTTAGTTAACCTGTTACGTTATAAAATCAATAAAATTCATGTCATGTTTTAAAAGCAAAGAAGAACCAAATAGAATTTTGAATTGGTGGGGCTAATGAAGTTTCAGTTTGAAGCAATGACAATAAAAATCCTTTTAACAACAAACCTGGCAAAGTCTCTAAGGGAGTCTGTAAAAGATGTTTATGTTAGTGATTTAAATGATGTTAAACATGAAATGGAGTTGTCTCATGTATCAAATCGGATTAGACAGAGATGATAGATTTATCATATGTCCTCAAAGGTATTCTTATCTGTGTGACATTAGGCCCTTCTGGTACAAGGAAGAATGGATATCTAAGTTTGCTTTCATGGAATGTTTTTATGAAAAAATGCATTGTGTGTCATGAAAGTTACATGGGATTCTTTTATTTTCAAGTAATTTGACATTTAATCTCTATTCTATTTTCTGTCTAGAGAAAGTGAATGAGCGTCTTAAGTATTAACTTTAAGTTTTTTTATAGATCATTAATTTTTTTTTCATGCAAGTTAGCCAGAGACATCTAATAAGATCGAAAAAAAAAAGTTTTTTAAGCACCACATCTGTAGGAATAGAGGATGAAGGATGAAAAAAAAAAAGCTAGAGTACAGAATTATAGCCGGTTTTGCGTAAGATATTGCGTGTCCATATTGCAGTAAAGCAAAACTCTTTTACAACCATATGCAATGATCAGTTACTCAAGCTCTCTCTCTCTCTCTCTCTCTCTCTCTCTCTCTCTCTCTAATATAGCTAAACTTGTTTCGGGATTATTTGCAGACTCAACCGCGTATGCACACCACCAAAATCAGACAAACATAAACATATACGCTTGCAGGTGTCTTTGTTGTATTTCTTGTAAATTACCACTAAAAAGATGCTAACAAGATGTGTGTTTTTTTTTTCTTTTTTTCACATTCATCGATTAAAGGAAGGAAATGTGCCAGCCCAATTAGTCAAACTTGACTCCAGAATGAATACTGTAGAGATGAATTATGACATATATATATATATATATATATATATATATATATATATATATATATATATATATAATATCTTATTAATAAGAAGTAAATTCAGATATAAAAATCTATGATAAATGAAAATTTTAATTCTATCTGTTAAATCTAAGGAGGGTTGAATTTGTCACTTGTGTGTGCCGTGATTCATAAAGTGAATATTAAGAAAAGCGTGGAATGACCCAATCGGTATATATTTCTTTTATAGCTTTCTAATCACTGAAAATCTCCCTGAAATAGGTTTTCTATTGCTGCTATTATTCCGATAAATCATTTGAAGATTATTTGCACTGCCTTCTGATACCATTCTATCTACACTGTATATCTCGAGAGTTATTTAGTTATGCCAAACTTTAAAGTATACTCTGATTTCGTTTTATTTTTTACACGTATCAATTCAGTGCGTAATTTGTTTATAATTTATTTTTTAAAGTGAGCAAGTGTGTTCTTACTCTTTTAGAACTTATGATGAAAGATTACTTTGTTACATTCTTGAATAATGTATATGATGGCTTAAGGTTTCCCTCAGTAAAAGAAAAATACCATACTCTATACTGTACCTTTTATCATATCATGAAGTTCATTTATTTAAAATAAATATGTTTCTTATAAAATCTGTTATCTTTGTCATTTTAATAATAAATTTCAAATAAAGTGAGGAACACGAATCACAAATTCACCAGGAAAAATATGTTTCTTATAAAATTTATTTATCTTTGTCATTTTAATAATAAATTTCAAATAAAGTGAGGAACACGAATCACAAATTCACCAGGAAAAATATGTTTCTTATAAAATTTATTTATCTTTGTCATTTTAATAATAAATTTCAAATAAAGTGAGGAACACGAATCACAAATTCACCAGGAAAAATATGTTTCTTATAAAATTTATTTATCTTTGTCATTTTAATAATAAAATTAAAATAAAGTGAGGAACACGAATCACAAATTCACCAGGAAAAATATGTTTCTTATAAAATTTATTTATCTTTGTCATTTTAATAATAGAATTAAAATAAAGTGAGGAACACGAATCACAAATTCACCAGGAAAAATATGTTTCTTATAAAATTTATTTATCTTTGTCATTTTAATAATAGAATTAAAATAAAGTGAGGAACACGAATCACAAATTCACCAGGAAAAATATGTTTTCTTATAAAATTTATTTATCTTTGTCATTTTAATAATAAATTTCAAATAAAGTGAGGAACACGAATCACAAATTCACCAGGAAAAATATGTTTCTTATAAAATTTATTTATCTTTGTCATTTTAATAATAAAATTAAAATAAAGTGAGGAACACGAATCACAAATTCACCAGGAAAAATATGTTTCTTATAAAATTTATTTATCTTTGTCATTTTAATAATAAAATTGAAATAAAACGAGGAACACGAATCGCAAATTCACCAGCTGAAAGAGATTTGACATTAGTTTCCAAGAATTACTGTAATTCCATAATTCAGTTTAACGTCACTTTTATTGCTATTGGAATGTTTTAGTTTAGGTTTCTCCGGTTTATAGGCTCATTCGAGTAACTGGAGTCTCGTTCAGAGTTATCTAGTCTAAAGGGGTTTCTCCCTTTCTGTTTCTTTCTCAGAACTCTTCTCTTTATTATTTTGTATTTGGTTGGTGAAATATTTCTTATATATTAATATTTACTACAATTTTAGTTTAGTTTGTCACTATTTTTATGCGTGTTTTCTTATTAAACTTAAAACACTTTCAAATATCTCGTCCCCTTCAAGTGTTTTCATAGGTACAATATACCGACAAATACTTTTCTAGTCTTTTTAATTTTTTTTACTTCGGTTTATTTGTTAAGACTCATAATTTGATTTATCAAGCCTCCAGATTTTTTTATTTTCTTATAATCTCCACAATAGACAGTTGTTTTTTGCACAAGAACAAAATAACTATTGTATATTTATATTCCTCAGTTTGAGATGGATGTTGCCTGTTACATATTATTATTTTCAATTTTCTTAATATCTAAATTAAATGACAAAAAGTCAGATTTCTCAAGACAAAATTATCTATTCATTGCAGAACGTAAATTGTAATTAACTGTCATTATAAGTGTTTGAATTGGTGTTGTTATTGTACTAAACGGCAATAGATAAGCCATATTGAATCCTGCTCTGTGTGCAACCATTATTATCATTATTAATCTACAGTATTTTAATATGAACATTCAACATACAAGTTGGAGGGCAATAGCTGTATTTATATAAAGGTACAAAACGGTAACTACTTAATGCAAGCTCAGAACTTTCACTTCAAGACTAAGATGGGGTAAAATTTCGTTGTTTAGCTTGACAATGCAAAAGATTAAAAGAAAAAAAGACAAGATTTCATGGGCTAGTGCTATAAGTATAAGGTGGCGTAACGGATGTGGTTTTATCCATGCTTAGCGCTTGAAACAGAGAACATTTCCTACACCGTATCATTTGTTCAGTTAAATTCTCCAAACAGTGTATTGTTCCGGACAATTTCCTCCCATCACACTTCTCTTTCTCTTTCAAACGCTTGCAGATTGTCACTTTGGCTTCTGATTACGATGTTTTTTGTCG
>NC_090745.1:83015712-83028212 GCF_036898095.1 Palaemon carinicauda
TCTATCTATCTATCTATCTATCTATCTATATATATATATATATATATATATATATATATATATATTTATGTTTATGTATATATATGTTTATATATGTATATGTTTATGTATATATATATGTATGTGTATATATATATATATATATATATATGTATATATATATATATATATATATATATATATATATATATATATATATATATATATATATATATATATATATATATATATAGACACACACCTGTATATATACAGTTCATATTAGTAAAAGATGAAAGATGAAGTGAAGTAGCCGTAGAATTCACTATATTAAGTCTTGCAATGTTTGTGCAATATTTTCAACAAACAGTAAAAACAAAAAGTAAGTTTAAACCATATATTTGCATTTTATTTGAATTTTTTTTAATATTGTATCAAAGTTCATGTCTATATTTTTGTAATAAAAGATACGGAAATAATGTATAATAAATTATTAAAATGTAATTATATTTTTATAATAAAAGATGAAAAAATAATGTATATTAACGTTTGCTTCTGAAACAAAAGCCCTACAATCTTGCCTTCTCTGTAAACTGATCAGGTTTAGTTGGAACATTGCATCATTCCTGGAAACTGGAGAGTCGTTTTGTAATTGTTTTCCGATTGGGCGCCGTTCATTTGCATATATATGGTGGCAAAGATTGCTTCGTTGGCTAAAGTAATGGGAAATATTCCGATACACTGAGCTACTCGAGGGCTACCCCAGACCCTATGGAATTTAAACCCTCTTCGTCCGCTTCTCTCCCCCCCCCCCCCTCCCACAACCAACCTGCCTTCCCCTAAGGCTCCTTTTTTTTCTTGCTTCCTTCTCTTGCCGTCTTCTTAAAGGGAAACCATCAATTTAATACCTGGAAAAATCTCCCAATATCGCTTTACATTCTTCTTGTCTATTTTTTTTTTCTTTTTTATTCTATATCCACTCCATACCTCGAGGCACTTAGTTAGTTTTGTCTTTTTTCCCTTTGTAGTAGAGTTTTGGTAAATTGTTTTAATGAATTTGGTTATATTTTCTTGCCGGCGGTGACTGAAGTTGTTGTTGTGCTGCCTGTTTATTATATTAAAATATTTAAACGATTAAATTCTCCTTGTTTCGAAACTGGTTAATTCCTAATGTATCAATTTAGTATATCTTGTAGATTTTCAGTTATCGGTAAGCCTTTTGTATTTGTGGGATGGTATGTGAACCATTTGTATTGTACACTTTAGTGGTCACCTATATCATTAGTATTTTGTATATTATCTTCTTGAAGTATGATATCAGTATTATTTGGCAGCAATTTTTAGCACCTAATTAAATCCAGTTTTCCAATTTTCTATATCCATATAATTATGTATAAATGTATTCATAAAAAAAATGTTTTTTGTGTTTTGTTTAGCTTTTCCTATCTCTTAGTTGTTCACAAATGGAAGCAGAATCAATATTCCTCACACGAGTTGATAAAGGAACTAGAATCCGTGCTGGCACGACGCCAGCATCTGCTAAACATACCATAAACAACATTCCATTAAATAGCAATGTCCTGTGGAATTTCTACTCTATGTCCCTATCCTTATTATTATTGATTTTCATATCCCTTAATTCATTTTTATGCAGGGTCAAAAAGACAATTTCCCTCCGCCCAAATGAATAACTTAGTGTGAGAAGAGAGAAGGAGCAAAGTCAAGAAGAAAATTAGGGGAAAATGATAAAGCAAAATTGATGAAAAAATGCTGAAACGAAACAATAATTACTAGTGAGAAGTAGGCCTAAACCTCTTTTTATGTTATTTTTTTTTTCAATATATCAAAAGTAAAGGAAAGTAATTACAGAAAAATGCAATTAAATATGGCAAATAAATAGCGCTGAGCGTACACAGTCACACATAAACTTACTATTGTTAGATTGAGTAAATATTCAATTCTAAATTCCTTAGAAAAATGTTCTGGGAGTGGGAAATTTAATCTAAAATATCTTTTCTTCCGTCCTTTTAATCCTCTTCGCCCAAAGAAACCGTGTAAAACATATAAGCTAACTATTTGTTGTTATTCCTCGCAGGTGATGAAAATGGAAGTGGAGGTAATATTAAAAATCTTTCTCTCTCTCCCCCGTCTTCTTGCCTATAGAGAAATTGGTTAATTGAACGACAATTTCTTTTGTCGGCCTATTCTTTGACTCTAACTTTTTCTCTACTTCAGTCTTTCGTCCAGCGCACCCTAGGGATGCCTTTTAACACGTGAGTAGCATTCTGGAGAGAGAGAGAGAGAGAGAGAGAGAGAGAGAGAGAGAGAGAGAGAGAGAGAGAGAGAGAGAGAGCGGGTAATTAGATGTTACCGGTAATTTATCCAATTACTTAGAAATAGGAAATTAGGAATAACATATTTTAAAGGGATTTTTACTAGTATTAATTGCATGACCACTCGAATAATATGGGCTGTGATAATGATAATTAGCTTCTACTCACAAGATCAGAGAGAGAATCATTAGCCATGTAAGTGCTATAACCTGCAAAAAAAAAAAATTCACTTGAACTAAGCCACTATTGTTAATTTAAACTCAATTAATTGTTTATGTCGTGCAATTTGCTTCTATTTACTGCGAATACGGTTAATCTAATTTTTTTTCCCATTTTTATTTCATGGTCAGATTACAACTATTGATACTAATATATTTAATTAAATTAGTTCACATAGTTATACGCTTCAATTAATGTTAGATATTTACTATTTCATATAGCAGAAACATATGATGATATATGTATAATCAATGTCAATTGGTGCTTTGCATTCGGATCTTCCCAGGCAGTACCATCTTGCACGTAACGTATTACTAGGTAATATGCAGTTAATTCGGACAGTCATCCCTTCTCCATCAAAAGACTCAATACTTCACAGTATTCTAGAAATTATATTCCAGCTATGACTAGATTGTGGAATAATGGTCCTAATCAGGCAGTTTGAATCGTTGGTACTTCAGAAGTTCAAACTTGAAGCGAAAGTTTTTTTTTTTTTTTTTTTTTATGTTGAACAGCCGACATAAGTCTCTCTTCAAAATTTATATATCACAACCCCATTTTAACGTTGTTACTGATCTTAAAATACTCAATAAAAATCATTCATTACTTCTCGTGTAGTTTACTTATTTCCTTATCTCCTTTTCTCACTGTAGCTTAGCTAATAATGATAATGATAATATTTATCTCTCACACATAATAAAGAGTAGCGGCTGGCTATATATAAATATATGTCTTTCCTGTCACGCTCAGCGTCCTTGTCAGACGTGTGTCTACTCTGCCTCACCCTGCCCATCAGGTAGGGGCGAGTAAGCATTCCCTGGTGAGAGGGGATACCCCGATAAGTACACTCGGAAACCTCAATCTCCCACACATTGCCGAACCAGCAGTTGTTAGGAAAGTAGGAAGGGTTGAATCTGTGTGCGCATGCGTATATGTGCATATTTATCGAAATATTTAGACGTCATTTTTGCCACGAAAGGATTTTTTTCTTTTTTTTTTCTATGATCGAAAATGAATTTATTTTGTAAATCCACAGCCCCACTGATTCTTGAAGGAAGCCATATTCGCTGAAAAGAACAAAAAGGTAATGTTCAATTTTTCCAGAGTATAACGAGATATCTTGCAATTGATAATGTTTTTTGGACTTAAGGGAATTATGCTCATGAGTACTCTATCTAATGCATTACGCAACATTTTATTGTTCCTAAATCTTAAATGATATGTTACAATTCATGTGTATTCAGTTTTGTGCATTCTCATTCAAGTTCTTCCTTTTTTTTTAACATAGCATTCGCGAAGCCCCTTTACCTTAAGACAGTGTGATTATAAGAACAATATGGATATGCTGAAGCAATTTAAATAATATTGCATCCTCATTAATGTTATTGTTGCCATTCGGAAAGAACCTCCCATATCAAAGTAAAAATATTCATGTTTCGGTACACTGTTTACTTTAGTTGTATATTCTATGTTTTCTTAAAGAACTGTGTAAAATAATGTTTAGTCTCTTCCATGTAGGGAATTCAGTGGCGAAGGATCGAAAAGAAAGTAATGAATCTAATATCAATAACAGAATAACTTTACACATACATGTTTGTGTGTGTGTATATATATATATATATATATGTATATATATATATATATTTATATATATGTATATATATATATATATACAGTATATACATATATATATGTGTGTGTAGCTATATATGTGTGTGTATGTGTATCTATATGTGTATATATATATGTCTGTATGTATGTATTTCCACTATATGTGCATGTATATAAGAAAGATATATGTATGACATGACAACTCGAAGGCATTTGCATATCATGAGACTTTTGGGAAGTTATGGTCTTGATCCTTAGAAATTGCTATGTAACTGCTTAATTTGGAAAGTGGGAAGCCAGATAACCATCTCACATTTCCTTGAAGATTTAACTTTGATCTCACAGATTAAAAACATATTGACAGAGAACTTGTGGAAGTAAAATCTGTTTTCTTACCCTCTAGGGCTGATATTTCCAGAATCCTCTCTCTCTCTCTCTCTCTCTCTCTCTCTCTCTCTCTCTCTCTCTCTCTCTCTCTCTCTCTCTCTCTCTCTGGTGTAATGTTAAATAGGAATATGTTATGCAACGACCAAATAGCAACACTGTTGGCTAAATGTAAAGCAAAAATGGGAATGTTATTCAGACACTTTAAAACAAGAAAAGCTCAACACATGATTATGCTTTACAAAACTTATGTACGTAGTACACTTGAGTACTGCAATGTGATATGGTACCCACACTACCAAAAGGATATTGCGCAAATAGAGAGTGTACAAAGGTCCTATACTGCTAGAATAGAAGAAGTTAAGGACCTTGACTACTGGGAAAGACTGCAATTTTTAAAACTATACAGTCTAGAAAGGAGAAGAGAACGCTACATGATAATACAAGGATGGAAGCAAATAGAAGGAATTACTGAAAACATCATGGAGCTTAAAATATCAGAAAGAACAAGCCGAGGTAGATTAATAGTGCCAAAAAAATATTCCAGGTAAACTAAGAAAGGCGCACAGGACATTAATCCACTACGCACCAGCATCGATAATGCAGCGACTATTTAATGTGCTGCCAGCTCATCTAAGAAACATATCAGGAGTGAGCATAGATGTGTTTAAGAATAAGCTCGATAAATACCTAAGATGCATCCCAGACCATCCAAGACTGGAAGATGCAAAATACACCGGAAGATGCACTAGCAACTCTCTGGTGGATATACGAGGTGTCTCACACTGAGGGACCTGGGGGAACCCAAACAAAAAATAAGGCAATAAGGAAATAAGGTAAGGCTCTCTCTCTCTCTCTCTCTCTCTCTCTCTCTCTCTCTCTCTCTCTCTCTCTCTCTCTCTCTCTCGTGTATACAATTGATAACTAGTTACATGACATTCATTACTGAAAGTTTAAGCTAGAATAAGAATATTTCTCCTCTTTTTCTTCATATTCGTAAAGACTTTGAATGAAATTAAATTTAGCTTAATCTACATCAGTTTTAATATATCAAAATAATCATGATCATCATATTGAACGTAATAAAAACCTAGAATTGAGCGAGAATTATATAAACTAACACTTGGATATGGCTGTTGGGATTGTTAATGTATCATTAAACCTAAATGTGTCGTTGGTTTGATCTATATGGAATTTTCTAAATACTTATTTATATGAGATGTTATTGTTTTAATACCATTTGTTTCTTCTTTCTCAATAATACAAACCTTTCGAACGTATTATAGATGTCTTTGCTAACCTTGTCATTATTTCTATTTCTTTGATCGTGTAGTAGTAAAGAAAATTACTTTAAAACATATATTGCTTTTGATTTAGAATTAATTCTTATGGTTATCATGAAGTTATTTTTTTTATTATGTAGGTACAATATTAGCAGTATGAATGTTGTCTATTTTGTCTTAAATATTAGAAGTTCAAGTTTATTATTGCGTTTAAAACGCGTTATCTCTATATAATGCGTTTCTTATCATTGTGTCAGATTTAAAACAATTATTAAAAAACAGCAAACAAGTTTAACATTGAAAGGATTTATCTATTTCGTTACCATAAATGCTAATTCCGTTCTTTGTAATATTAACTTGTGACTTTAAGGATTCGCAATTTATTAATATTGAAATTAAAAATGTTATAAGTAAGTACTTCAACCTTATGCTTTGATAATACGTTCATGGAAATGTGATACAGAAAAGTTTTATAACAACTTTAATTGGAATATTTAGATTTTAGTCGTTTTATAGTGTTACACCTTAGGTGTTTGTGATTAGTTGATTTTGTTTTTATTTGTTTTATCAATAATTTTCTTGCCCATAAAATTTTTTAAATTATCTAAATTAATAACTTATTCAATGCTGACACCTGCCAAATGTGCTTTATATCTTCTGTTGTTCTCTAATGAGAAACAATTCCAATGACAGCTCCAACTAGTATTCGAATCAGGCATTTCATCTTTCTCATTTGAATTGACATATCGGGTCATTAAATAGATAAATTATGTATTTGCATGTGTCAATCATGTCCTAGAATAACTCGATGTAAATGCGTCGACACTTCCTACCAAAATGAAGTCCATTCAATAATGAAGATCACTAATGATACATCAATTACGTCTGACACTTCATCAAAAATACGTCGGTTGGAATGCTGATCTGTTAATTTTTTTTTTTCTTTGATGTCATATGTCACGTATGAGTTTTCAGATCGACTTTTCTTCATCGAGAGTTCAGTTAGATAAATTGAATATGAGTAAAACTAAATATTTATGTAATGTAAGATATTCATCCAAGAGAGACGGCAAGTTTTTAAATTCTAGTAATACTCTTCAAACTGATAAATTGACCCAATATTGAATCAATGATTTGAATCTAAGATACGTAAGAAGGGATTTAAAGGGTAACGGTGCAATTCGGATTGGCAAATTGACGTGAGAGTCGAGTGATTTTCGCATATTAACACAAACTTGTAACTTCTTTTGATATTTGAATGTGACTTTCATGGTGCGAGGTCAAGGTCATAGTCAGTCAATCGAACCTGCTAAGTTTTTCTTATAAGTGGTTCGTTATCATTGGGTCGTTTGGCAGCTTTAATATGTTGACTTCGATATGCCTGCGTGTAGACGAAGAGAATGTGAGAGCGAGAGATTATTATTATTATTATTATTATTATTATTATTATTACTATTATTATTATAGCAGGATGCTATAAGCCCTAGGCCTCCAATACGAAAAAATGGCCCAGTGAGGAATGGAAATAAGGGAATAAACAAACTACACGAGATGTAAAGAATAAGAAATATAAAATATCTTAAGATCGATAACAACATTAAAATAGTTCTGTCATAAAGTATATAAAAACATTCGCTGCAAGTTTGAACTTCGTATAATGATTTGCCCAATTAAGAGATAGCAGTATCGAATTTTAGTGTTAGTCGTCATCCATTTAATCTTATAGAATTAAGAGATAGATATCCTGACAACTAAGGTAATTGACGCCAATATTATTTGTTATAAATAAAGAAATAAACAAATAAATTTTAATTCAGTTTAAAACCATAAAAGCAAAAACATCATATATCAGTTAAATAACATTAAGAAGACCTGCTTCTGAAAGAAATTTAAAAATACCACTAGTACGGTACGACACATCATGTCCGAGAATCTTGGCAAGGATGAACCTGCCATCCTCACCTCGAGCCTCAGAAAGATGTCTATTTCTTTCAGTACTTATAAGTTGGGCATTCGATAAACAAATTTCTGACTGTCATGGTTACCAAACAATCGTTGCAATATGGTTAGTGTTGGCCAGAAATTTTGTCTTATTTTTACTAGGTCGCTCACATCACGGTCCAGATATACTAGGTCAGCCAGACAGCGTACCGATTTTAAGCCTCTTCTGCGCACCTACGTCATCTGAAGGGGCTTAGTGTTGGCGAGACCCATTAAGAACGTAGGTCTATCACACAGTCAATGTAAATAAAACAACATTTTACCTTTGGAAAACATTTTATTAAGTTACAACTTTCATTTTTTTTTTCAGGCCTCCCTGCATGGTTGTCCTTGAGGTTTTCTATACTTTATCAAATTATTAAGATACCTCATTCGAAAATATACAGATATATTAACAAAAAAAGCCATAACATCGTCAGGAACTTCAATACCAGACTTTTTTAATTCTAAATAAAGCTTTTTAAAAGAATTTTTTCCCTCCATGAGAGCTTCCCCGTGTACAGCATTAAAAATCTCCCGCATTATTAACAACTGTGAAAAAACTGACTAGAAGGTGCATGTAATTCCCCCCGATTAACACATGCTATCCAAGTATCATTCCTTAGCACTTCTTCAGTCTTATTTCCTAACTCAGGATATTTTAAACAAAATTTCTTTACAATATATCCACCAATGTATTCAAGAGCTTCTTCCTCAATTACTCCCCCAATATCTATCTTTATTTCTTTATTTGCTCTCAAAAGGTCTTCTTCCTCGTCTAAAGCATCTTTCTCAAAATCAAAATCCAAATTTCTGAATATCTGCGTTGTTAGGCATATTTCTAACGCTAAGTCCCTTTCTTTCGTGAAAGATTCATCGTCTTTGGCTGATTCATGAGATTTTTCAACAGTGGTGATATCACACTTTTCACTTAATACTTTAATTTCCTTTCCTAATAAAAAAAATTTTAGCCGAAATTTAAAGTTCATAGCAAGAAGATGATCACAGTGCCCATCCATTTGCCTTTTACACCCAAAGAAATATTCAAGGCAATCTTGATTTAGTCTTTGTGTAAGTAGGTAGTCAATACTATAAGAGCCTTTTAACATATCAAACAAAGCAATGGTAGATTTACATGATAAAATGATTCCTTTCTGAAACTTGAAAAGACTTTTTGTATTAGGATTTTTAACTCTCATAGTATTCATTACCTCGATTACCTTGAGCAGAGTACCTGTTTGTTTTTCTACATCAATACCAAAAGCATTGCTTTTACCAAACTCTCCATACATGGAGGAAGAATTCATTACGTCGAACCAATCATTTATTAAGAGAATAAAATCAGATGTTTGATTCCAGTTTTGACACTCCAACAGTCCCTTTTCCCTAAATATTTTAATGAGTTGGTACATGACATGGACAGTAATTGAACTGCTAATTTAACGCGCTGTCTTTGTTGACCTGTTACAGTTAAATGCATTTCATTAATCTTATATGCAAGCCCATATTCTGTTTTGGTTTTATTAAGCATTTCCCGTATGCCATCATCTGAAATACACTTTCCAGTCTTGAGGAAAAAACCGGAGTCAATAAAATTATTTCTAACTAATTTAATTAAATGTGGAACATCTGAGAAAACAAAAACTTCTCTTTCTGCCTTAGGATTTTTGAAAGATATCCTATTTTCGAGAGGGTCAATGTTAAGCTGTTTCCACATACGGAGATTTGTAGAACCCATGTCATGCACAACTGCTACCACCTGCATCCTCTACCTTTGATATCATTTCTAAAAGTACTTTATGCATGTCACCTTGATCGAACTGATAGTAAATTGGCTGTTTCCATTTGCCTATAAGACCTTGCAACATGGCCACTTGTACATGTATGGTTTTTCTTTTGGAAAGCGATGGTATTTTATGTTTGAGCTTTTAGTTTTATCATGTCTATTATAACAGCCAAATACTGCGCAGTTACTTGGCATTATTAGTAACGGAATGAATGAATGAATAAAATGATAATGGACACAGCGTCTCCTATTATTTACGTTACCTCTATAGGTAGCTAACTAAGGCAAAGGTCCTTTGTTTTATTTACCCACGTGTGTGGGACGGGGAAGCTTGACGTCACAGTATGGGTGATTCACAGCTTAAGCTGCGCGTTGGCTGACCTGGTATATATAGACATTGGCTCACATAAAGATTGACGCTTGTCATAATTTAAGAGAGAAAACGAAATTAGTCAGAATAAGGAACTTTATCGAGTGTCAGAGTCACATTAGGTACTAAAATGGTTATCTCAGGTGACAATCTTTAATTGCTCTGTTACTTTTGGGTTGTAATGTAAAGAGATTATCTTATATCAATCAGTAAAGGTTAACTTAATCAGGATTCAAGGAGAATAATGATGGCGTAAAAGAACGCCAAGAGACATTACTATCAATTTTGTAATTTTGTAGTAATGTCCTTAGAAAATACGAGAAATATCTATCACAAGTAAACACACACACAAACATTATATATATATATATATATATATATATATATATATATATATATATATATATATATATATATATATATATATATATATATGTATGTATATATATATGTATATATACATGCATATATATATACATATATATAGTGTGTGTGTGTGTGTGTGTTTGTGTGCGTGTGCGCGTGTGTCTGTTTGTGTGATATCCGGTTATAATGATGATAAATTCATTTTGTCTTGAAAACAAAACAAAAATCTGCACAAAACTGTACACTTGCTTCTCCCGAGTGATATATAATCATCATCATCATCACCATCAGCCGTTGCTAATCGGCAGAACAAAGACCTAAAACATGTCCATCCATAAGCGTATGTTTATGGTCTTTAAATGCTAGTCCATACCTGCAACTTCTCTTAGCTCTTCAATCCATCGTCTTCTTTAGGACCCATTCCGTTATTCTTCTTCTTCATCTATTATCTGTCATTCTCATTATGTCTTGCCCATGTCCATTTCTTTTTCTTGTTAGAATATCCTCTTTAGTTTTCTCTCGTATCCATATTGCTCTTTTCTGTCTCTTGTTTTTATTCCCATCTTTATTCCTTCCATAGCTCTTTGAGTTTTAACTAGCATATGTTCTAAGGCTTTAGTAAGGCTCCAAGTTTCTAATGCATAAGTTAATACTGATGGGTCCATCTAATTAATTACTTTTCCTTTTAGAGAGTGGCATTTTAATTTTCATAATATCATTGCATTTACCAAAAGCTGTCCATCCTATACTTATTCCTTTAAATTTGATCTCGTCTTTGGGAAACACTCACTGCCTGTTCTAATTCCGTATATTCATTGATAACCTCTAGAAGTTCGTCCATAACCTTTGTTCATTGTCTCTACATTATCTTTGAAAATTACCTTAGTTTTACTTATAATAATTTTCAGCCCTACAATTTTGCGTTCGCTTTCAAATCATTTATCATCTTTTGTAATTCCTCTGAAGATTCACTAAATATAAATATGTTATCCGCAAATCATAAGTTGTTAAGGTATTCCCTATTAATGCTAATTCTTATGTTTTCCCAATCTAAATTCTTAAAAACTCCTAGGCAGGCTGTGAATAATTTAGGATGGGTCTCCCTGTCTAACTACTTTCTCAATTGGAAGTTTCTCACTATATGTAATTTTAGAATTCTTGTACTCCCCGTTTAGATATCTTCAAGTATTCTAACATAGAATGTGCTGTACATAACATACTTATTAATCTTCAGTAATATTTCTTGCTTACCCTGGTATTTTCCATACATATTTACAGCATTGTCATATGACTGGCTTTGGCGCTTACTACAATTTATTTTGCACTCACCATCCTAGCCATACATTCTCCTGTTGTGGCTACCCATCTCTTAGAAGATTAGAAAACATTCAATAGGGAGCCCATTATCTGGTGAAACATAACTATCAATAATAGTGAGCTGATCAATATGAAATCTGTCGGGAGTGGAATCTACAGATATACTGAAGTACCTTGCAGTTCTTAAATCGTCCAAGATTGATTCTCTTACTTTATATACAAAAAATTTTTTTATTCATCACATATTGTTGTTTGAAAGATAGGATGTGACACCTGATCCTTTATTCCCAAAATTATTTTTTATGGATTGCTAGAAAAGGATCAAATTTTGCAATACGGTCAAGTAATACAAGGAAATTGCCATTGTGAGGCGAACCAAAAATTTTATTACTGAAAAGTAAACCACGGTCTGCCATAGTAATTATGACTGCTACGACTCGTTCAATAACATGTTTCCAGTACTGCTGTATAATATTTACCTGTCCTGTTAACTGGCAGTCAATTGTTGAGCACATTTTATTGTAAGATGTGTTACCGAAGCTGTTCTATGGTCTACAGAATTTTCATGACTTTGAAGTAAATAGGTGTTATGCCACTCACAAAATCTAACTGATGGTAATGCTATAGAAAAAATTGAAAAGGGCTTGCTTATGCAACAGTATATACAACCAGTTTCCTGTGAATATACTAACAATTCTCTGCAGTAGTTTTCCCCATTAGCATGTTTGGGGGTAGAACAAACTCTTTGAGCAATATCTGTCTTGGTCACTAAAAAACTTCTTTGACTTTTCAAATGAATGATTTCAGTGCTGACACCCTGAAAGACCATTTTCTACAAAGTATACAATATCATCTTTGCTTTTATAAATCTA
>NC_090745.1:83038212-83043212 GCF_036898095.1 Palaemon carinicauda
CCCTCGTCTGAGTTGGCATATTTCCAGGGTTTTTCCTTATCATAACTAACTCTCTCTCTCTCTCTCTCTCTCTCTCTCTCCTCTCTCTCTCTCTCTCCTCTCTCTCTCTCTCTCTCTCTCTCTCTCTCTCTCAATCATGTTTTAGAATATCTGAGAGAGTGCTTTCTTTAAAGAATAAATTAATGTATATAACTGATGATCTAAAGGATGATTGATGGTAAGTTCAGCAAAGTTACATAATATTAGAAAAATCACCAAATTGAATAATTATTGTTAGCCCTACCCCATCTACGTTATTAAACCTTTCATAACTAATATGCAAGAGAACATTCTTAACATTGAAGTAAATCCAAGTATTGTAGCTGACCATGAACATATCTCATTTATTATAGATATTAAGAAAGCCAAGGGTAACCAGTTACTGTTAACCTCTAGATGTCTAAAATATTATTCTGCATGTTTATTGTGCTATACATTACTAGATCAAAAATTAGTTTTAGATGCAATCGCGCACAAAGATGATACAGATATTCAAACAGATTTCCAATAGTGTGTGCAATAGTGTTCTAGATAAATGTGCCCCAATTACCACTAGGGAAATAAAGAGACCCAGTACGCCTTGGATTGATGATGATCTCAAAAAGAGTAAGATTGGAAGGGACAATCTGCAAGAAAGGCTCAAACAAAATAAACAATTATTAAAACCTGAGCAATGAGTAGGCCTATAAGCAAATGAAAAACATGTAAATTTTAAGTTACATATTGATAGAGCTAATTAAAATAAAGATAAGATCAAGAAAAGTAAATCTCTTAAAGAAAAATGGAAAATTATGAATAATATTTTACCTATTAAAAGATAAGAAAAATGAATACGACAACCCTAAAACTAAAGCAGATCAGTTTAACCAGTATTTTGGTAGTGTAGTAAAAAAAAATTTTTATAAAACGCTGGAAATTCTACATAAGTAAGAAAATGAAGATATTCGAACTGCTGAAACTACATATAATAATATACAATTGTTTAGACCGCAATCTGTTACAGTAAAACAACAATATTAACAGTTAGGAGTTTGAGTGATAGTAATGCATACGGGGTAGATGGTATTCGTACTCGCTTTCTAAGAGATTCCCGTATAGTTATTGCATATTATATTACGGTAGTCATAAATACCTCGATTGTAATTAGTAAATATTCTTCTATTTGGAAACAACCCCTAGTAGACACACTTCACAAGAAAGGTGACATAGAAAACCCTTGCAATTATAGACCGGTTTCTATCCTTCCGGTAATATAGAAAGTAATAGAAAAAGTAGTATGTAATCAGTTGATGGAACATCTGGAAAAATATTTGATTTCTAACACTCAGCATGAATTCCGTAAAGGTTTATCAACAGAAACAGCTTTGATGAAATTAACAGATGGAATTCATAAAAAGATATTGATAAAAAAGTTTCCATATTAATTTTATGAGACTTATCAAAGCATTTGATAGCGTCAACCATGATGAATTGCGTAATTCTCTTATGGAGCACTACATTGATACTTTCTGTTGAAAAATTTGAATTTGGAGTCCCACAGCCATCTGTCTTGGGCCCAATTATGTCTTTTGTTTACATTAATGGAATGGTTAAATACATAGAAAACTGCCTGTTAATTCAATACGCTGAGTGACACCCAAGCTGTTTTTGCCTGGGCATATAGAAAATCTGGATGCCTTGATTGAAAGGGCTGAACTTATATTACTCGAACTTAAGAAATACTTTCTTAGAAGAGGACTATTGTTAAATTCCACCAAAGCAAAGTGTATGTTTGTGGGTAGCTCACAGTATGTTATTAAAATTCCTGATGCGATCATAATAAAATGCGATGGATAAGAAATAAAAATAAGTCAGTATGGGAAAGATCTAGGTCTACACATGGACAGATATGACATTCAGTTCCCACCCACATTGAAGAGCTTAGTAGAAAAGTGAGTGGCATTCTATTGTATCTAAGTAGAGAAAAAAGATCACCTTGATGATGCTACTCGGACTCTGATTGTAGAAAGTCTGGTCCTGGTGTAATCAATTACTGTGTCAAGATATGGGGGGGGGGGGTAAACTAATGATTTTACAGGGATACAGCTAAAAACTTCCTAACTTTGCATGTCGAGAAGCTGTTATTGGGGTGAAAAAAAAAAAAACAACCACATAACACCAACCCTTCAGCATTAAAGGTGGATGAGATTAAAGCACAAGTATTTGCGTATTTGTTTTAAAATCTCAAAAAAAAAAAAGAAAAAAAAAGAATATGCCAACTGGCTATAGGCTACACATTTCCTAAAGTTAGTAATAGTAGGAATGCTTTGACAATTCAAGATAAAAATCTATATATAGACAACTATCGAACTGATTTAGATTCACGTTCAATGGCATTAAGGGGCCCATCTTTATGTAATAAACTACCTCTTGAAATAAGAGAATGTCTAAATGTTAGTACTGTATTATTCAAAAGGAAACTTAAGCAATGTTTTCTAAATTTAATTGAAAGTATATATATCAGATTTTGCAATCTATTTTTTTTTTTTTTGGTAAAGTTTCTGTAAATATCTTATATTGTTATGTAACCTAATAACCATTTTATAATGGAATAAAAAGTTTTGATTTTGACTTTGAATCTATAATAATGGAGTTTAGTTTGGAGCAGAATAATTCACAGTCGGTCGCACAGCATGCCTCATTGAAACGTATGGTAGTCATAATATAATGATTATAAGATTAATAACATTATCCACAATTATGGTTTCTATCAGGTCATAACTATTAATGAATACAGTATGCAAATATAATAGACCCAGTTAGAAGTACAGATCGACTACTTGGAGGAGGTAACCCGTAATCCAATTGGCTGAAATAATTTGATTTTAGGAATCATCCGTTGGCCATTAAAATTTTGAAGCATGGCAGGGTTATGGACTCCCTACTTTGAAATCAATAGCTTTTACAGATTTTATTGTAAAAGTCTTGTGTATAATCCATGCAACATATTACGCTTTCAAACTAAAAAATATCCAGCAAATGTGGGAAAAAGACTGAGGGCATCGGGTAGCAAAACTTAGTCAACTGTACCTGTTCAACAGCAATAAAATGGGATACACCCTTACTTACAATTATATAACCAACTGACCAAAAGAGAAGAGAGGGTGACAACGGTGACACTTCTATGGAAGAGACACCTCCCTTCGCGCCTTCCAGGCTTTTCCAGGAGGCAGACAAAGGCTAGAGAAGGGAACTTAGGTCCGTGGGATGACTCCTTGTGGACATTCAAGATGGGGGTAGGACGGGGAGGGAAAGGCCTAAACGGGGAAGATGTTATAAGATGTTTATCATGAAATTGTTCCAAAGGGCCGCCTAAATTAGGGAATTGGGGTCAAATCCCTGCCCCCATCTCTCTCTCTCTCTCTCTCTCTCTCTCTCTCTCTCTCTCTCTCTCTCTCTCTCTCAGACGCATAATGCATACGAGGCTTTTATATTATTAAGTAGTATTATTTTCGAAATACAGCCAAGTTTATCCGTTGAAAATGTTTATTTTGGTCCATGTTTATTTTACATATAGATTTGTTGCTTTGCTTATATAATGAAAAGGGAAACTACAAATGTTCTCATTTTTGCGAAGGCGATCTGGCAATCGGCTTTCTTTTTTTCTTTTTTTTTTCTTTTTTTTTACTTTTTTTACTTTTTGAGAGAAGGAAGGGTCAGTAAATTGGGGTTCTAATAACATGGTCAGAAGAAAAAAGAGAAAGGAACAGAAAAAAAAACTGATCTATAGTCGAGGTGGAGACTAAGATATTGCTAATCAAAAGCAGGTAGGGCTATGGAGATGCCTAAATCTCCCGAGGCATTGACATAATTTTCACAACTGCAGAAAATGAATATACTGTATGGTACTGGTATTTTGTTAAGCTAGTTTGTTAAGTAATGTTTTTTTCTCATTCCATATTGTTTTATAGATTTGCTTATTTTTTATGAAATTCCTGAAAGATACAAAAAAAATTCTAAAGTCTCACAAATAATTTTCTTTGTCCATTAGTCCTTTTATCCAATATGACTAGTTCTGTGTGACTGTAATTGCTGAGATTAGTTCAGCGTGGGATTTTGTAGCCTGTGATTTACGATATCTTCGTTGGATAGGTTTACAAAAGGCTTTGGCAGGATCTTCTCTGGATCCTGGCCTTTGGTTTGATCTTTTTTGTTCCAAGCCAGTTGTTAGTTTCGAGTCTCTCTCTCTCTCTCTCTCTCTCTCTCTCTCTCTCTCTCTCTCTCTCTCTCTCTAAGGTAAAGTTTTCTAGATTTTTTAAAAAATTTCATGTATTGTATTAATTCCGGGAAAGCAAAAATTTCGTTTGTGTCGTAAATTGCGATAAAAATGTACTGATTTTTTTTTTTTTTTTTTTTTTTTTTACAAGAAGTGCAGTGCTTTTACTTTTGCACTGCAATTATGACGTTGGGTAACTTATAATCATGCATTCCCTCATTACTTTTATCCACATTCTGAAATTGTAGGAAAAGTAGAAAAAATTAAGACTATAATTTTTTTATACAATTCACGGGTAGAATATACTAGATTTTTAACAGTATAGTTATTTTTCATTTGTTATCCAAAAAAAAATGTATGAATATTTACAAAAAATTAATGTATTAACTTTGGAATATTCTAATAAGTTTGTATACTTTCCAAAATAAGGTAAATTATACGAAAAATGATTGGATGCTTTACAAAAATAACTTATTTGAAGCATTTGTGAAACCACTCGGAAATATTACTTATGGCTTAAGAAAAGTAAGTGTGACGCAATATGTAATTTCGATCTTTTGTACTAAATGTAGTGTTAATGATATTTTTATTATTAATGTAATTATTTTTGTCATGCTGCTATTATTTTTATTGATTTTTCTAGCATGAATGTGTTAGATAATTAAATATTTAAATATGATTCATACACCAAGACTATTTGCGATAC
>NC_090745.1:83050712-83058212 GCF_036898095.1 Palaemon carinicauda
CCAACTCATGATCAAGAAGGCAACAGATTTCTTTGTAATTAACTTACTTATGACTGATATCGAGCCTAGAATAATCAAGTTTACCCTTACTAATTTTTTTTTTTTTTTTTTTAATCGTTGACGAAAATTTTGTCTGTTACAAGAACACAGATATTGAGACTTTTGTGAAGAGATAATGACGTAAATTGTTGTGCTTTAGATCCAGTAACAATCTGTTGGCTGTCTAATTGTAAGATAGTAAGCGACATGATCACTATTATGAAACCTTTATAAAAATCGCCCGAAAGTTTGATGACAAGGATATAGAATAGATAGTCTCAATGTATAAATTATACCATTTTGTTGACATTTTTTGCAAAAATTGAAATAACTTATTTTACTTGATTTACTCATTGTTATTTTGTATTTTGGTCTATCGGAATTCTTTCGTGGACTATCCCCTGAATGAATATTGCATATGACTTTTTTGTTTAAAGATTTTTTACTCAAAATTATCCCTAATTATCGTTCTAGGAGACACATTTTAATGTTTTAAGAGAAGTAATATTAAATACTATGAAAAAAGACTTATTTATAAATTAAATTATATTTCATAATAGTGAGAATTATAACGATAGTTTTAAAGACGGTAAAAGATACTGTTGCTTTAAAGAGCAAAGTGAAGCCAATTGCGTCTCATCTAGATTAATAATTGTCCGTGAGCGCAAATTGATGTCGGTATAGGCGACCGAGTAGATAGCGTTGGGATCCTGGTAATCTTTACCCAGATGAGTTGCATTGGAAATGACTTGGAAATAGCACTGAAAGTCGGGGATATGAAAAAAAGAAAAAAAAAAGATCTTGTTGACTGAAAGGATGATAAGCAGGCAATGATATGGAACGAGGCTTGCAAATCATGTCCCCTATGATTTGAATAATTCAAGGAGCATTTTAACAAAGTCACCCTTGTTAAGTAGCAAGATTGTGTTTTCTTTTATAACTGGAAAAAAAAAACAGATTACGACTTTGAAGTGAAAACATGATATTTCTTTTTTTTTTTTTTTCAGAGGAATTATCGATTGATTATAGAGTAAACTATGATAGAAATGGTCTCTTCACATTTTCAAGATCTAGTTTAATTTGGTTCCAAAATGAAGAACATTACGTTAAGGAGGTATTACCCAATATTTTTTAGAAAAACGATTTCAAAAATTTAATTTATATTCTCCCTTTTTTTCAAGACTTATTCCCAGTGGCCCGCCAGTCTCCGATGAGGGATTAATTAGTTTTCTTTGTAAAGTTTTAATTGCGGATCTTCCTCCGCGATTTATAAATCTTGGATGATCAGCTTAAGCAGGCTCTCTCTCTCTCTCTCTCTCTCTCTCTCTCTCTCTCTCTCTCTCTCTCTCTCTCTCTCTCTCTCTCTCTCTCTCAAAAATTAATAGTTTCACCAAAACTTTAGTTGGCGTGCATCAGTTAATCCGATGGGATAAAAAACTTAATGTAATGTTTATATAATCTTCATAACATCTTACGAAAATATACTGAAAGAGTCTTTGGTACTGTTGGCTTCATTAATTTCGTTACACTTCATGGGAAATCATTATACCGGAATGAATGAAGTCAGCTGTACTATATAAAGTTTATTCTGTAATATTTTTCTTATAAAATTCATTAAGAGGAAATATACGTTACGTCATTTTCTTATATATTTATGGAACGACTCATTGATATAAAATAACTGAGGAGGTCCTTCGAGTTCTAATCCTTTTGTAATAGAGGCTTTGCAACGACTCTAAGTCTCTGCCATGCTGGAGAACATCCGCCGTATACAGCGTGACGGATGCTACAATGTTCTCTGATACCGAGGAGGAATTTCACTCAAAATTATTTACAGTAGACAAGCGAATACATAAATTTAATGAATGGCCCCATTACCATATCCAGGAAAGGAGAATTAGTCAGTGACGATTTCTCTCTTTTTCGCTGAGTATTGCGTACATCAACATCGTTAATTACAAGACGTTAGGCCCAAATCCCGTGTCAACACACGAACATGTATGTTTGATGTCTTCTTACAAAGCTAACGAAGAATTCAAGTAAGTTTGGGTGAAGAATGTTGACGTTTGTTATCCTGAAGAAACTTTTGTTATCTCAGTTAGAATAAATTTTCCTTGTTCCTGATATGGTTCTCTCTCGGGTAGCGATAAGTACCAGTTAGAGGAAAAGGGTGTTAATTATATCATTGAATCATGCTATGCACTTAATTACGAAGGAAGCCCCAGGTCTAGCGCAGCACAAGGACATAGGCAGATGTCCACTACTGTACATATTTTTGTTTCTTTAATCGTCGATTTTGGCTTTGGCTTCTAAGCGGTGGTTAGTATTGTTTTGAATGTTGTTATTTAATAATAGACAATCTATATATAGCCCTCAAACCACAAGTTGCAGAATGATCAGAAGATACCCATGTGTGTAGAATTTAAAACGATAATTGTATCTGTTAATTCAGTCTTGTACATGAAATGGTCTAGATTCCTCCTCTTGTTATCTAATTACTGTAGGTGTACGCTTTATTGACGAGTTTATATTGTTTTGTGCATTGCTCTCCTAATAGATTATACAACAAAAATATGGTCGTTAAATTTTGTCTTATATACTCACTATTTAGGCAATGTGAAACGGAAAGATTTTCTTAATATGAAACCTTTTTGTCCATTTGGTTTTACAAATTTACGGAAAGAATAGAGACATTCGTGCTAGAATGTCGTTAAAATATCTGGGGACTACTCAAGACTATAATTTCCCAAAGCCGGATATTAATAACAAATATTTATAACCACATATCCCAGTAATTGTGTGCGATTTATTGCCACGCATCTGGGGAATTAATGACCTTGTAAATGTCGTTGTAGTCGAGGGCTTTGATACGTCATTTATTCAGACTGTTAGTAATTGTTTCTTTTCAGTTTTATCTATTGATTTCACGTCATTGAGAGTAATAATTTTAGAATAGAGAGCCACTCATCCTTCGGCGTCTGTAGTGTTAAAAGTTAGTCCGTTTACGACAGTACTACTATGTTGGTATGAGTGTCTGTATATTACCACAGCTGGTTGTGCATGATCAAGGACAGTGCTAGATTTTGTCCCGAAGGAAGTAATATATAGTATCAAACAGACAACAGCCTTTGGAATAAGTTGCATGTGCCGGTACATTCAGAATACGTTTAAAAGCTAGACCTTATATACTGCATGGTTGGTGTTAGTGTCTGTAGATAGCAACAGCAAGTTGTGCATGTTTGAGGACAATGTTAGATTTCAAGAAGTGAAAATATAGTATCAAACAGACAATAGCCATTGAAATAAAGATAAAGTTGCATGTGCCGGTATATTCAGGACACGGTTAAAAGATCACTGAAAAAACTAAAGGTACCGAGATATATTTTAGTCTTCAAAGATGTGCGGTCCGACGGAAAGTAATCAGTCCCATCACGCACAGCGAATAAGGCGTAATCTCTTATCGTGAGTCTGAATTGTTTACACAGCCCCCTTTTATACGAGGGTATAAAAAATTGAATGAGTCTCTCGTGCCAGTACTCTGTGTTTATTGAGAAATCTGCAATGTTACAGTTGTCATGACTGAAGGAATCTGGCGAAGTTATGACGTTCAGACATTTTATGACAATCTGTGTTGTTCATGCATGAACATATATATATATATATATATATATATATATATATATATATATATATATATATATATATATATATATATATACATGTATATATGTATATATATATATATATATATATATATACATGTATATATGTATATGTATATATATATATATATATATATATATATATATATATATATATATATATATATATATATATATATATATATATATATATATATATATATATAAACTGACAAAAACGAATTCAACCTTGAAAATTTGAAAAAAGTTTATAATTTGGTCTCAAGTTATAAGTCATTATTTTTGTGAAGATAATTTTCAACAGAATTATGGGTAAGAGAAAAGGAAGATAATTGTTTTTTTTAATACGAGATTTTTATACTTATTAGAAGAGATATAATTCTTAGATATTATGATTAAGAGTTAATAGCATGCAAGTGGAAGACAACATTTAAACGACATTTGATCCCTCTGGTTACGGTTCATTTTTTCTTTGCCTACACATACACCGAATAGTCTGGCCTATTATTTACACATTTTCGTCTTTCCTCATACACCTGACAACACTGAGATTATCAAACAATTCTTCGCTCAAGGGGTTAACAGCTTCACTTTTATTCTTCAGTGGCTAATTTCCACTTGATGAGGGTAGAAAAGAGACTTTAGCTATGGTAAGCAGATCTTCTAGGCGATGGACACTCTTAAACCAAACCCTTGTTCTCTAGTCATGGGTAGTGCCCTAGCCTCTGTACCGTGATGTTACACTGTCTTGGGTTAGAGTTCTCTTGCTTGAGGGTGCTCTCAGGCACACTATTCTACCTGTTTCCTTATTTATGTTCCTCATTTGGTTATTTTCCCGGCTGGAACCCTTGGGATTATAATAGGCTCCTTTTCCAACTAGGGTTGTAAAGATAAGTAGTGTGATGTAGGCCGACTTCGCTTAGAAAGTCCCTAATACATATTGGTATACACAACACAAACTCCCTTCTGGATGACATAACACATCGTCTAAAGAAAAAAAAAACTGCTTGTTTTATAGCAAAGGAAATGATGGGTTATCAGTACTGTTAGCTGTAGAGGAAGGTACGTGTCTTTTTTATGTATGTGTGTGGTTTATGGGAAACGTTGCATGCAGTGTTGAGGCACAGCAACGCCATGCTTATTATTTTTTATGACACCACTGTTGCAAGATGCCATTCGCCGTATTGGACAAAATTTCTGTGCCGTTTTGATTGCTCTCTTTTTATATGTGTTTCTTTGTAAGAGTCAGAAGCTGTGACAGTTTCATGAGTATTATTTCAAAACATGCATATTTCATGCACCTATTTTTATGGTATACTAGTTTTATTTGTGTATATATATACATATATATATATATATATATATATATATATATATATATATATATATATATATATATATATATATGTATATATGCATATATATATGTATATATATATGTGTGTGTGTATATATATATATGTATATATATATATATATATATATATATATATATATATATATATATATATGTATATATATACAGAAAGATATATATTTATATATACATATATATACATATATATGATATATATATATATATATATATATATATATATATATATATATATATATATATATATATATATAGTGTGTGTGTGTGTGTGTGTGTGTGTGTTTGTTTGTTATATACGCCGTTGTTGTCTTTAGGAAAAAGTACGCCTGTTTTTCAATAGATAATAACTACCTTCTTTTTTGTTATACAAAACTGTTCACTCTTCATAAGTTTAGTCTTTCCAGAAGTTTTCACAAGATTTCGAATAATGTTACACTCTCTTATCAGTGTGTTAGTTACTGTTAAGGATGAGTACAGTCTTTTCCAGTTGTAATTCACTGCCTTTTACTGTTCTGTTTCCATGAGCTATTTTTCCAGATCATGTTGACTCCGTGCTAACAATACATCCTGGATATCTTTTTTAAAACCTTGGCTTCTAATGTCTCAGTACATAATTTTGGGGTAGAACCTATTTTTCTTTTAAATCACCTTGTGTGTTTCATGACTTATAATAAACACACACACATACTGTATTGTGTATGTATGTATATATATATATATATACATATATATATATATATATATATATATATATATATATATATATATATATATATATATATATATATATATATATATATATATATATATATAGTGTGTGTGTGTGTGTGTTCCCAATGCGAGAGTCAGCCATTCTTAATCCTACTTCAGTGTCAAGGTCTATATATGATGTGTAACAGTAAGAAATAGACAAAAAAAAAAAATTGTAAATTCAGCGTACCGCTCTTCGGTATAAGTTTCATCATTTAATATAGCATTTCGATTCTCTCTCTCTCTCTCTCTCTCTCTCTCTCTCTCTCTCTCTCTCTCTCTCTCTCTCTCTCTCTCTCTCTCAAAACATGGGTTCACATGATTTAGTCACGACCAGCTGAGAAGCTTGTGAGAAAATTAGTACGTCTGGCGGTAAACCTGTATTAAATTTGATAAATGAATCTGCTTATGTATGTTTAAACGAAAAAAAACTGATTCATTTCTCATAAAATCCTATTTCTTGATTATAATATTAGCTCATTGCGTTTTGATTTTTAGATATGGGCAAGGGCAGATAATCTATAAAGGTTCTCCCATTTCGCTTTTATAGGAGAACAATGGTAATTATTATATATATATATATATATATATATATATATATATATATATATATATATATATATATATATATATATCTATATATATATATATCTCTCTCTCTCTATATATATATATATATATATATATATATATATATATATATATATATATATATATATATATATATCTCTCTCTCTCTCTCTCTCTCTCTCTCTCTATATATATATATATATATATATATATATATATATATATATATATTTATATATATATATATATATATATATATATATTTATATATATATATATATATATATATATATATAGATATATATATATATATATATATATATATATATATATATATATATATATATATATAGATATATATATATATATAGATATATATATATATAGATATATAGATATATATATATATAGATATATATATATATATATATATATATATATATATATATATATATATATATATATATATATATATATATATATATATATTATTTCTAAATGGTGATATCTTAACGTGGTGAAAGGTTTGCGTATCGTCATGATCAGCAAAGATATACTAATCAGGGCCACCCATACTAGATTGGTTTGCAGTGAGCGATTAAATGAAAATCTCCCACCATCACCAATCCACACTGGCTACCGTGGTAATGAAAACTTCCCAAACCTCAGACATGGATTGACACGTCTGAGGCTTATGCCTGCAGTGGACTAAAAACGGCTGCGTTTGTTGTTGTAGTTGTTCTTGTGTGTGTGTGTGTGTGTGTGTGTGTGTGTATGTGTGTGTGTGTGTGTAATATATGATAATGGAACTTTTCTTATCATTCAAGTTTATAATCTTGAAGAGATGATTGTCTTACTCCATTAAGAAATAAAGTTTCCTCCTGAGTTCGAAAAACACAAAAGAAAGAATTGTATGATGGACAGCAAACATTTATTATTCCTTGATCGTTACGACTACAATTTTTCTTTCCCCGAAAATATATTTTACTCAAGGGAGGTAAGACCGAGGAAGGAAAGTCTCTCTCTCTCTCTCTCTCTCTCTCTCTCTCTCTCTCTCTCTCTCTCTCTCTCTCTCTCTCTTTTGATATTCCTGATTTATGGAAA
>NC_090745.1:83068212-83085712 GCF_036898095.1 Palaemon carinicauda
GTAAATACTATGAAGCTCAAATATCCACAATACCTCAATTACAATCTAGTGTATCTCTTGGGTTTAGACGTTTCGCGATTGGTCACTTCTCTCTATTGCCAAACAATAAAATTACACTTTTCTTATTTTCCTATTTTTTCCACTTCGTCTTGCAAGAGTCCGTTTCTTTATTTGGGGACAATTGAAGCATAATTTTTATTTTTTTTTCCTAGATGTCTGTCCTGGATATGGCATTCCTTCTTTCCTTTCCTCAATGGGCCATTTTCCCTGTTGGAGCCCTTGAGCTTGTAGCGTCCTGCTTTTCCAACTAAGCTGGTAAAAGTAATAATTATTTGGAAATTTTTTGCATCAAATATCGTATGTTTTAATTCAGTTTTACATGATCGTTTCAGGGGGCTGAGTATTATTAACAATTTCAAAAGATTGAAAGGTTAAAGATTATTTTATTGAAATTAGAAACGAACAAAACTGCAATAATAATAATAATAATAATAATAATAATAATAATAATAAAAATAATAATAATAATAATAATAATAATTAACGGCTAAATAACTGGAGAAAAGTAGTTTCTAAATGATAGATAAAGTTTTTTTTTACAGATTTATTTATTTTATTTTATTTTATTTTTTTTTATTTATTTTTTTTAAAGAAACTGCGTTTAAGCAGAACTCCCTTCAAATATTTTTTTCTTTAATGGAAGCCCATATTTTCCCTGTCACCTTCATGGAAACTTGTGCTGAATCACATTGGGAAGGTTTTCAAGTGAAGAAAGTTTTAGTGCTCGTACCCATCCTTGCTAAGATGAAAATAATGTCAAAAGAAATAAAAGACTAGAAATAAAACTTGCTATAATAATGTGAAAGAAAATATGAAAACCAGAAACGTGAGAGAATTTCAAAAAGGCAAAAGTTTAGCAATATCTTGTAATTTCAGAAACTATTGTCATGTGAATTTTCAGAATCTGTTAGCCAGTTGAAGTTTAAAATATCCAAAGAAGTCAGAAATACTGAATTTCAAAGGCTTTTGCATTATTTTGATTCGAAAAAAAATATATGACAAAGCTGCAATGACTTTTAAAATCTTAGAAATTGCAGCCCACATAGCGATATTACAAATATGAAAATGATAACTATTGCTATTCTAGAGGCCTAAAGCTGAGGGGGAGGGGGGGGGGGTGGAGTTGGAGGTAATCATTGTCTTTGGAGGGGGTGGGGGGGGGGGGGCAGAGGAGGGTTGGACACTGATCAAAAGTATAGGCCTTCAGTCCTGACAGGGCAATGGTCTGCCCATTGCCTCTGCCGCACATACGTGACCTTTAAACATTTAATTGGTCGAGAGATTTTTAAAAGACCATCAAGTCTTACGACTTAGTGATCTTAGGAAGTCTAAGGGAACATTGAAATTTCATGAATTAACGAAGAATTGAATAATCTTGTATTACTGAACGCAAATAAAGGATAAAAAATACCTGTGTGCTTATAAAGCTTCAGAAATGGAAACAACATTGCTGGTTTTATGAGGTTAAAGTCTGTTGAAGGACCACAAGGAATTTCGGTAGCGTTTGAAGTTGAAAAAAGAATTGATATTTTTGTCTTTGAGCACTGAGGAATCTGATTTCAAACATATTTCATAATCAAATCGATGTAATCTTATTCAAGAGAATATCGACCTATATCGATAAACGGCTTTCATTGCAGATCTTGGGATGTTATTCCTGGTATCATCAATTTTTTTTATAAGTAAAAGGCTATTGTCATTCGTCATTACATTTTGGACATTAAAGCCCTGACTTTAAAGAAATATTGTTGAAATAGACCAAGAGCATATTCATTCCAATCCTTTGAAACGGGTAAGGATGATACAGTTTATAAAAAGTATTGTTGCAATATTGTGTTGCATTGCATTGATCATCCTTTCATCTGGATCTGTTTCATCATTAGCTTCTTAGAGGATAGATTTTTCGAAGACTATTTTGCATAATGCGTACTCGTTTATTTACAGTTGTACATGTACTGTATGTAAATATGAGGTAGAATATCTAGGTTATGAGTGACGAAAGAACTTGATGGTGAATGTAATTTTCACTAATTCTTACATATATTCTGGGGGCAACACCATAATCATGGAATAACGGCCGTCTATTTAAATGGAGTGTATTTCTATACTGCAATTCTTACGTCAAAAAATTCCATCGATTCAAAAGAGCACTTTTATTCCTCCTCTGATGGATATATTTTACCATATTTTAGTTATTATGTAAAGTCAAGGCTTCTACCTTGGTTAATTAAATTGAACTGTTTATAACCTGCAAAGATATTTCAATCTACTGGGTATCCTTGAGATGAAAAATGATTGTCGAAAACAAAACCAAATTCTGTTACTATTTTGATGGACACCTCTCAGATTTTGATGTCCTTGACCAGTCCTTGTTGGCATCGGGAAACAAGTAATACAAGGAATATTGGGAGTACATTGTGGTAGAAACCTGGTAGTCTTTACATAATTCCTTCGAGTCTTGTCTGAGATAATTTGTGAGAATGCCGGAGTGCGTCCTTATTACCCACATCCTCCACCTTTTTCTTTTTCCTCATACCCATCCTAGAACCTTTAATTAGGAGCACCTGAACCTGCACTCTTGGGCGGATGGTCGTGACTTTGGTAGTTTCTGGACGACGGGCGTGAGCGGCAATAACTAGGATTTGCCTTGGCAGGGAAATCCGTCCTGGGTTGAGTTGAGGGGCACATCACGGGAAGTTCTGGTGGCTCTTTGTTGACAAATGAAAGGTAACCTCTGGATGCGTCTGAAGAGTACCTTGGGTCACGTTTGGAAGATGCCTCTAGTTGCTTTTTCTGTTCTCCTTTGTGTTATGGGTAAGTTTCAGGCTGTTTTGATAGATTTTTTAATCGATTTGCTGTATTTGGTCTTTTTAACGTATTTTAATACTTGATAAATTTTTTAGAATTTTCAAATGGCCTTTGATACTTGGCGATTAGGTTTAAGAGAATATTAAATGAATTTCAAGTCAATTTTATTGGTATTTTGTGCAGATGAAAATATGTGCGTTAATTGTTTTCGTTAATGTTTTATGTTTACCTGCCGCATGGTTTACAGTTTATATATATATATATATATATATATATATATATATATATATATATATATATATATATATATATATATACATACATATATATATGTGTGTGTATATATATACAGTATATATATATATATATATATATATATGCATATATATATATATATATATATATATATATATATATATATATATATATATATATATATATATATATATGTGTGTGTGTATATATATATATATATATATATATATATATATATATATATATATATATATATATATATATATATATATATATATATATATATATATATATATATATATATATATATATATATATATATATATACAGTATATATATATATATATATATATATATATATATATATATATATATATATACAGTATATATATATATATATATATATATATATATATATATATATATATATATATGTACAGTATATATATATAAATATATATATATATATATATATATATATATATATATGCAGTATATATATATATATATATATATATATATATATATATATATATATATATATATATATATATATATATATATATATATATATATATATATATATATATATATATATATATATATATACAGTATATATATATATATATATATATATATATATATATATATATATATATATATATATATACAGTATATATATATATATGTATATATATATGTACAGTATATATATATATATATATATATATATATATATATATATATATATATATATATATATATATATATATATGTATATATATATATATATATATATTATATATATATATATATATATATATATATATATGTACAGTATATATATATATATATATATATATATATATATATATATACAGTACATATATATATATATATATATATATATATATATATATATATCTGCAGTATATATATATATATATATATATATATATATATATATATATATATATATATATATATATATACATGCATATATATGTATATACATGCATGTAACTTTTTCTGATTTTGTTTATTGAAAACATCCCTCAATTATCAAATGACTTAATTTTGTACTTTTAAGCTAACGTATTTGTGGTTTTGATGCTTTGATTCACTGTGGGTACTATTCCTCTGCAAGCCTGAAATATGCAAGGTTAATCTTGTTTTGTTGTTTTGTCAACTTCCTAGTATTAATATGGTGATTCTCAAACAAGTGTTTTATTCTGCTGAGTCAGGTAAAGCATATTTTCACGAGTATGTGCAATAAACATCGATAACTTTATCGTAATGGTTTTAATTTTTGAACATTTACGTATACACACTAGCACGTTCGGCAAGTTGAAAGAAAAAATAAAAATTTTGCTTTGCACTTTTGAAGGTTCTCTTTTGTGCAGTAATAAAAGAACAGCAGAGGAAAGGAAATAGTTTCCAATGATTGGTTTCAGGTGAATTTTGATAGCCACTCTGTAGCATGTTTTTTGTTTATTGCCAGTCAGATATGTCCAAGCACAATGTCAGGTCCCTACCACCTCCCGTAGGAACTACCACCTGTAATTTTCATTGTGGATGGTCATCCTTGCTTGCATTTAGCTCCCCATTACTGACCACGAAGCGTAATTACACGTTTCTCCTTCGGGTAATTGCAATGCTTCATCAGCTCGTACGTGACAGGTTGGCCTTGACCCCTACTACCAAGCGGCCGTCCATCAGCTTTAAGAACGACCCTCAACTACACGTTTCAGTAACCACTAAAGTATGTCCTACGGTCATCTTACATTGGGTAATAGTGTGATGTGTGCATTCCAACAATAGATTTTTGCAGACAAGCGTGGTTTTGATAGTCTTGCGTCTTAGAGTTGACCAAACAGGGATAACTTTATCTGAAAGAGACATACTCGAAGTTATATATTATTACTATTATTCCATTCAAAATATGTCCATATGTCCATATAATCCCATGTTAATTTGAGTTTATAGATTGCAAGTATAATTTGGATCCGTGAGGAAATGCTTCTATGATTCAGTGTTTCAAGAAACCCTCCTCACTCGAATGAAGTTGTACACAATTATAAATTGTCTTTTGATTCTAAGTTTATTAGATTCCTCAATTGTGTTTTGTAGTATGATGTACAGTGTGAAATAAACATTTTCTCTTTAGCCTATTCATTCAATCGAACGATGGCTATCTCATTTTTCCTTTTTCGATTTTTTTTTTACTTTTTCGCTTTCTTCATTTTTATGTGAATGTGTAAATAGCTACTGATCGACTCTTTTTGTAGGTCAATAGCACCTTGGATGTTTTATGTTAAGGTTGTTGTTCAGTTGTATTATGTTCATGTTAATAAGGTAAAACTATGTGTATGTTTGTTTGTGTATCATTAACTTGACTGAAAAAATAGTGACTACACAATTGTCTTATCATACCCACTTCATTTACAGTATTGCATATTGAAAAAGATGGACATAACTATCTGCATGAATTTATTTGTACCATTCTAAAGAAAGATTAGTATTTCGATAATTTTTTAGAACAGGAAGTTATTTTACAGGCAATAATTGTTGCCAGATATTTTGTTAGTTTGACTTGTTCAAGCATATTAGGATAACTACTTTTATAACTAAATATCGGGTGTATGAAAATAGCTAAGGACAAATGGAATGTCTAGGCCGGCCATTCCGACTACCCATACCCATGGAAAGACATTGGGCGGTATTCATAAAGAAAAGGATACGCTTATACTTGCAAATTATGAAGGAAATCCTTCTACTTGTATTCATAAACATTTCAAGCAAAAGCTTCTACCTTTAGAGCAAAAGAATATCCTTATAATCACATAAAAGTAAATGGTTATATAAAGAGCATATGCTTCGAAAAATCGAAAAATCTTAGTCTGGTCAGTAGCAGACTGCAGTTCGAAGAGAAAGGTTGTTCTGTCCGATTCTCATCAGGATGGCAGATTTTGTGGATGTGAGGCATGTTAAAAAATACATGCCCCGTTTACCCACACTTAATCGTGATTTCAAGATGTTATTCCGTTTTGAAGAACAAAATGAACAGTGGCTTGCGGACAGATATCTTGTCCACACCTGAGCGTTTAGCGTCTTCAAAACTTTTCAACTCAAATCCATAAATCAAATCACGTAGTTTATTATTATTATTATTATTATTATTATTATTATTATTATTGTTATTGTTATTATTATTATTACTATATTATTATCATTATTATTATTTCATTATCATTATTATTATTGTTATTGTTGTTGTTGTTGTTGTTGTTGTTGTTGTTATAAAACAAGAATGGAATTTTTCGCGAGTCCTAAAAGAATTCGGAAGAAAATCTTCTCGGATTTCCAAATGGCTTCAGAAGAAATAACCATAGACTTAGCAAGGAATTCTGAATGCCTCCAGAACGGTATCGGAAGAAAACTTTCCCGGATTTCCAAATGGCTTCATAAAAAATAGCCATAGACTTAGCATGGAATTCTGAATGCCTCCAGAACGGAATCTCAGAACGGTTTCGGAAGAAAACTTTCCCGAATTTCCAAAAGTCTTCAAAGGACATAGCCGTATACTTAACATGGATTTCTGAATGACACCAGAACTGAAATTTCCAGGAGCAATCCTGAACAACTCCTCCCCGAGCTTCAAATGACTTCTGAAGACCTGATCTTCATTTTTTCAAACGTAGCCTGCAATACTTCACATGATCTGTATGTAGCTGGCGAAATCTAACCAAGGAATTGCGCGTCAATAGGAGTAAGAGGAAATGAGTTGATGACTGGGAGAAGGATTTCACTTAACTCACAGAGATCGCATTCTGGCGGAATAGGAAGCTGCCGGTAAGAAATATGTGTTACGTCTTTGGAACACCATCAACTACAGATGGTTTTGGTTGCTGCCGAAGTTGCCGATCGTTCGTTTTATATCGCCCGACCTTTAGAAAGACACGGGATCTTCCGTTGGCAGCTGAGCTTTGAAGAGGTCAAAGAACTTTTAATGCAAGGGGTGTGGGAGCTAAAAAGAGGTCAAAGAACTTCTAATGCAAGGGGTGTAGGGGCTAAAAAGAGGTCAAAGAACTTCTAATGCAAGGGGTGTGGGATCTAAAAAGAGGTCAAAGAACTTCTAATGCAAGGGGTGTGGGAGCTAAAAAGAGGTCAAAGAACTTCTAATGCAAGGGGTGTGGGAGCTAAAAAGAGGTCTACGAACTTCTAATGCAAGGGGTGGGGAAGCTAAAAAGAGGTCAAAGAACTTCTAATGCAAGGGGTGTGGGAGCTAAAAAGAGGTCAAAGAACTTCTAATGCAAGGGGTGTGGGAGCTAAAAAGAATTCAAAGAACTTCTAATGCAAGGGGTGTGGGAGCTAAAAAGAGGTCAAAGAAGTTCTAATGCAAGTGTTGGGGAAGCTAAATAGAGGTCAAAAAACTTATAATGCAAGGGGTGTGGGAGCTAAAAAGAGGTTAAAGAACTTCTAATGCAAAGGGTGTGAGAGCTAAAAAGAGGTCTACGAACTTCTAATGCAAGGGGTGGGGAAGCTAAAAAGAGGTCAAAGAACTTCTAATGCAAGGGGTGGGGGAGCTAAAAAGAGGTCAAAGAAGTTCTAATGCAAGTGTTGGGGAAGCTAAAAAGAGGTCAAAGAACTTCTAATGCAAAGGGTGTGGGAGCTAAAAAAGGTCAAAGAACTTCTAATGCAAGGGGTTTGGGAGCTAAAAAGAGGTCAAAGAACTTCTAATGCAAGGGGTGGGGGAGCTAAAAAGAGGTCAAAGAACTTTTAATGCAAGGGGTGTGGGAGCTAAAAAGAGGTCAAAGAACTTCTAATGCAAGGGGTGTACGGGGCTAAAAAGAGGTCAAAGAACTTCTAATGCAAGGGGTGTGGGAGCTAAAAAGAGGTCAAAGAACTTCTAATGCAAGGGGTGTGGGAGCTAAAATGAGGTCAAAGAACTTCTAATGCAAGGGGTGTGGGAGCTAAAAAGAATTCAAAGAACTTCTAATGCAAGGGGTGTGGGAGCTAAAAAGAGGTCAAAGAAGTTCTAATGCAAGTGTTGGGGAAGCTAAAAAGAGGTCAAAGAACTTCTAATGCAAGGGGTGTGGGAGCTAAAAAGAGGTTAAAGAACTTCTAATGCAAAGGGTGTGGGAGCTAAAAGAGGTCAAAGAACTTCTAATGCAAGTGTTGGGGAAGCTAAAAAGAGGTCAAAGAACTTCTAATGCAAGGGGTGGGGGAGCTAAAAAGAGGTCAAAGAAGTTCTAATGCAAGTGTTGGGGAAGCTAAAAAGAGGTCAAAGAACTTCTAATGCAAAGGGTGTGGGAGCTAAAAAAGGTCAAAGAACTTCTAATGCAAGGGTGTGGGAGCTAAAAAGAGGTCAAAGAACTTCTAATGCAAGGGGTGTGGGAGCTAAAAATAGGTCTACGAACTTCTAATGCAAGGGGTGGGGGAGCTAAAAAGAGGTCAAAGAACTTCTAATGCAAGGGGTGTGGGAGCTAAAAAGAGGTCAAAGAACTTCTAATGCTAGAAGTGTGGGAGCTAAAAAGAGGTCAAAGAACTTCTAATGCAAGGGGTGTGGGAGCTAAAAAGAGGTCAAAGAACTTTTAATGCAAGGGGTGTGGGAGCTAAAAAGAGGTTAAAGAACTTCTAATGCAAAGGGTGTGGGAGCTAAAAAAGGTCAAAGAACTTCTAATGCAAGGGGTTTGGGAGCTAAAAAGAGGTCAAAGAACTTCTAAGGCAAGGGGTGGGGGAGCTAAAAAGAGGTCAAAGAACTTTTAATGCAAGGGGTGTGGGAGCTAAAAAGAGGTCAAAGAACTTCTAATGCAAGGGGTGTAGGGGCTAAAAAGAGGTCAAAGAACTTCTAATGCAAGGGGTGTGGGAGCTAAAAAGAGGTCAAAGAACTTCTAATGCAAGGGGGGTGGGAGCTAAAAAGAGGTCAAAGAACTTCTAATGCAAGGGGTGTGGGAGCTAAAAAGAGGTCTACGAACTTCTAATGCAAGGGGTGGGGAAGCTAAAAAGAGGTCAAATAACTTCTAATGCAAGGGGTGTGGGAGCTAAAAAGAGGTCAAAGAACTTCTAATGCAAGGGGTGTGGGAGCTAAAAAGAATTCAAAGAACTTCTAATGCAAGGAGTGTGGGAGCTAAAAAGAGGTCAAAGAAGTTCTAATGCAAGTGTTGGGGAAGCTAAAAAGAGGTCAAAGAACTTCTAATGCAAGGGGTGGGGAAGTTTAAAAGAGGTCAAAGAACTTCTAATGCAAGGGGTGTGGGAGGTGAAAAGAGGTCAAAGAACTTCTAATGCAAGGGGTGTGGGAGCTAAAAAGTGGTCAAAGAACTTCTAATGCAAGGGGTGTGGGAGTTAAAAAGAGGTCAAAGAACTTCTAATGCAAGGGGTGGGGGAGGTAAAAAGAGGTCAAAGAACTTCTAATGCAAGGGGTGGGGGATAGATGTCGCCAGCGAGGCTTTGGGGAAGGCGCGGCGGCGTCTGTGATCTTTCTGATGCGTAAACTTAATTAAATACAAGTAAAAACAGGGCATTTAATACGTTTTATAAATACTAAATTCTTTCTTATCTTGACAGCACAAATGAAATCTTACAAGTTTCAACATGTAACTAAGCGCTCCCGAAACACGAGTCAACCTTTTACTTCTGCTTGGAGGATATCCTCGCAAGTAAAAGGTAGAAGTACAAGATAATTCTCTGAAGCAAAAGGTAGAAGTATAAGCAAATATTTCTTTCCATATTCTTAATGGTTACAAGATAATTCTCTGAAGCAAAAGGTAGAAGTATAAGCAAATATTTCTTTCCATATTCATAATGGTTACCTTATGCTTGCAAGGATATCCTTCATTTTTATGAATACCTCCCATTGAATCCGTAAATACCAGGATATACTCGTACAATGAGATGGAAAGTAGTCGGAGACGAGGCCTTTGTGATATATGGCGATTCTTGTAGCTCCATTTGTTGCACATTTATACACTGGAAGGAGAGTAGATAACATTTTCTCTTATAATGTAAAGTGTCATTTCACCGATTTTATCACTCTAAGAATACCTTAAGGCATTCCCTAAAATTCAAAATACTCGTCTATGACGACGTCCTTGTATAATCTCTCAATTTTCGCTGCCAAACAATTTGAATTTCAAGAACAGCATTATTCATTGCTTTCACAATTCATCAAAAAAAAAAAATCCGAATCACTGCTAATAGATTACTTTTTACTGATAATAATATGAGAAATAAAAACAAAAGTAAGATACACATCTGACTTTAGTAACTGCCATCCCACTGCAAGTGCTACAAATTATTGAAAGGCCTTCGTCTGTTCTTATAGTTCGCATCTCCATACGTTTTACGCACACCACCCAACTACTTTTTATTTAGAGCTAACCGTTTAACTAACACCTGTTTCTATATCGTGAAAAAATTACTGATCTATTATCATGGTCATCTTTGTCTTTGTAGTATCATAGGACCAGTAAACTATCCAAAACTCTTTTAGTTGGATTACTTTCCTAGTTCTCCACGCAGCTACTAAGTTTGGGCATGGGATAACGAATAATCAATTACTCAGCTTGTGCTTTGCAAAGACTCTTTCAAGGTACATTTTCTTATGAACCATCTTAATAACAGTGGTAGATGGAAGTGGCTCATCCAAAACGGAGAATCCCTAATTGGGGTTGCGGTAGCCTATTGAATTCTTCTTCGCTTGGCAATATGTTGGAAGGAAGTTCGATACCCGCTCAAGCTTGAAATTTTATTGTAGTATCTGTAACCTCACCATCTGTGTGAGCAAGGGAGAGCCTATAGGCGTACCTGCTGAGTCATAAGCAGTCATTCCCTGACCCTCCTTGATCCTAGCTTGGATGGAGAGGGACCTTGGGCTCTGATTATATGGTAAGTCTCTAGGGCTGGCTTGGGCAACCTGCTGTCCCCGACGTGTTCTTGTGCTGCCCCCGAGACTTTCTATAGGTTACTAGAATACTTTGAATTATATTTATATCAGTAATCATCATTATTATCATTAGCAAATAATGAAAGAGATGTCAGTTTTATGTAAACTTTCATAGGAAGACAAATAAAACAAGAAAAAATTGCAAAATAAATCGGAATATAATGAGGAAGTAATACTTGCCTATGTGTATTAGTATGCGACCTTCACTCGTTTGGATATAAAAAAAATGTGGCCTCCAGTAGACGAACTGTTGCCCATTCTTGCTCTAGGTTATTGTCCTGTTCATTGCCTGTGCCGTTCATGAGTGACCTTTAAACTAATCTGAGAAGAAGATCTACTAATAAATACAAATATTATCCGTATGATGAGCAGATCTTTAAGTTGATATGTTAAGGAGTGATTTACCATAGCTTGGATTTATTATCACAAAGAATTTGAGAGATGCTATCGACCATAGACGACATGGTTTCAAGGAGATTGGCTATCTGTCACGGGAAGACCAAAATTCTGCAGTTCCGATCGTAATACTTGCCATAACCACTAAGGTTGTTGTTTTATGATTTATGGATTTGTGTTATATAGCCCGGTGCTGAGGCCTGTGAGACCATTCATCGCTTAATTACAACTAGGGTATAAACATGGGCTTAAAATATGAGGTAAAAGCTAGAAGGGGATGGGCAGAAAAATAGAAGAAATGAAGCAAGAACAGCAGTAAAGTGGAAGAGTATAAAGCAAATGCAACTAGCGGCCGAAGGGACACTGCAAAGGCTCTTAGATAATGCCTAAATTGCACCGTCTGAGGTACACTGACGGCAGTAACCTCCAACGGGTGTTTCTGTTTAAGGACGAGCTCTACCAGAGAAACAGAGACGCCCTACTAATATTCATATTAACATTTTCGAGTGTCCAACAAACACACCTTATCTCCTTTATACTTTGCCAAGCGTTCATAGAAAACTAAACATAAGGTTTAAAAATCATGTTCATCACGAACTGTTTCTAACTTGATTGTCAGGAAAGGAAAGACTATACAGTATTAAAGATCTTTCATGAATATCGAAATGATAGAATGGATGGAAAGACAAGGCAGCATCTTAATTACGGATCAAAGTTTTATTTATTTTGCGAATTTTCAAGTTAATTTTTTGGGCATTTCATTATATCTTTGCCATTAATTTTCTTCAATTATTATTATTCTTATTATTATCATCATTATTATTTTTTTTTATTATTATTATCATAATTACTATTACTATCATTATTTTCATTATCATTTATTTATTATTATTATTATTATCATTATTATTATTATTAATATTATTATTATTATTATTATTATTATTATTATTATTATTATTATTATTATTATTATTATTATTATGAAATTGTTCCCAAGTAGAACGTCATACCAGGCGGTGAATCCCCGTAGGTTATAATTTTCGGGATGTGAACACTGCAATTGGTATTTCTTACAGTGAAGTATTTCATGTGTGCGCACGCATGTGTGTGTATATATATATATATATATATATATATATATATATATATATATATATATATATATATATATATTATATATATATATATATATATATATATATATATATATATATATATATATATATATATATATATATATATATATATATATATATACTTATAATTTTCTATTTTTATTGAATTGAAACTATGGAATGAACATTATACCAAGTTTACATTTAACCTCTCCTTTTCTCAAGGATTTTTTACTCTGTTTTTATAACTAATGTTACAGTCTACACATCTGCCACTTGGTGGAGTAACTAATAAATAAACGTATTCACCAAAATTTATTAATAATACAGATGACAAAATTTAATTGCAGTAAAATTTGTCCCTAATCGCCGTTCGATACATGCCGAAAGTGCTCCCTAATTCATAACTACATTTCTGTAATCATAACATTCATGTGACAAAATGTACTATAAGACTTTAATCTATAGAAAAAAAAGTATATATTTTTTCGCGAATTTGTAAGGTAAATTAATATAGGAAAATCTACCCGATACAATGGTCTCTGCTAATATTTTAACTATGATTTATTAATAAAATCTCTGTAGCGATGATATCTCATTACGCAGCTCGAATAGCGGATTGAGTTTTAATTAACGTAATTAGTTTACGGGTATCTATGGCTATTTCATAAAATCCTATAGGGTATATAAGCAGATGGGACAACTGTCAACTATAACCAACAGTACATGTGGTTTAGTTTTCGAACTGATGCACGAGCAAAAAAATTCGTCTGCCATAAGGTTCTTCGTCTAATAGTCAAAAGCTCTATTTTTTGTTATCTGAAGTGCTGAAGTGGCTTCCGACAAATGACTCGAACTCAGTGTGCGTAAATGCCATAGTAAACCAGACAACGAAAAATGGATTTTCTATGTCTTATATTGAACAGGGTACAGCTGTCCCAAGGCCTTTTTTTTTCTCTCTTTTTACTTCAAAAATGTGGTTTGAAACGTAGTTTATTGATCTTTGCTCATTCGATTTATATTACTCCAGGACTCACTCTGTATCTGAATGTTTCATTATGAAATTGTTATGAAAAATACAGAAATTATTTGTTTTCCTTGCCTATTTTTTTTAGTCTTTTAAGATTTTTTATCTAAATTTCAGTATTGAATTAAAAAAAATAGCATTAACATGTAGAGTCATCTAGTGTCTTACCTCCTTAAAGCTGTGATTCTTTTTGTAGGATTTTTTATTTCAAAGTACAAATAAATGTTATACCTCAGAATTACATGAATCAATAAAGAGTAATCTCTCTCAATATTTGGTTTGGGAAGACAACAGTTGATCGTTTCGGAACTGGTGTTTTTATATTTACATAGATGTTTTTTTTTTTATGTACTCTTATTTGTCGTGGCTATAATAGCCGAGTGACTTTCCTCAACAGAAAATGCTCGCTCTCTCTCTCTCTCTCTCTCTCTCTCTCTCTCTCTCTCTCTCTCTCTCTCTCTCTCTCTCTCTCTCTCTCTCTCTCTCTCTCTCTCTCTCTCTCTCTCTCTCTCTCTCTCTCTCTCTCTCTCTCTCTCTCTCTCTCTCTCTGAATTTTTTAATTCTATCTTTTGGTGCCATCATCTGCCCCTTTTTTAAATCACGAATCATTTGGTTTGGCTTGAGCAATAATGATAAAATGTACAAGGATTTAAAATAAATTCCTGAATGTTGTGTTAGTTTTGCTCGTTTGTAATGATAAAGTTTAACCAAAAGAAAGAAGTTTAATTTCTCTCATCACATTAAAAATAGAAGAATTCTTCCAACATAATGCAATCGCCAACCCATCATTTACCCGTGTCTTTACTACTCTTTGCTGACATATTTAAATAGAAAAATAAACAACGTGGATTTCCTGGAGAATATCTCGTCAACCGTGAAATGATTTGGTGTTTTAAGAGCAGTAACTTGATAGCTTCCTCTTAAATTCTGGGAGGAGTTATCATGCGCTGAATAAGCATTTTATGTTTATTTTAGAAGGGAAAATCTTGATCGTAATTGTTAGAAAAAATGGAAATGTTAAATGTTCATCTCCTCCAATGATTTAGTTGAAATAATAGTAAGGATTGTGACTGACATCAGAATCGGAATAAGATGGCACTTATATTTCAGGTCCTGAAATGGTGCTATACTTATTTTTATGTATAGTTTCATCCATTGCTTACGTTTATTTGTGCCTGTTGTTAATTCTTTTGGTGGAATCGTGTTCTTTTTTGCTTGCTACATATGAATATGTGCATGTTATAATAATGCTGATAATGATGGATATTTTCCTTAATATTGTGAACCAAATGTAATATCTCTCGACAAAAATCCCTCCCATCTTTAACTTTACATTCTTATTGTCCTTCGCTGTAAGCCTGTGCAAAGCTCTTATTCCTTAGGATGATATTTTATTCATTAATCTGGAGCGTTCAAAAACTTTGTAATTTTTTATCTTTTGATTAATACTAATTAATCAATAGCATTCTACAGATAGTTTCGGCAATTTTCTATAAGTGAAACTGAAAGCATATCGTAGGAATTTATTTTTATCTTTTGAGAAAATAAAAGACGGTTAAAAAAAAACCGTGGTTTGTTAGCTATGATGTGTAAGGAAATTTATTTTTATTTTAGGTAAAAAAAATAAAAAACGGATATAAACCAGCGTTGTTAGATATAATGTGGTAGGCAATTTAGTGCTATTTTAGATGCTAAAATAAAAACCTGATGTACCACCGGTATTGCTAACTTTACCTTGATGATACATGATTTTGCAAATCAGTTTTAAGTAATAATTTGGTTCAGTGAATGACTGTTATATATTATAACACCCTCGATAGGAAGGGATGGTTTTAATCCTTTCAGACTTGAAAGAAAATTATCTTGGGTTGGCCAGGGCACCAGCCGCCCCGTTGAGATACTACCGCTAGAGAGTTAGGGGGGTCCCTTTGACTGGCCAGACAGTAACCATATTGGATCCTTTCTCTCTGGTTACGGTTCTTTCCCTTTGCCTACACAGACACCGAATAGTCTGGCCTATTCTTTACAGATTCTCCTCTGTCCTCATACACCTGACAACACTGAGATTACTAAACAATTCTTCTTCACCCAAGGGGTTTAACTACGGCAATGTAATTGTTCAGTGGCTACTTTCCTCTTGGTAAGGGTAGAAGAGACTCTTTAGCTATGGTAAGCAGCTCTTCTAGGAGAAGGACACTCCAAAATCAAACCATTGTTCTCTAGTCTTGGGTAGTGCTATAGCCTCTGTACCATGGCCTTCCACTGTCTTGGGTTAGAGTTCTCTTGCTTGAGGGTACACTCAGGCACACTATTGTATCTAGTTTCTCTTTCTCTTGTTTTTTTGAAGTTTTTATTGTTTATATAGGAAATATTTATTTAAATGTTGTTACTATTCTTAAAATATTTTATTTTTCCTTGTTTCCTTTCCTCACTGAGCTATTTTCCCTGTTGGGGCCCCTGGGCTTATAGCATCCTGCTTTTCCAACTAGGGTTGTAGCTTAGCATTTAATAAATAATAATAATAAATGTTGTTCATGGGAAGGGATTTATAGCATTCATGTTGAATTCTTGTTGTAACTTCTTTTTTTTTTTACGTAAACTTCTGTTCATAGTAAGAGTTTAAAATACGGTCAGACCAGAATAAGACAAAAGTTAGTATCTCTGTCTTCTTTTTAAATACTCTAGCTTTATCCCACTTTTAAGAAATTCAAAACCTTATTTCCTTTCAACACTGGTCTATTTTCCTGTTGGAGCCCTAGGGCTCGTAGCATCCTGATTTCTCCACTATGGTTGTAGCTTGGCAACTAATAATTGGTATACAGGTTGCTTTCGTAAAAAGTCCCTTTCCGTCAAGTAAAGCTCATATTTATTCAATAACTTCAATAATTAGGATGATTAGACATTCCCCATTATTCAATTGAAGAGATTAGTCTTTCTTGTCGCTTATAAAGTAAAATATTTGTTATAAAACCACATAACACGTATATATATATGTATATATATTTATATATTAATATATATATATATATATATATATATTATATATATATATATATATAAGATATATATACAGTTTATATATATATATATATATATATATATATATATAATATATATATATATATATATATATATATATATATATACTAGAGGCTGTTTTTTTTTCAGGGATAGCAGTTATAGATATTGTTATAAATTTCAACCGGAGAGAAGAATCCAGGGGATGGTATTTAGAGGGGGTCGGGTAAGCTAGAATTCTGTGGTAGAGAGTGCCTTTTTTTTCATAAATAAAACTTGTCCGCTCTGGGAACCAGTCTTGCGTGTGGAAGGAAAATGACAAGTATTGATGTTACGTGTTCTCTCGAAGGACCCTTTGCCGGTGCATAGCTTTATTATCCAGCGTAGCAGTCTTATCTACATCATTATTCTGGAAATATTGTGAAGAAAAAATGGATATACTCTGTGGTGCTTGAAGTCATCTTCAGCGGAAAAGATTCCTCGAGCGTCGGTAAAAAGGCATATCTGTTAGTAGTCATCAGTTGTATTATGAATAATAAAAAGAAACTATATTCTTACCTTAGGTAAATGAATATATATTATGATACTACAAGTACTTTTATATCATTGCTTTAATTTGTTTTCTAATTGGCATTGTAGATTATGGTGTTATGGTGTCTAAACCATTAGTATATTTTTATAGATGATAACAATGTTGTAGTAATTATAATTTTTTACTGGAAATAGATTCACATTCCCTATTATTTTGCAATTGAATGAATAAGGGGGATTTTTTTTCTCGTTATCTGTTTTGCCTAAAAGCTGAAAGTTATTGAATTAATCTTGAGGTTAGGAGTAAAGTCTGGCCGTTTAGATTAATTATTATTATTATTA
>NC_090745.1:83092327-83139827 GCF_036898095.1 Palaemon carinicauda
AATAATCAATCTTTTAATTTTGATTGAATATTTCATTAATGTTCATGATTATGTTTCTCACTACAACAGCTGACTCAGTATGATATTCCATAAGACTGCTGCTGAGATGTTTCTTTTAATTTTGGTTGGGGTCATTTCTTTTGAATGATCATCTTACGCCACTCCAAAAGTGGAAATACTAGTTGTCGAGACGAATGTGAGCTGGCACACCTTACAAAGAAAGCAAGCGTTGACCATATCGTAGGGGAACCGTAGTTGCCTGTAATAAAAAAAAAAATGGCTATTTCGTAAACTGCGTCATCTCAGCTACGTCATATGTCACGTGACCCAGAAATTACGCCCTTTTTTCCATAGGTTTTGAAGTTTTTTATATTAGATACGTCCTAAATTATTTCGGAATAATTTCTCTGCTTAGAATTTCTACCAATTTCATTTATTATGATAAAGAAATATTTTTGGTAATAGACAAATTTGACATACTCTTTGACTATTTGAATTTTTTTTTCTTTTGTCAATGAAAATAATAGATATCTTTATTGTGATCAAAAGTTAATCTAAAATCACATTCATTTTTAATCGGCATAAGAAAGCAGTTACTTTAACTACTTTAAGCACTCAAATGCAGGAATTAGTTTGATTTTATTTTGAGTTTTTAGCTCCTTCAATATTAGAACTGAGCTGCAGATGCCTTACCAAATCTGCTTGCTGCTTATATTACCTGGAAGAAGAAAAGACGTCCTAAACCGTCTTGCTCTTCGTATCTCAGTTTCCAAGAAGAAGAAAGCTTGTTTTTGTCTTCATTTTTGGTTGGCGTTACCTTTTGCAAGCACAGTTTCTCTTTAAGTTGATGTTTAAAAGTTGCTGGAACAGATTATTCTCATGCGTCCACATAGTTGCTTATATTCCCCCCCCCCCCTCTCTCTCTCTCTCTCTCTCTCTCTCTCTCTCTCTCTCTCTCTCTCAGAAATTAGTGTCATCGTGGAGAGGTATGGTGCAAAAATTAATTTGTCATTTATTAATGATAATAACAACCATAATGACAATAATATTAATAGCAACAATAATAATGATAAAAATAATAGTTGAAAGTTGCCTGAATAGACTTCTCATGCAAACTGAGGGTTGCCAAGATACCCAATGCGAGTTGGGGCTGATTACATACCATGAAAAGTGTTATCCGGCGGCCATTTTTTTTATTATCATCGGTATTGCCAAGCATATTCTCTCTCTCTCTCTCTCTCTCTCTCTCTCTCTCCTTGTTTTAAACCTAGATTCCTTATACAATTATGTATTATTAATTTGTGTATTGTATACACTATATATATATATATATATATATACATATATATTATATATATACATATACATATATATACACACACACCATATATATATATATATATATATATACACATATAAGTCGATTTAATGGAGGATTATTAATTATTTGGATTTAGCCTCTTGGATATTATTTATTTGCCACTAATTATTCAATTTGCTTTCGCATGTATTTAGGTTTAAAGTAGAATATTAGGGATTACCATCTAATACTCTAACCTGCTGTTCCTCGCTCGACCTTCAAAATTTTTAAAAGGACCAACGGCAATAAAGAATGGCTGTGCTTGCATGCAACATGTGTGTGCAACAATTGGCATTTCGAGAAACGTTGCACAGTATTGGTCAGATCTCTTGACTGCATAATAATTTCCATTTCAATGTGAAGGTCCGGAGGTCGTGGGACGAGAGAGAGAGAGAGAGAGGAGAGAGGAGAGAGAGAGAGAGAGAGAGAGAGGTCCTAAGATACCTCATCATTATCTTCAGGTGGTTTTGTTGGATGTCCAAAGTGTGCTTCCCCAACACCAGTAGCTTTGGAAGGTTCTCCTGCGTCGGTAGTGTGCATGTGTCTGGATGTGATGAGTGTTCCCTGTGGCCACAGAATTTCAGTCTTGGGAAGAATGCCTCGAAGAAAATATAGTTAAGGCCGGGTGCTTTGACTATGTACCTGGCACACATCATCTCCATGAAACGTCTCGCGTCCTTGCCTCCTTCAGGAATGTTGTCAGGAGGTGAAGGGTTGTGCAGTGATTTTATTGATAGGATTATTAGAGTGCATTTTTAATCTTTATTGTATACAATCGTGACCATATGTGTACTCTCTCTGTATTCTCATATTTACATTAGTATATATATGTGTATATATATAATATATATATATATATATATATATATATATAATTATATATATATATATATATGTGTGTGTGTGTGTCCGGATTTTCACATACAGTTACATGAAATTATTTGAAATGTAGGATGGCAAGGTGCATGACATGATTGTGGTTGGAATGCAATGCTTGCGTTCAATACCCTGTGGTGCGTAGAGCTAAAGTTTTTAAAGACAGTGCGAGAATTTTATGTTACTTGTGCTCCTGTGGTTTTAAGAGAATAGAAGTGAGATTGAAGAGCTAACGGGTAAGTCCAAGAAGCTCAGTGGGCGCTTTTTCCTGAAGTCCCGTTGCCCGCTCATGCCCATCGTACCATATTTGTGGATTAAGTTCGTTTTTATTCTTGGATAGCAGTGTCGACGGCGTCGCGCATGCCACAGGAAATGAATCATGATTGTAAAGTTGAGATTCTCTCTCTCTCTCTCTCTCTCTCTCTCTCTCTCTCTATCAAGAATACATGCACTAGTCTCTCTCTCTCTCTATCAAGAATACATGCACTAGTGTCTCTCTCTCTCTCTCTCTCTCTCTCTCTCTCTCTCTCTATTAAGAATACATGCACTAGTGTCTTGTATTCATCTCTCTCTCTCTCTCTCTCTCTCTCTCTCTCTCTCTCTCTCTCTCTCTCAAATTAATTAACACAAATGTTTGTATGTATGTATGTATATATAGTATCATCATCATCATCTGTTGCTAGTCACTGCTGGATAAAGGCCTCAGACATGTCCTTTCACTCACGTCTGTTTATTGTCTTTCTACGCCTTTCTATTCCCACAAATTCTCCTTCCCCTGCTTCTTTTGCAATCTATAAGGACCCATTCTGTTATTCCTTTCCACCTATTATGTCATTCTTATTATATGCCCTGTCCACGTCCATTTCTTTTTCTTTCTTGCTATCAGAATGTCCTCTACTTTAGTTTGCTTTCGTAAACATGTCGCTCTTTTTCAGTATCATATTGTTATTTCCAATCATTAATATTTTCATAGCTCTTTGAGCTGTATCTGGTTTGTGTTCTAGGGCTTTAGTAAGGCATAAGTTAATACTAGTAGGACCCTCTGATTAAATACTTTTCTTTTTAGAGAAAGGGACATTTTGCTTTTCTTAATCCCATTTAGTTCACCAAATGTTCTCCACCCCTTGCTTATCCTTCTTAAAATTTTGTTCTCATGTACTGGGGTAGCACTTACTGTCTGTCCTAAGTACACACTGGATATTCATTAACAAACTATAACCCTCATTTGTTGTCATTGTATTTTCATTGAACATCATCTTAGCTTTACTCATATTCATTTTCAGTCCTACTTCTCTGCTTTCTCTATTCAAATTTTCTATCATCCATTTGCAATTCCTCCCATTATTTACTAGATAGAACAATGTCATCTTCAAATCTGAAGTGGTTAGGTATTCCCAATTAATGTTAATTAATAAATTTTCCTAATCTAAATTCTTAAAAATTCTAGGCATGATGGAAAAAATTAAGAGATGGTGTCTCAAGATCAAACTAAAGTAGAGGATATTCAAGCAACATGTAAATAAGAAATAGACATGGGCAGGACTTATAATGAAAATGACAGATAATAAATGGACATTAAGAATAACTGAATGGGTCCTTATACATAGCGAAGGAAGCAGAGTAAGTAAGGGTAGACGATGCGTTGACTAGCTAAGAAAATTTGCTGGTATAATCTGGCATAGAAATATATATGTATGTGTGTATATATATATATATATATATACACGTATATATATATATATATATATATATGTATGTATATATATATATACATATATATATATATATATATATGTATATATATATATATGTATATATATTTATATATATATATATATATATACATATATATATGTGTGTATGTATGTTTATATATATATATATATATATATATATGTTTATATATTTATATATATGTATATTTATATATATATGCATATATGTATATTCATATATATAAGCATATGTACATATATATAGATAGATAGATAGATAGATATATATTTTTCAAGATTAAAAAAAATCCAATTTGCTTAATAACCCAAGCACAAGGACATGGTTAGATATATTTATGAGTGCATAAAAATATTCAGAATTTTCCCAAAGCAAAAATGGTTGAGACCTACAAAAACACAAGTGGGCGAAAACGTAACGAAATATAAAATTTCCAACAGTAAATGTACTGGGCTCCACTATCGAGTCAACCCTGAAGCTATAGGAAAAAGGTATTTTTGAGGGTTTTTTTTTTTTCTACACAAATTCACCTGGTCTAGACCTCTCGTTTTTTATGAAGAATAATTTCAAACTTATTCTAGTTTGTGGAGAGAGAGAGAGAGAGAGAGAGAGAGAGAGAGAGAGAGAGAGAGCACTAGTTAAGACTAGTGTACCAATACACTAGTTGAGACTAGTGACCCAGAGATATAATTTATTCTCAGTTCGCCACATGCGCTCCAAGCAACCCTGAGAGAGACGGTTGCAACTAGGCATATGTTCTCTTGAGCTGTGTGTGTGTGCGTGTCCTTTTCGTACACCAAGGTTTTCTAGTTTTTATTTGGTATTCAGCGTTGTCCAAACTATCCACGGATAATCTTTCTCTTAGAAAACTGGATGGGAATGAAGCATAGCCGATGGGGAGGTCGGAATTCAGTTAAAAGATGTGGCCAGAGTTGAATTGCAAAAAACAAAAATACCCGATGTTATATGAATTTCAAAACCTGGTTGTGCTAGACTTTTTATTCCTATCAGATTGATATATTCATTTTTTAAGAAATTTTGATATATTAAAATGATATTCGGAAGTACATCAGAAATAGGATATTTCAAAGAAGCCGAAATACATCAACGAATATTAATCTTAACTTAATTAATTCGGTTATAATTATTTGTTAACGAATTTGTGTGCGAGTAATATATATATATATATATATATATATATATATATATATATATATATATATATAATATATGTATATATATATATATATATATATATCAGCTGTTACTAGTCCACTGTAGAACAAAGGCCTGAGACATGTCCACATCCACAGTTTCTTAGTTCGTCCATCCATCGTCTTATTTTCCTTCTGCTCCTTTTACAATCTCTTTGTGCCCATTCTGTTATTCTTAATGTCCATCTAGGGTCTGTCATTCTCATTATATGACCTGCCCATGTCCATTTCTTTTTCTTACATGTTAGAATATCCTGTACTTTAGTTCGATCTCGTATCCATGTTGCTCATTTTCTGTTTTTAGTGTTATTCCCTTCTTTATTCTTTCCATAGCTTTTAAAGTTATAACTAGCTTTGGTTCTACGGCTTTAGTAGGGCTCCAAGTTTCTGATGTACAAATTAATACTGGTAGGACCATCTGATTATAAATTCTTCTTTTTAGAGAAAGTGGCATTTTTCTTTCATAATCTAACTATCTTTACCAAATGCTAGCCATCTTATGCTTATCTTTCTTTTAATTTCGGTCTCGTGTCCTGGGTAAACGCTTACTGTCGGTCTTTAGTACCTATATTCATTTACAATCTCTAGAGGCTCGTCCATAACTCTTATTAGTTGTGTGTGCATTTTCATTGAAAATTATTTAGCTTTACTCATATTCATTTTCAGTCCTACATTTCAGTTTTCTATGTAAATATATATATATATATATATATATATATATTGTGTGTGTGTGCGTGCGCGTTTGTATTTATATACATATACACACATGATATAACGCCACGTATTTATGTTTTTGTATATAATTATGTTCTTGGGTCCGTGTTCTTATTTAGCAATATAATTCACCTAATAGGTCGTGTTGGACTGGTACAAATCTAATGCTAGATTTTTCTCGTAATATTTTTTCCGGAAGCAATATTTGTCCTAATTAATCTTTTGTAGTAAATATTTATTGTAGTAAATGTGCTTTGAGAGGATGTTTTTAATACTTTTGTCAGAAATCTTATTCTTATCGTATGTTTTCTGACACTGTGAACGTAATTATTTTAATTTAATATTATAGGCGAGTGAAAGGAAGAAAGAGTAGAATGAAGGCAAAAGCTTGGACTTTAAGAAGCAAGGCAGTATATAAGAATTGGGAAAGAAAAAACTTACCAAGCATTAATTGCTTGGTGGTGGAGAAATATTATGTAGGCTCTTTATCCTGCAATATTAGAGATTATTATTATTATCATTTCTAGGTAAAATACATCCCTAGACGGAAATGCATGATACTATAAGCAAAGGGAAATATAGATCAGTGAGGAAAGGAAACAAGGAAATAAATAAACTACAAGAGAAACAATAACAAACAAAATAAAATATTTTAAGATCATTAGTAACATTAAATTAGATATCATATATACACTATAAAAAACTTAATAAAAACAAAAGGAAGAGAAATAAGATAGAATAGTGTTCCTGAATGTACCCTCAAGCAAGATAACTCTAACTCAAGAGAGTTGAATACCATGGTACAAAGGCTATGGCACTACCCAAGACTAGCATATAGTGGTTTGATTTTTGAGTGTCATTCTCCCAGAAGAGCTGCTTCCCATATTATTATTATTATTATTATTATTATTATTATTATTATTATTATTATTATTATTATTTGCTAAGCTACAACCCTAGTTGGAAAAGCAGAATGCTATAAGACCAGGGGCTTCAACAGGGAAAATAGTTCAGTGAGGAAAGGAAACAAGGAAAAATAGAATATTTTAAGAATAACATCAAATAAATAAACCATGAAAACTTTAACAAAACACAGGAAGAGAAATTAGAGAGTATGCCCGAGTGTACCCTCAAGCAAGAGAACTCTAACCCAAGACAGTGGAAGGCCATGGTACAGAGGCTATTGCACTACCCAAGACTCGAGAAGAATGGTTCGATTTTGGAGTGTCCTTCTCCCAGAAGAGCTGCTAACCATAGCTAAAGAGTCTCTTCTACCCTGAGGAAAGTGGCCACTGAACAATTACAGTGCAGTAATTAACCCCTTGAGAGAAGAATTGTTTGGTAATATCAGTGTTGTCAGGTGTATGAGGACAGAGGAGAATATGTAAAGAATAGGCCAGACTATTCGGTGTGTGTGTGTGTAGGCAAAGAGAAAATGAACCGTAACCAGAGAGAAGGATCCAATGTAGTACTGTCTGGCTAGTCAAAGACCTCATAACTCTCTAGCGGTAGTATCTCAACGGGTGGCTGGTGCCCTGGCCAACCTACTACCTACAATAGATAAAGAGTCTCTTTTACCCTCACTAAGAGGAAAGTAGCCACATATCAATTACATTGCAGTACTTAACCCCTTGAACTAAGTACGGAGAATTGTTTGGTAATAAAAAGGGTAAAATCAGTGAGGATAATTTCTAATCATATACGTATTATTTACTTGATGCATGTAAGATGTATTTTGTAAATTTAAGAATAAATAATTAAAATGTTATAATAGGAAATAGTTTTAATAATAGCGTACGTAAAATCCACTCATTTGGTAATTTAATTAAAGAGTTATAATTGATAGTGTGAAAGTATATGTGTAACTGTATCCCTTGCTATATAGATTCTGGAAATACTGGAACAGGTAATCTTGAATTTTGAAGCAGAGTCCGACCGGTGGAGGATCAATCAAGCGGGAGCCTCATTCTGAAATTGAATTCTTTGGATTTTTTTTTTTGTCAAAGAGTCTATATGAATCCATGATGGATTGGTAATCGATGTTTGTCATTATTCAAATGCATAAAGTCGGAGGAAGGAATGGAGCCAAGGTTCTCCTTCATGGCTTTTTCCAGCCAAGACATCCTTTCTCCCTCGCTCCCTCTCTCTCCCCCTCACCCTCCGATAGATCTTTCAATGTCGTTATGTCGATCGGGGATGGTATAAGAAAAAAATGTTTGCCCCCTTTTCAACAAAAGAAATCGAAATTTGGTTTTAAGATATGAATTTCATTATTTGACAGTAGATTTTTCAATTTATTTTCTTTTTAATTCTAACTGTAGTGCATGTTGATAATGTTCTCTAGTCAGATATTAATGCCTTGTTTTGTTGCTTCTTTTTTTTTTTTTTCTATATGGGGTGCTGTTCCATCATGAATTTTGAATAACACACTTTGTTTGTATCGCTCTATTTCTTGTTCATTGTAGACTAGAATCAGGTAGATGGATGTTCTTAAATTTATTAAAAGTGTAGAGCTCTCGGGACCTTATTTTACCTTGTTGATTTAAGTAACGTATAATCTTCATATGGCCATGTTGAACTACAAATAGTTCCATCGCTACTTATGTTTGAGCAGCTAGTACTTTCTTAATACCTTCATGAATACCAAGTAGTTACTGATTGAATGGTCAACTCGTAGCTATGCTGAACATTAATAATGCCTGCTCGCAATCTTAAATAAAGTAAAGTATCTTATTTCCCTCTTGAACACACAAAGTGTACTATCCATCATCATTTCAATCACCAGCCAACAGAAAGAAAAAAAAACCTTGCTTGACTAACGCAAATAACCCAAGTCCAAGGGAGTGTGCATAGAAAAACATTATATTTACCAGTGTCAAAATGACCAGCATCCACTTAGCTATTAAATTTCTGAATAACAGCTGCCTTTTTTCACCCTTTAAAACCAATCTAAAATATAAGTTACTTATCGCCATCATGAGAGTAGTTGTTGCCATCATCAGCCTAAAAATCCAGTTTAAGCAATATCCATCATCTCTAGTCAACAGTATATTGCAGGTAGTTATCTATCGTTGATTAGAATAACAAATTCTTTTCCATCATTATTCGGTGGGGAACATCTCCCTGTTGGAGCCCCTGGGCTTATAGTATCCTGCTTTTCCAACAAGGGATGTAGCTTAGCAAGTGATAATAATAATAATAATAATAATAATAATAATAATAATAATAATAATAATAATAATAATAATAATAATAATAATAATAAATTGAACATCAGATTAGTAAGAACTATCACGGAATCTTCCTTGGGCTTTTGATTCTAAGAATCTCGACGTATTGCGGTCAGTTTCTCAGATGTTATGATGACATCGTTCAAATGAATTTTCTTGGAAAGTGCATTCTGTTCTCTCTGTAGCAAGTTCATGGAATATTATAATCCTTTTTTGTTATGGATGCTCTGTTTCAGCACGGACTCTTGTTTTTGTTTTTTCCTGATGAATGTGCGTATGTTACGAAAAAAAAAAATATTTTTACCGAATGCATTATCATTGACATATAGTGTCGACATATTTGCATTAAAATGGTTTGGAGCCTGTTTGTAAAAACAACCAAGTAGCGTTGATGAGGCGGGTCTAGAAAGAAATTACATTTGGGTAAAAGAGTAAGAAAGGAAAGTTTTCTTTCCATTTGCTCAGTCTGTCTCCAATTTATTATTCCGCTCTTAATTAACTGTGAAATTAACGATCATCTCCGCCAGTGAGTTCTTTAATTGGACTTTTCCGTTATCTTTTCATCCATAATACTTCAAAAGATATAAATTTTATATCTTTGATACAAGGCTTTTTGATAACATAAAGGAAAATATGATAATTAAGTTTTTCATCTAAGAATTTTGTAATATTTATTTATTTTTTATCTAAGTTTGCAATTCGTCGAATGAAAATTTGGTAAATTTTGGTTCTAATGCTGGAATAAAGTTGATAATCAGAACTATGAAACTAATAATTATTTCTATTTTATGTACTTTTTGCGTGTTGCCACCTGTAAATATTTTAAACCACTAAGGATTAAAAGTCTGCGATCCGTCGAAAGCACATTTGTCTTGAACATTGAATATGAGAGCAAAGCGATTATTAATGGTCATTAGACCAGCGTCAAATCCCTTGCATCTTTAGCAGACCTTCTCCGTGTCAAATCGATAATGACACATTGGGTGAAAAGTTTTGAAATACCGCGCAAGGGAAAGTCATCAATACTCAAGTGGTGACAGTTTGGCTTCTCTTGTCTTTATTATTATTATTATTATTATTATTATTATTATTATTATTATTATTATTATTATTATTATTATTACGCACCTATCTAAAATAGAATTATAAATAGAAAATATGATGGTGCAGTGTTAGTATTAGAATTTTTTCCTTTTGTTGAGTTTAATATTTTTAGCCTATATTATTTGCTAAATTTTTATAGAAATTTTTAGAAAAAGCTTAATTTTTAACATTTTTATTAGGGGTGTTTGAATAATCTCATTTAAATTTTATGACATATGTATATACATAAGCCTATATATATATATATATATATATGTATATATACACATATATATATACATATGTGTATATATATTTATGCATATATATATATATATATATATTTATGCATATATATACATATATATGCGCATATATACATATATATGTATATACAATTATATACATATATATGTATATACAAATATATACATACATATGTATATACAAATATATACATATATACAGTATGTATATGCATATATATATATATATATATATGCACATATATACATATATATGTATATACAAATATATACATATATATATATATATATATAGGCTATATATCTATATCTATACCTATCATATATATATATATATATATGTATATATATATATATATATATATGTGTGTGTGTGTGTGTGTGTCTATAAATTTTTTTAACAATCTGTATTTATACAACGTTCCTTTAGGTAGTATACATGTATGATGTAACAGTGGAAGGATTCCATTATTGCGCTCCATGCTTTCTACGTATTTCATACCCCGGAGTTCTCTCATTTTGCGTTGAAAGCAATATACAGTTTCCACGTAATAAATGTACGAAGGTGTCTTTTAATTCGTTTCTGTTATCCAAATGTAATATTGATTTGTTTGATAAATTTCTATATTAATTGAATATAATTTTCGAGGGGGGGGGTGTGTTTTTCATTTCAAAGAATCTAGAATTTAATTTGTCAATAATTGTTAATTAATTTCATATTATACAAATACTTTTATTTCGTAAGATTTTGATCAACAAAGACTTTATATTAAAGTATAATTCCATCTTTCAACCATTGTAGTTCTAATGAAGAGTCGCGTAAAAGGTGATTCGAAAATCATGTCGTCACTAAATTATAAATGGAGAAGCTCATTTTGTACGTAAAGATTCTGTCTTTGATTTTTAGATGCAACCAAGATATTATCTATTCATTATTTATACATATAAACATACATGCACACATATATGTATATATGTATACACACACACACACACACATATATATATATATATATATATGTGTGTGTGTGTGTGTTTGTATATATATGTATGTATATGTATATACACATACATATAGGTATATTGTTTCAAATATCATTATATTCCAACATGTCCCAAAGAGTTTTTTTTTTTTAAGTATTTTATACGTTTATTTCTAATAAAGAATGATTTATACAGAGAGAGTGCAAATACTAAGGGAAAAAATAAATGCATTGCATGAAAAAGTTTCGTTTATTGAAAATCTGTGTTCCAAAAAATGGTTTGAAAACTGGCAATATCGTTGAAATGTCTAATTAAAAGCCAAGAATATTATGGAAAGTTTTTATTGTTATTTTTGTTTTTAACAGTTTAGTAAAACAAAATTTGATTTGTAGTGAAGTGAAATTTTCGAAATCGCACATTTCAAAATGTGTCGATTGTGTATACTGGTTAGTGTGACGTATGACGTCATCATCAGGAGAGATAAAAACATTTCCAGAGACGTCCTTATGTCTGCCATCTTCTATATCGTTCACAGGTGAGTCTAAAGTTAAAATCGTTATTTCTAAGATGTGAAACCTGTTTTGATATCATAAAGTTTAAACTGGTTAGTTCACTTACTTTTTTTCCCTTCCTACTTCCAAGCTCTGGAATTCCTTCCTCTTTTCCTATCGTTTGGGACGTCAACCCGTTTGGAAGGTATCAGTTCCTGTATTTGGAAAATCCTTTAATATTGATTTTCATTTACTCAGGATATGGAATTCTCCATCTGTTTTTTATTTATCTATTTAAGACGGATTTGTGACAGGCTTTTTTTTTTATTAATATAACTATATTGTCTGTATCTTAGCATAACAGTCTAAAAGTTTAATCTTCCTTTAAAGATACACAGGGTATAACTTTTATGTAGCCTACATACCAATCCTTATTATTTCTTATTTCGTATTATGAAGAAACATGATTATTTTTTTTAGTTTGATAAGTCTGATAAATTTGAACAGGAGTTTCCATTGCCAGTTCTCTCTCACTGCATTCGTTACAATCTCTTACTTAATGATATTTTTTTATCTTCCTTAATTCCTGTTACACCGATGAGCTTCACGATTCTCAGCATGGGTGTCACTTCACAATAATATCTGAATCATCTTGATTAAGATGAAGAGGCCGTAAATCTCTCTTGCATCAGACGTGAGAGAAGCTCGAGGTTAAGCCTGACTTCAAAGGAATAACGTATCTCGCACCAAATGTCTTCTTTTATAAAATCTCGTTTTACAAACATGTCAGATCCATCTCATCTTCAATTGAATAAAAGAAAATTACGCTGAGAGAGAGATTTTAGATCCGTCTATCGCGATGAAATTTTAAAATGATTTTCCATGATACGAATGTTATTTCTCTTTTTTTGTCTTTACCAGCTGACTCGTATCTTAAATTGTTTGATGTAAATCCAAGTTCCAGATTATAGTAAATGCTCCATAAAATTTTCCAGAATTGTTAATACACTACGCTCAGATCTTCTCAGATCATACCATATACCACGCAGTATTAGTAATGTATTTAATTCTAACAGTGTGAGCTGTTTTTCATCAACATTCAATTTCATTCAGTTTTATACGAATTTTATTCCAGCTATGACCAAACTGATCTCCGTACCCTTGCAATTTAAATCTTCAGAACTTTTAACTCTGTGATGTTTGTTGTTGTTGAACAAACAAAACGTATATTTCAGATAAAGTCAAAAGACCTAGATTATCATATATGAAGATTACACAGTTCAAGTGACAATTTTATAATCCCCCTTCAGCTGCCGTCGTTCCGAAATGTTTAAAGCCCCATTTCTCTTACATTATGTGAAGATGTTCAGGCTTTAGGTTAGATCTGTTGATACAACAAATACCTCTACTTAAAGCAGTGTCTGTCATTAGATGGAAACACTTTGTTAATCAATCCCCCCCCCCCCCCTCCCCGGCATAAATTCTTTTAATTACAGCAATGTCTTTGAGAGATTATTTGGATAGAGCATAGGATCCTTCACCTACAATAGTATGATTTTAATATGGTAATGACATGCTTTTTTTCTGGAAACTTTCTTGAATAATTGATTTTTTTGTGTAGATAGATATGGCAATGAACTGCTATATAAACAAACGATTTTATATAATACATTTTAGTTCCAGTCTTAATATTTCTTTTATTTTCTTTCCACCTTTAAATGATTTCCTGATTTCAAAGTAACGCAAGTCTCTCTTTTCAGGTATGTAGACTGACTTCTAAGGGTCCGCAGACTCATGTGTTGTAAGTATTAGCCAACTTACTTTATTTATAAAATAGCAACTAATTTGTGTAAGTAAAAAAAAACTGTAGAGGTATTATTTTGTTAAAACTTATTTTTTATTTACATTTCATTAGATTCTATTTACCGTGATAGAAGAATGAAATGTGGAAGTAAAGTGGATGTAAGACAAAAGAAGCATTGCTGCCATGGAGGAGAAGTTTAGGCTTGTAGAAATAGTAGCTATTCGATGATATATTCTAGTCTTCTATTATCTGCTTGTACGCCTATTGTTCAATCTACAGTTGAGATAAAGCTCCCACCGTTATTTTATAAACTATTGTTATGACCTCTCGTTCCACCAGTTGGGTTGACTCGTTTGTTTCTTAGATGGCTAAAATGAACTCATTATAGTATCGACAATGCCTAAAAAGGAAAGCATATCGCACGAAAGAAAAGAAACAGTTGAAAAATACCATAAGTATCTTCTCTCGCAACTCCAATCACCCAACCTTAATCCAAGATTTCTTCTTCCATGGCCCTCTTCCGTGGAGATTCATTCATCCTTCCTCAGCGAGCCAACATTTGCATAGATCGTTTTCTGAGCTTCATCAGTTTCCCCGAAATAGGCCAGAGCTGTTGACGGAAGGAGAACTAAGTAGTAGTTTTAAGTCTGGAAACCTGGAAGTCTCTTGGCTTGTCAAGTAAGAGAAGTAAACATAAGCTTTCTTTTTTTTTTTTTTTTTTTTTTTTTTGAGGGTGATGGCGTGTGAAGGGTGATGGCGTGTGGAAGTCGAGTTGTGGGTCTTTTGAGGTAACTGTTCTTGTTGATTCAATTCCTGGTGAAATTATTATTATTATTATTATTATTATTATTATTATTATTATTATTATTATTATTATTATTATTATTATTATTATTGTTATTATTTCAAGTTTTTTGTTTTATCTGTTGTCTCTTTTATTTGGGGGATTTATCTGAAATTTGACTATACACTTAGCATTTTCAAAAAGATTTTATTTTAGCCAGGAAAGTATTATGCCAAGATGAAATGATCTTATATACATATTTTTGTATCTCTATAGTAGTGGGTTTCGTGTGTTAATAATCTAATCAGTATTGGTTTCAAGTTTATCATTTCACAAGATAAAACTGGAACATCAGGGCAAGATTTAAGATAGCTGTGAAAATATTTTCAGTTTTTAACCTAGATTAATGGAAGTTAAATTATTTTATGTTAACATTTTAACATAACATTTTTAAATTTGGCAAAATTTTTCTTTTGACTTAGAAATATATATTTTGTTCGGTTGTAAAATAGGGGAAACAGAATTTGAGAAAATTCCTAATCGAGGTGTGTAAGGAATTTAATTTGCACAAGTTCTTATAATCATTTTATGCTATGTATGATAGATTTCTGTGTGTACAGAATTCAAGATGAACTTGACAGGTATGAGAAATTAATACTGACTGATCTCGAACATAGATTATGTCCTACTTTTACCTGGGCAACGAAATACTTGTATTGTTATTGATTGCTTTCGACCTGTTAAGTTATTCCCATAATCATTTCTTTTTCAACATTCATTGGAATCCTCATCGGTGTGATCCAGGATTCCTGTGAACTATAAATCAAAGGGATTTTCCGTTTTGTAAAAGAGTAATGATTAAATTAAAGATGTTGGTGAAGGTACAGTAGACTTATTTGTTGGCTTATTTCCTTTGTAGCGGTAATGATTGACTTTCAAATGTGCCAAAACACCTGATTGATTTTTGTATTAAAAAGCTGGCGGTGTAATTTGCACGTAAAGATCAAAATTTCATTTAGGATAGACAGATTTTCTGGAAAAATTTTATACTTAAAGTAATTTAATTACCAGTTACCTTTATCAAAATATTTTCGACCATTTGTGCTGGCTGGTTCTGTAATAGTTGAAATCGACTCATTGGATTGGACAATTACCCCCTTTTGAATATAATAATACTATGATTTATGCTCTCTCTCTCTCTCTCTCTCTCTCTCTCTCTCTCTCATGGCATATCAGCCATATTGCAAAAAATACATCTTTTCCTTTCACGTATAAAAGGAAAACAGATACACCTAATTCCACCCACGGTAGAAGCAAAAGTGTCTGGACGAGAAATACACACAGCGTATAGGCAGGAGCCGGCACCTTCCTTAGCTCTCTCGAGTCTCTTTGCTGCAGAGGCAGCCATGCAGAAGACGAGATATGAGGAGGATGACAGTCTCTTAACGAAGTTGTCACACTTCGGGACACAAAATGGTATCCCACGTCTTGGTGTACGTCTCAAGATTCAGCATTACGACAAGGAGCCTTTCGACCTTATGGCCGTTCACCACCTCCTTCATTCTCAGCCTTTTTCCCCCTGTTACATTTTCATCTCTTTCTGTGAAGGGAAATGTAACCAAATGAAAAACTTTGGCAAAATATTTTTTCAAGGTAAAACTTGTGGAGATTTTCATGTCTCTCATCATATGTTAATGTAGACGGTAATGAAGTTTTTCAAGATATGCAATATTCTTCCCTTTTTGGTCTTTTCAGGAATAGATTTCAAAACTAACTTTTTGGTGCCAAGAGTTGTCTTCTGAAATAAATTTTAATCAGAGGTTATATACAAATGAAGTCTTAAGGTCATTGAGGAATAAAGGGGGACCTGGAAGACCAGAAGTCTCATTATACTAACGGTAAAATAGCTTGGTAAGAAGCATCGCGAGTCCCCTTAATCTTGAAAACGCCCCATTAATGTAGTTAGGAATCCGAATGACTGTTAATCTCCCCCGTTTAAACATTTAATATTCCACTTAGAGAGGGCATTAAAGCAATCATGCTGCATTTTGATAGGAGATAAGAGGTCTCGATTGTCTGTTTTTATATCTTCTCACAGCCTCTGGGACACTAATATGAAGACAACAAATAGCCCATCGGAAGAGAACGACCGGGAACAGCAGGGCGTTGGGCAATATAAATATAGTATTGGTTGGCTGATCTGACCCACGTGACCTCATCGCGGATGGGTATTGTCAGACACTTCGATTACATTATTTCTTTATAGTTTCATTTATTTGTGTTGTAACAAGAGTTTGATTAGATGTAAAGACATTTTTGAATAAATGCAATTTTTAAATATTTAGTATCCTCCCATATTTCTTATGACATTTCATTTTGATAAATCATTATCTGATAGACATATCTGCTATATTTTTTTTTAAATGTTCGTAATATTTTTAAACTTATCAGTTATTAGCATGGGAGTTACAGAATTAAAGATTATATACACACACACACACACATATAACACACACGCATATATATATATATATATATATTTATATATATATATATATATATAGATATATATATATATATATATATATGTATGTATATATACATATACTATATATATATATATATATATATTAGAATCTGAGCTGTAACTCTAGCAAGATGCTTAGTCAAAGAAGAGCTCCAACAGGGAAACATATCCCATTGAGGAAAAGTGACGAGGAAACAAGCCACGATGGAAATAATAAACAATAAAAATAAAATGTTAGGAACAGTAAAAACATTAAATTAGATCTTTCATATATAAACTATAAAAACTTCAAAACAAACAAGAGGAAGAGAAATAAGATAGTGTAGTGTGCCTGAGTGTACCTTCAAGCATGAGAACTCTAACCCAAGGCAGTGGAAGGCCATGGTGCAGATGCTATGGAACTACCCAAGACTAGAGAACAATAGTTTGCTTTTGGAGTGTCCTTCTCCTAGAAGAGCTGCTTATCATAGCCAAAGAGTCCCTTTTACCCTTACCAAGAGGAATGTAATCACTGAACAATTAAAGGACAGCAGTTAACCCCTTGATTTAAGACGAATTTTTTTTGGAAATCTTAGTGTTATCAGGTGTATGTGGACAGAGGAGAATGTGGAAAGAATAGTTACTCTAGACTATTCAGTGTATATGTGGGCAAATTAACCGTAACCAGAGAGAGGGATCCAATGTAGTACTTTCTGGCCAATCAAAAGACCCTATAATTCTCTAGCAGTAGTATATCAACGAATGAGCTTAAGTGTCCACAGGAACAATTTATTTATACAGTATATGTACCGTATATACGTGTGTATATTGTAGGAATAGTAGTGTAGCCGTGCTAGCACTTGTGCGTTTGTGTGACTTTATGTATCCCTATCACGTCAATCAAGATTTTTGTTTTTCCTTTTGTGACTTGATGAATATTCATTGTTCATCAAATGTTGACTAGGGATTTTTCTCATATATATATATACATATATATATATAATATATATATATGTATATATATATTATATATATATATTATATATAATATATATATATATATATATATGTATATATAAATATATTATATATGATATATATGTATATTTTATATATTTATATATATTATGTATATATATATTTTATATATTTATATATATTTATATATATATGTGTATATATGTATGTATATATATATATATATATATATGTATGTATATATATATATATATATATATACTGTACTGTATATAGAGGACAACTTGTTAATAGTTTTCATTGTGGCTGGCAGCTGATTATTATTATTATTATTATTATTATTATTATTATTATTATTATTATTATTATTATTATTATTATTATCATTATTATTATTATTATTATTATTATTATTATTATTAATATTATTATTATTATTATTATTATTACTTGCTAAGCTGCAAGCCTGATTTGAAAAGCAGAATGCTATAAGCCCAAGGTTCCAATGGGGAAAGTACCCCGGTGAGGAACAAAAATAAGAAAATAAATAAGCTACAAGAAAATTAAGGAACAAATAAAATATTTGAATAACAATAACAAAATTTAATAAGATCTTTCATATATGACTATAAAAATTAAAAAAACAAGAGGAAGAGAAATAAGATAGCGTGTATGAGTGTATGCACTTTCAAGCAAGAGAACTCTCTCTCTCTCTCTCTCTCTCTCTCTCTCTCTCTCTCTGTATATATATATATATATATAAATATATATATATATATATATATATATTATATCTATATATGTATGTATTTATATATATATATATATATATATATATTTGTATATATGTATATATAATAGAAAATATTTCACCAGGTGTTTGCGTATTTGTTCAAATACTTCGTATGGTAGTAGTATACGGTAGATATAGAGAGAAAAAGAAGGGGCAGGAGGCGTCAGAGAGAAAGAGGTTATCATTATACACGAATCCAATTTCAGAAACTGTTACTGGTTGTTTTTGTTTGTTTGAGTAAGGCACATTTTCTCAAACTTACATTTATGCGTGACTTCATTTCAACTTCTCGCATCATGTCATCTTACGTCATGTTTTCTTAATGCAAAGGCATAGTCCTGTGAGTAATTTTTCTGCTTTTTTAGTCTATCTGGTATGTGTGTCAGTCTTTATATTGTCACGTATAATTAGATGATTATGAACCTGACTTTTTAGCTACTATATGTTCATGTTATTTAATCTCAGCGAATTCCTTGATTTTTCTTGTATTTTCTAGAAATTATTGGAAAAATCAAAGAATTTTCCTGTATTTTCTAGAAATTATAGTCAGGATGCCTGAAAACCTTAAATGAATCAATCAATCAATCTAGAAATTATAATTTACTCTTATCGGTAATAATTTCGGGTACAACGGGAAGATGCTCTCTCTCTCTCTCTCTCTCTCTCTCTCTCTCTCTCTCTCTCTCTCTCAAATTTTATTATTCTTAACTAACACTCATCGGCAGAAGTTTTTGTAGGCGGCATTTACTGAGACACGAAAACCGTTCGTTGCTTTCACTTTGCTATTCATCTTCCCAAGAGCAAACAACAGTGGAAAGCCACCATGATTTTGATGGCCTACTCTGATAAATTTCGACTGTTCATTCGTCATTGCTTCGTGGTCACAAGCAGATTTCATGTTCGACTAGAAACCAGTTTTGGTCTTCACTTGTGCAACAGTTATATACATTATTCGGGTTCGTTTTGTCAAGTGAATATAGCGGAGGGAGAGAAAAGTTTTCATGTAGTTAGAATTTTTTTATGAATATTCATATTAATGTTTCAAGTGGTATGAGAGCACTTTGTTAATTAAATTTGTTTAGATAGGACTGAAAACTAGATGTGAGTGTGTGTATTTGCCTGTGTCAGAGAGAGAGAGAGAGAGAGAGAGAGAGAGAGAGAGAGACTTGAATTTATGGAATTTACATTAGAGGAATTTTGTATAATTTGACGATTTTTCTTCAAAACGTTCACATCATTGCTTACCTCGTCCACTAGAGAGAGAGAGAGAGAGAGAGAGAGAGAGAGAGAGAGAGAGACTCATTAACACATAAACAGAAATGAATCTCATTAAAGTTGTTCCCCACCGTCTGATGATGATGAGAGGTGGCGGGCAGCAGTGTCAGTCGACGATGGGATATTAAGAAGAGAAAAAAAGGGGGATATTAATGCGTTCATTATCCGATTTTCCTGTTTTATGAGTTCTGGCAAGACAGCCACATCTGCCAAAGCAGTTTGTTAGTCTAATGGCATCGTGGGACATCTTAATTTGGTAGGTCTGTGTCATGACGGGGCGGGCATTTGAAATCTAATTTACACATTCCGCTGAGGGTGCTTTGTGGGTTTTTTTTTATTCCACTATTTGCATAACCGTCTGTATTATTAATTATATTTGTTTATTTTCTGTATATATATATATATATATATATGTGTGTGTGTGTGTGTGTGTGTATATATATGTGTGTGTGCGTATATATATATATATATATATATATTTGCATACATATCTATATTGTATATGCAAATACATCTATATGTGTATATATATGTTTGTGGGTATATTCATATAAGTTATATGAATATATATTTATATATGGCCAACTTCAAGCTCTTAGTATAAGTTGTGGTGTGAGGATGTTAAATTTACATTAGCCTATCTGACTTAATCGCGAGATTTTGACAGTCACTCATAAGATTATTTCTTATATATGCTTATTAGGTGACCAGTGATATAGTGAACATGTTACGTTATTGCTAATAATGTGGACGACTTATCGGAAAGGAGAGTCATCAAGCTTGAAATCCAGAAAGCTCAACAGCGTATGTTGGAGGTTAATATCGTAGTGTGTTTGGGATGCTCATACGTTATTGATGATCACCTTACTGCGTAGGTGCGTAGGTATAGCAAGCTACTAATATTGCTAAAGGTTTCTGCACAGGTTCGATTCACTATTTAGAAAATGTAGTATGAATATGGCTGTGACTATTGTCTTCTTTTTCCCCTGAGTCATCCTAGGGAGCAGAAAAGACTTGGACAAGGAAGAGAATTTGGGGATCAATGAAGTATATCATGTTTTTTTTTTCTCAGTCAGTCTGGCCCCATCATTCAATTAAATAACTTTGCATGCTGTATGAGATATAACCATACTTAGCATTCAGATCTCGGATTGTACGAAGTACCGGGTATGCAGACAATTCTAACAATCTTGCCTTTTCATCAATAAGTTTTATGATTTTAGTATTCTAGAAGTCACATCTCGGCTGTCACCAAATTATGGAAGTCGTCTTGATCAAACGGTTGAATTGAACCTAGAAGCTGAAACTTGTGCGCAAATTATTTTTTTTTTTCAATTGCGCATGACGTAGTCTTTGTTTCACTGTTAATATATTTTATATTAATATTTGAAATAGTTTGCTTTGTGAACCAGCTGGAGTATGGTAAGTAAAGGATAGAAATGCAATTTGATGAACTGATGGAAGGAAAGAGAGATATACCTGGAAAGTGATGGATGTATGGAGTGAAAAAGGGATTGGAGTGGAAAGGTTTAATATTTATTCTAATGTTGTTACTGTTCTTAAAATGTTTAATTTTTCCTTATCTCCTTTCCTCACTGGGCTATTGTCCTTTTTAGAGCACTGGGCTTATAGCATCCTGCTTTCCCAACTAGGGTTGTAGCTTAGCAAGTAATAATAATGATAATAATAATAATAATAATAATAATAATAATAATAAAAAGAGAGGTAGCTTGAAAAGGAAAAAGAATGACGCAATGCGTATAATGGAGTTTGATTTACAGTTGATAAGCCTCCGCTGTAGATAAAAACGGATAATGTGGTGGAAGTTTACTTTCATTCTGATGTTATATTATTATACATTACTGTTTATGAAATAAATCATCACGCAGGACCTAAGTGATATATCTGGCATAAGACTATTTGACGTATTCTCCTGGCTGCTAAGAACATAATAATTGACTGCTGTTGTAAAGACTAAAATGCTGCTCTTCATCTCTTATTACTAGAGCATCTTTAAACTGTACTAAGCAAGCCATCAGACAACATACTGTTGTTCATAATGACTTTATCTCGCCTTGCTATCATTCTGCTACGATGACGTTCATAGAAAACACCTTGTTGATTTCAAGCTCATTATCATCCAAGCCATGTGCAACCTTATCCCCATACTTGGAAATGGGGGCAACCCGTCAATACGAAACATATGGGAACGATAAGAAAAAACATCAGTGGTGGTTGAAAACGAGATTTCTGCATCTTTAGGACGAGTTTTTTTGCTTTGCAAAGGGTAACTTTTTTATCTGCATTGATTCTCTGAGTTTTTTTTTTTTTTTATCATGAGTGTTACTGGTTTTTGTTGTGTTATTTCTACAGTAGCCTTATTGATTGTGTCTATGGACGGCTCTCATTACTTATGCCTTTTCCTGTTCTGGTACTCCCACTTGAGTTCATTATTATTATTATTATTATTATTATTATTATTATTATTATTATTATTATTATTATTATTATTTTGTTGTTGTTGATTTTGTTTTATCAGTTACATAGTTTATTTTCATTTAATTTTACTCATTTTTTATTCCATTGAAAAGTCCTCTGACTATCAATTTGCGAGTCGGTAGTTCAAGTCCCACACATAGTCAGATAATTTGTATTCGAAATCGCACTGTCGGATTCTAGTTTATTTATTTTTCTGTGTGTCTGTGGACAGGATTGTCAAAGCTTCTCGACGGATTTTGACGAAATTTTGCCCTCTGATAGATCCTAGGTCATGGACGAACCCATTAGATTTTGGAGATGATCCGGATTCTAGATCTGGGTTTGCATTTTTCGCCATTTTAAAGATGTCGTCAAAACTACAGAACGGATTTCGACGAAATTTTTTCCAAAGATAGATCTTAGATCATAGACGATCCCATTAAATTTTGGAGATGATCCCGATCCGGGCTCCAGTTTATTTATTTATTTATTCATTTTTCTCTGTGCCAGTGGACAGGATTCTGTCTAAACTACGGGACGAATTTTGACGAAATTTTCACCACAGATAGATCTTAGGTCATGGACGACCCCATTGAATTTGAAGATGATCCAGTTCCGGATTCTAGATCCGGTTTGCATTTTTCGCCATTTTAAAGATAATGTCAAAACCACACGACGGATTTTGACGCAATTTTCACCATATGTAAATCTTAGGTCATGGGCGACTTCATCAGATTTTAGAGGTGATCTGGATCCGGATTCTAGTTTACTTATTTATTTATTCATTTGTCTGGGTCTATATGGACAGGATTACGTCAAAACTACACGATGAATTTTGACGAAATTTTCACCACAGATAGAACTTAGGTCATGGACGACCCCATTGAATTTGAAGATTATCCAGTTCCGGATTCTAGTTCCGGGTTTGCATTTTTCACCATCTTAAAAAAAATGTCAAAACGGATTTTGACAAAATCTCACCACATGTAAATCTTAGGTCATGGGTGACTTCATCAGATTTTGGAGGTGATCTGGATCCTGATTCAAGTTTAGTTAGTTATTTATTTATTTATTTATTTATCTGTGTGTCTATGGACAGGATTACGTCAAAACTACTAGACGGATTTTGACGAAATTTTCGCCACAGATAGATCTTAGGCCATGGACGACCCCATTGAATTTTGGAGATGATGCGGATCCGGATTCTAGATCCAGACTTGCATTTTCACCACTTTAAAGATAACATCAAAACAAATTGACGGATTTTGACGAAATTTTCACCACAGATAGATCTTAGGCCATGGACGATCACACTAACACCATCATCATCATCATATGATTATTATTACTATTATTATTATTATAGTGGCAACAGCTATAGTGATCAGCTATTAATTCAAATTTTATACCTATTAACTCAGTTTTTATAACTATGTACATGAGCTGTAATGAGAAATATTATTATTATTATTATTATTATTATTATTATTATTATTATTATTATTATTATTATTATTATTATTATTATTATGATATAAGCAAGTTAAAATGTACAGTATATATCCCATTGAAAATAATTATACCAGATTTATGAATACGTAGTCTGCAGTACAATCTCTCTCTCTCTCTCTCTCTCTCTCTCTCTCTCTCTCTCTCTCTGATAAAGAAAGTTTTCAATATGATTAAGAATAAACTCCGCTTGAATTTTTTAAATTAGTAGTATTATAATGATTATTGTTGATGATAGTGGATTTCTTTCCCTTTTGAAGATTCAGTGATAAATATTTCTCTATTTATGACTTTAATATTGGTCTTCTCCTCGACAAACACTCACACTCAGTGTGGTTATAATGCCTCAACATTCGTGTCCGTAATTGGTCGTACTGTACCACATTAAGTCACTCGTTTATGTGCTATAAAGCTTACTATTAGTTTGCGAAGTCAGAGCGTCCATCCCATGTTTGGAGGAAGAGCAAATGACCTTTTGCAAAGATATTTCCTTCAGTTTTAAAGTCAACTCATTGTTTTTCTGATGTTTCATAGGAATTTTTGACACCTCCGTTATTTTCCAAATTGCATCGCATATTAACTTTCTCTGAGGCTAATGGTATAGATAATAGATAGATATATAGATAGATAGATAGTTAAATATATAGATAGAGAGAGGAAGTGAAATTTACACAGATTTACAGTTAAAGAAAGATTTTGTAATTACAGTCTTAAAACAAGTGAGCAAGTCCTGAACGCGGACATGGTCCTCGTAGAGGACATACCTCCGCCAAGGTGACCTAGAGCGCCATATGTCCTAGAATCATGAATTGATGTGACTTCGACCTTCACATGACCTTGACCTTCACGTGACCTTCAAGTGACCTTGACCTTCACGTGACCTTGACCTTCACATGACCTTGGCTTCAAGTGACCTTGATCTTCAAATGTACTTGACCTTCACGTGACCTTGACCTTCAGGTGACCTTGACCTTCACGTGACCTTGACCTTCACGTGACCTTGACCTTCAAGTGACCTGCTTGACTTTTGACCTTCAAGTGATCTTTGTTCATTTGCCACTGATACTTAATATGACATTGATATAATGCACCAATATGACCTTGACCTTTGACCTTTATAAATTTGAACATCACCCATGGGTTGCGCCTGGACTAGGACTTCCCTGTTGGCTTATGCAAAAGTCAGTGCTTTATTTCTGTCTCTTGATATGGCCACTTATGTCATAGTGACACCAGTGACCCCTGTGACCTTGACCTTGGGGTGACCTTGACCAAAATTTAATCAGTTCTTCCATACACATTGGGGAACTACTTGGCCAAGTTTGAAGTGATTCCGTGTAGAAATGTGGCCTCTACGTTGTCCACAGACAGACAGACAAACAGAGAAACAAACAAACCGAACCGAAAACATACCCTCCTGGCGGAGGTAAAAATGGAAAATAAGATTTTCAGTACTAGTAGATACTCCTACACAAACTTGTTTCTCTCTCTCTCTCTCTCTATCTCTCTCTCTCTCTCTCTCTCTCTCTCTCTCTCTCTCTCTCTCTCTCAAATACACACACACACAGTGCAAACTTCATTGCGTGTCTTAACTCATTACCACTCATAAGGAGGCTATCTAAAGATTTCTTATGGGACCTTCAAGCAATTTTTAGTTCTCGTTTAGATTTATGTTGACGTCTCATTTGTCCTCTGTGTAGATTATTCTAAATGTAAGTTTTGATATTATTAATACGCATTGCGTTTACTATATGTTACATATTTTTTACCATTTTGAATATGAGTTATTCCGGAAATTATTGATATTCATTTCCGATTCGTCTTGAGCCATTTCGTAATTCTTTGATGAAGTTATTCTATTATAAACATGTAACTGGTTGAGAATTCGCCTACTTTAAATGAATTCACGGTTTATTGTTGGAGTAAAGACACTGTAATTATACTAATAAAGAATGAAAAGGAAAAAAGTTACACATCCTTTCGACCAGAGAAAGATGTCATTAATCCTGGCAATGGCATACCGACGAAGTCATTACCAGCTGGCAACGGTAATTATCGAGGAAATGAATTGACTTGATTACGTGGCTCTCGGGAAGTTAGGATTCCCAGTGTCTCGTAATGATCGTCCTCGTGATCGCTTTCGGTAATTGACGAAAATCACTCTTGCTAAGCTTGTTAAGGTGAACTCTTTGATTTTCGTTAATCGTTTTTGAATTGTTGTCTAGTTACTGCCTAGAGCCCGTGATCCATTTGGAAGTCTTGAGTAGTTTGAATTCATTAAATTTTCCATCTTTCTGTTCATTCAAATTCATTGGTTTTTCCTTCTTTCTCGTAGTTTGAAATTATTGATTGGATTTCCCTTATTTACTTCTCTTGGCGAAGTATACTTTTGAAGACATTTATTCTGTCCTAAATAAGGACTTTTACATTTTGTAATACTTTGAGAAATTTCAAAATGAAAATCTAATATAATTTTAAAAGTCTAATCTTAAAATTTTCATTATCTAATTAGTTATGCAGCTCAGTATTTTATATGATTTATTTATTGTATTTTTCCTGTCATCGTCTATTGCGAAATAATTTCAAAGAAATTTAAACAGATTTTCATTCGTATCTTCTATCGCATATCAGAAGCCAAAGCAACCTTCATGTATTAAATCTGTATAGCCTCCCTCCATTATGTTCCTTTAATCCTATTCTCCTCTTCATTTCCGCCTCGTATTGCTCTTCAACATCTTCATTTCCTCCTCCCCGCCTTCATCACCTTCTGGTCCTTCAACCATCCCAAGAACTAGAGTTTCTTAGGCCTAATTGCCTTCGTAATCCTCCCAACTGCATTTCCCCTCTGTAACCCTTTGACTAAGCTCAAGACGGAGCCAACGGCCTCTCTGCTCACTCTCCTTGATGGAATATGCAAACCCCCTCAGTCCCATCTAAATCTCGGCACTCCTCAAGAGGTGGAAGGGGAGTAAGAAGAAGGGGGAGGGGAATGAGGGAGGAGGGCATCCTAAATCTCTGCACCCTTCAAGAAGTGGAAGACTATGTTAGGTTCTTTCAGTTTCCTCGAAGTGCAAGGAGGAGTTTAAGTTTTCTCTCAAAGAGATGGATTGCTCCGGAATAAGAGAATGGGTGCAGATAGGAAAGCGAGATAACAAGCCGAATGATGCTGGTGTTAAGGGCTGAGAAAGGATTTATGGCAGTACGAAAGGAATAAAGGAGGGAGAAGAATAATACATGTAATTAAGAGAAATCCAGGCTTGTTCAGTTATGGCGTATCAGTCTTCCATGTTAGGGAAGGGGGCCAAGGAGATGACAGTTTGAACGACCTATGGAAATAATAGCTTCTGGATATGAGAAAAATAAGGGGAAATAGAAGCTAGATATGGATTCGCTGCAATAATTGGAATCCTAAATATTTACTGTTTGCAGATGTCCTTTTAAATGTCGGTTTTGATAGGTTGTATAAATCTGATCTGATAAGTTTGAATTTTAATAGTTAGATCTGCTCTCTAATTTATTTCATGATTTGTTTATACTTTATTGAAAATTAAACCCTATTTTTTCAACGGTGAGATTTTAAGAATCAAGGCTTCTTCATAGGTGGAATAAGTTTGAACGTGCAAGGTCATTTTTAAAAACTTAAATGTAAACACAATATCTTTACAAGCTATAATTTCTAGAATATCGAATATTACTTTTGGGGAAAGGAATAATGAATCTTGAGAATCTAATATTGGATCTCGTTATACATGAGATTTCCGAGACATGTTAATCTTTTCAAAAGAAACGAGATTCGAACTCTGGCAGTTATTTACAAGAAACGCAATAATAGCAAGAAACAGGAAGGGGACCCGATTGTTAATCACTTCACCCCCTATTCTTTAATGACGAGATGGTTTTAGTCCTGCAAACTTTGTGTCCTTTCCATCCAAGTTTATGCGAAGGACATATCGTCTCATTTTTTTATTTTAGTTCTTCGAATAAAATACGATTTTCAAGAGCACACTGTCGATGAGGGCGTTGAAGTGAATGCTAATAACTCGAGGAGTCTGGTTTGTCGAGAGTTTGAATTTAATTGCAGCTTAAAAGTTGCTTGAATTGGCTGGGTGGAGTTGTCAGAGAAATTTGTTCATTAGCATGTTTCTGTTAAAACCAATTGCTTGTCTTACTCATGGTCATGTTTTAAGATTTACACATAACTATGTGTGATATATCTTTATGATTACCTCGCCGTGTAATTTCTTAATATCTCGAAGAAGCGTACATAATTCATGCTCCATTGAATTCAATAGTTTTTTTTTTTTTTTTTTTTTTACCCTGGTGGTATTTACCCAATCCTCTTCCATCAGGTTTTTGGAGCAGGACTTGGATATTTACTGCGGCTTGACACGAATTGCAGTTGCAACTGTCGAATAAATTGTCAAATAAAAGTCACAAGACTTTTTTGTATGTTGTAGGCAGCAATTACAGCTATGTCCTCTAGGATATTGAATGCAGTATATTTGTATATACATTTGTATATATATATATATATATATATGTATATATATATTTATGTGTATATATATATATATATATATCTATATATATATATATATTTTTGTATATGTTTATATTTATATTATATATATATATATATATATATGTATGTGTGTGTGTGTGTATGTGTATGTGTATGCATATATATGTTTTTATATATATATATATATATATGTGTGTGTGTGTGTGTGTGTATATATATATTTATATATATGTGTATATATATATATACATACATATATATATATATATATATATATAAGAGAGGTTTAACTCAAAGAACAATGGAAAGAATAATGATGGAAGTAATACTGAGAAACAGAAGACATAGACACGAAAGCAAACCAAAGTAGAGGGTATTCTAACGTAAGAAAAAGAAATGGATGTGGGTTTGACATATAAAGAGAATGACAGATAATAGATGGACGTTAAGAATAACAAAATGGGTCCTTAGAGATTGCAAACGAAGCAGAGAAAGGAGGAGGAGACGGCGGATTGACGAACTAAGAAAATTTGCCTTTATAGACTGCCATATAAAGACCATAAACAGACATGAGTAGAAGGACGTGTCTGAGGGCTTTTTCCTGTAGTAGACTAGCAACGACTGATGATGGAGATTATGTAAATATTAAGGGAAGGGTAGATGACAGATACAGAAAATTGTACAGGAATACTTTGTACATACATACATATACGAAGGTACTTGCCCCAATTTTGGGGGGTAGCCGACATCAACAAACGAAACAAAACAAAAAGGGGACCTCTACTCTCTACGTTCCTCCCAGCCTGACAAGGGTCTCAACCGAGTTCAGCTGGTACTGCTAGGGTGCCACAGCCCACCCTCCCCCGTTATCCACCGCAGATGAAGCTTCATAATGCTGAATCCCCTACTGCTGCTACCTCAGCAGTCACCTAAGGCACCGGAGGAAGCAGCAGGGCCTACCGGAACTGCGTCACAATCGCTCGCCATTCATTCCTATTTCTAGCACGCTCTCTTGCCTCTCTCACTTCTATCCTCCTATCATCCAGAGCTTTCTTCACTCCATCCATCCACCCAAACCTTGGCCCTCCTCTTGTACTTCTCGCATCAATTCTTGCACTCATCACCTTCTTTAGCAGACAGCCATTTTCCATTCTCTCAACATGCCCAAACCACCTCAACACATTCATATCCATGAATACTTTGTAATACAAAAAAAAAAAAAAAGAGAGAAATCCTATGATGGTAGGTGTCGTATTAATAAGATTAGATATTCATCGTCTTTTATTGCTGGATCTTTAAGAGACTGAAATATTTCGTAAATAAAGCTTGGTATTTTTATAGAAATGTTTGTTACCTTTAGAAACGTCTTCCTTTTAATCCATTTTATTGACCTCTCCGCTTGAGAAAGTCTCTTGTCTCAATGACCAGCCTCCTTTTTCTCTAGTAGCACTAGCATACTTGAAAAGTTTCTGGAACACTTGAAATCGCCTTTAGATTCTTCTGAAGCAGTTCGGATTATGCAAAATTTGAAATGTTAGCAGTTTACGTAAAATCTAATTTACTTTGCATAATTCAGGTAGATTTTACCCATAAGAAGTAACTATTTTAAGGTGGTTATCTACTTTTTCAGACATTTTAATTGAAATAGTATCAGAAATAAAACGTGTCGGTGCAATTGACAAATTGACGCGTAGATATTGTCAGCAAATGATAAATCACCGAAATTTTGTGTTGTTAATGTAGGATATGTTTATAATGAACTTTCAATCGATTATATTTCGGTTAGTTTCTGTGAATATTTTTAAAATGGTGGCTAGTAATAATTTATCTTTCAATTAAAGTTTTCGATAAAGCTTAAAACTAAGACTCAATAGATGGTTGCGAATTTAATTAATTTTATCAAATAGTAGTTTGTAGTTCATTTTTATCGGTTAGGTCTCTTATTGTAAGTAATCAAGATGACAGTATACTTCTCTTTATTGTAATTAAGGTGGCAGTATACTTCCCCTATTATAATAATCAAGATGGATGTATACTTCTCTCATTGTAACTAGCCAAGAAGGCAGTATACTTCTCTTAATATGAATAATCAAGATTGCAGTATACTTCACTTATTGTATCTAACCAAGATGGCAGTATACTTCTTTTTTTATGAATAATCAAGATGGAACTATGCTTCACTTATTGTACCGAACCAAGATGGCAGTAGGCTTCACTTATTGTAGCTAACCAAGATGGCAGTATGCTTCACTTATTGTAGCTAACCAAGATGGCAGTATGCTTCACTTATTATGAATAATCAAGATGGCAGTATGCTTCACTTATTGTAGCTAACCAAGATGGCAGTATACTTCTCTTATTATCAATAATCAAGATGGCAGTATGCTTCACTTATTGTAGCTAACCAAGATGGCAGTATGCTTCACTTATTGTAGCTAACCAAGATGGCAGTATACTTCTCTTATTATCAATAATCAAGATGGCAGTATGCTTCACTTATTGTAGCTAACCAAGATGGCAGTATGCTTCACTTATTGTAGCTAACCAAGATGGCAGTATACTTCTCTTATTATCAATAATCAAGATGGCAGTAGGCTTCACTTATTGTAGCTAACCAAGATGGCAGTATGCTTCACTTATTGTAGCTAACCAAGATGGCAGTATGCTTCACTTATTATGAATAATCAAGTAGGCAGTATGCTTCACTTATTGTAGCTAACCAAGATGGCAGTATACTTCTCTTATTATCAATAATCAAGATGGCAGTATGCTTCACTTATTGTAGCTAACCAAGATGGCAGTATGCTTCACTTATTGTAGCTAACCAAGATGGCAGTATACTTCTCTTATTATCAATAATCAAGATGGCAGTATGCTTCACTTATTGTAGCTAACCAAGATGGCAGTATGCTTCACTTATTGTAGCTAACCAAGATGGCAGTATACTTCTCTTATTATCAATAATCAAGATGGCAGTATGCTTCACTTATTGTAGCTAACCAAGATGGCAGTATACTTCTTTTATTATGAATAATCAAGATGGAACTATGCTTCACTTATTGTACCTAACCAAGATGGCAGTATGCTTCACTTATTGTAGCTAACCAAGATGGCAGTATGCTTCACATATTATGAATAATCAAGATAGCAGTATGCTTCACTTATTATGAATAATCAAGATGGCAGTGTGCTTCACTTATTGTAGCTAACCAAGATGGCAGTATACTTCTCTTATTATCAATAATCAAGATGGCAGTATGCTTCACTTATTGTAGCTAACCAAGATGGCAGTATACTTCTTTTATTATGAATAATCAAGATGGAACTATGCTTCACTTATTTTAACTAACCAAGATGGCAGTATGCTTCACTTATTGTAGCTAACCAAGATGGCAGTATACTTCTCTTATTATGAATAATCAAGATGTCAGTTAACTTCCCTTATTGTAGCTAACCAAGATGGCAGTATACTTCTCTTATTGTAACTAACAAAGATGGCAGTATACGCCTGGCATTGACGATAGCAAATACTTGATTGGCCATTAAGAACAGTTGTTGGCTGGTGAAGTAATGTACATTAGAAACTGTTGGGATAGCCGGGGTTCCTTCTTAACAGCCCCATTTCTATCTCCCTAACTCTGGCTGTAAATGTTTATCAGAAAGTTTAACTAGCGGATGCGGCGCCCTCCAACACGACTTCCTCAACTATTTTTGTCTTGTTTGCCTCCTCCGAGGGGGAAACTTCTACGTGCAAAAGGGATTTGGGGGAGGGTCTAGTTCTTTGCTCGTTCCTCCGAAGTAGTAATACAAATGCAGCATCATAATTATAGCGAGTGAATGGGATTCTGTACGAGGAAACTTACATGTTGAACATTTAAATGGCTTTGTTAAATTTCTCTCTCAATTTTGTTGATTAATTCATGAGCTCCGTTTTATTGGTGATTAGTTGGTTTCAAGTTATCAGGCTTTTAATGATAAACGAATGCTGTTATAGTAAACATGATAGCATTTGTTTCAGGAAGGCTACGGACGATGGAAGTTTGCAATGGGAAGCTATCCAAATGCTGACCCTTAGATTGACAAGCATAAACACACACACACGCACACACACATACACACACACATACGCGTACATTTAACCTACCATAGAAAAGCGGGTATCATTTTCTGCCTTTACAGTTTGTCATCTCGAGTGAACTGAGCCAAAGAGAAATGTTGAGAAGTTGTTGAGAAACTGGAGAAGTGCCAAAAGCTGCCAGGAGAAAGGGAAAAATCGATATTTCCGTTCGTGGGTGATCGACAGATTTAAGTAAAAAAATATAAGTTAAAAAAGATATCGTAAAATATGAGTTTTATTACATAGACTTTTTGTGTTGTTTTTATTATTTTTTGAATCATATGATCCTCAAGTAACTTTTTTTTATTTACAATTTTGTTATGATTAGTTATTATAATGACAAGCTGTGTATATTTATATATTTATAGGTTTTGTATCAGATTGGTTTAGTACCCTGAAGTGTACTCGTGAAATTATAGCATCATAACATTCCCCTTTAATGTACTCGTTATTATCATCTATATTTTTTATTCTTCTCACTTTTTTTTCACATTCGGATATGCCATTCTGAGAATACCTGCAGATCAATGCAGTAGTCCATTAGTCTTGTCTCATATGAATCTTTTTTTCTTGTAGATAATAAGAAGAATCATTTACTATTATTATTATTATTATTATTATTATTATTATTATTATTATTATCCCCTCCGTCAACGAAGTTGGAAGGAGATTATGTTTTGATTCTTGTTTTTCCTATTGTTTGTGTGTGAACAACTTCTTGGGCACAATCTTGCTCGTAGCGTAGTGAAACTTTCAGGGAATAATGATTATGTTAATACATGGAAGTGGTTTAATTTTGAAAGCCCTAGGTCAAAGGTCAAGGTCGAGAAACAAGCTACTGTGGCGGAGGTCACAATTTTACTCGTAGATTAGTAAAACAGTCATCAATTAATCATTCATTTTAGACGTTGAAGTGATTTAATTTCGAAAGTCCTAGGTCAAAGGTCAAGGTCAAGGTCGAGAAATAAGCTGTCGTGACGGAGGTCTGCGCTCTTACTGGGTGCTCTCTAGTTATTATCATCATGCTGGTGCTATTTTATTAAGAAAAGAAATATTAGGCAGAATACTAGGTTTGACGGTGGTCATATGGATGCTGATTTTTTATGCAGAAAAAAATGGAAGTTCTTTCACAATCAGAAGGCTTATTGGTATGTCCCTATCATTAAATACATCATTTGAATCTTTCTCCAAGATATGAGGTCACATAATATTTTTAGTATTTTGATTTGAAATCTCTCTCTCTCTCTCTCTCTCTCTCTCTCTCTCTCTCTCTCTCTCTGACTTTTCTAAATATTAACAATCTCTCTCATTCTGAGTCTTCCCCTAAACACGTTTACCTCAGTCTTCCTAGCTTAAGCTTCTTATTAGTTTTACTCTAAAGTTCTTGTTAATTGGGGAATTAACATTTTTAGAAACCTGATATTGAATCCTGGCTATATTCTTGGCCCTTAAGTCTATGATCTTGTGTTTTTATCGAATATGCCTCGCTTGTATACTTAGTAGTGTAATACTTATAATTCTTTCATGTATGTCAACTTAAAAAGATTTAACATCTATGTAAACACTTTTAACCATGAAATAGTACCATAATTCCTCTAACGGTCCCATTTTTATGAAACGTATTTTTGTCACAATCGACCAATATTTTTCGTCGCTTTCCACTTTAATCTTAATTTAGAAAGGCTGATGCTATCGGAGTCTCTTTCCAACTGATAAGAGAGACTTTTAAAAGGACGGCTGTTGTAAATCACAATTACATTGTGTATTTAAGCAAGTGAATAATTGATTATCATGTCTTTCATCCGTTATTCTTCACATTTTATGATAATAAAACATTCCTTCATCTTCTCGTTTGATCTTGACAAAACCTTGTAACGAGCAATGGAATTCTCTATAAAATCTGTGATCAATCGTATTGCAACAAGGATTAATTACTACGTGTCGTTCTTAAAGAGCCTCTCCTGTCATCCATAAAGTAGTTGCTGCAGTTGTTGCATTGGCGAAGAATTGCAGTCCATAATAATTAAATGGCCATTCTCTCTGGATCACGCTTCTTAACAACAGTTATTTAGTATCTACATCGTAAAAGAGCTGCGTCAGCTCTGTATATCTTATATAAATCCCCCTGATCAGGAGAATTGTCACTTTACTAGGTATTCGGATCCTAATGATTCAGTTGTTTTTCTTGACCAAATATATTGTTTTTATAGCTGCTGTTGCTATCCGTCACAAATTCCTTCATTTGGTTCGCTTTAGAATTGGTATTATACAGATAAAGACTTTAAACCTTCGCACGAGAGACCAGAGTTAAATATTACATTGTTTTCGTTAGTTTATTAGACTTACCAGTAGAATTGTAGAAGGCATTTTGTTGCGTGATTTGTTCCATCGAAGGTTTCGATATTTTTATTTTAGGAGATTAGAATGACAAGGTTTTTTCAGTCCCAGAAGATCCTTTTGATCCCCCTAACATCTCTCTCTCTAATGTTTATAGCTTCCCTATTCCGCTATAAGCGTACAATCTCTCTCTCTCTCTCTCTCTCTCTCTCTCTCTCTCTCTGTGATTATTATTTTTCTGTACAAATCAAGATCTTACGGTCTACTCTTGTGAAAATTAAATTTTCACGTAATATTTCCTTATTCTATGTATGTTCTAAGTATGAGAACATTTCTTATTTAGAACAATAGGATTTCATAATATTTGTTGTAGTTTCTGCATATTATTGTTAATTCTATTGTTATTATTATTATTATTCAAGCTTCACTCTTAGTTGAAAAACAAAATGCAAATGCTACATGCTCAAGGACTCCAACAGAGAAAGCAGATCGGTAAAGAATAAACTATAGTGCGATAAAACAAATAGAATATTTTACAAATTCCTTACAGAGAAGTAGCATGTAAACTATGAGACGAGACATAAGTCAACCTGTTTAATTCTTATTTGATAGACGAAAGCTTCCCTTAAGGTAACGACGAACTTAATCAATTCTTAGATAGGTAATGCGATTTCTGTAGTTAGGAACATTGCCTGTTTTTGTTAATCAGTGGGAGTTTCCTTTCTTACAAACTTATTTTCTGTTATGGTTAGATCGACGCAGTCTTTATGATCTTCCTGTTGAAGTAGTTTACTATCGGAAGATAATATATAACTCCTTTAACTCTAGAAAATGGCGCTATCGTTCCTCTCACCTATTTCTTTGGGACATGAGAGATCATCGTTTTGATTAGTAATTAACTTGTCAAGGATGTTTTCATTAGCGGATCCCACGCATCTGTGGACAAGGTTTAGTTGGATTTTTAGGTTTAAAACACGATCAAGCCATAGCAATCTTGCCCAGGTGTGAATAGGTAGTTGCATAAATTAGTCATCACAGACGGGATGCTGGTCATCCTTCCTTTTTGAATACTTATCTGTCCTACAAGAGATTGGCCAATGATTGTTACTTTATTTCTATCTTAATCCAGGATTGGCCCTGAGGGGTTTCATATACTTTCCAGGTGAATTTGAAATACTCGTGTTTTCTTATAATTGGCTACGCATCATTGCATACTTGTAGATGATCTAATCTATGATAGTTTTTTAGTTATTTGTTATTATTTACTGTCATTCTTGTAAATTCAATCCAAGAGAAGAGAAGTGGTTGAAAAAAGCAAGTGAATGCAATTAAGACTAAGTATAACTTATTGAACAGGGGACTTCCTGGAGAATCTCGTGTAAGAGAAGACAGGATTCCTATACTCTAATGGCCACCCCCTCTAATCAACCCACATCCGGATTTTCTTTCAAGAGAAGGCCGACGGACGGGGAATTGGGGGCCTCCTTGTTTGCTAGGTCCTTTAGCCTTGTCTTCATTAGCTCACCTTCTCTGTTTTTTCATCCTGGTATTTTTATTCAGATTCTTTTAAGCTTTTACCACATAGCTTATTGCAGGTTGAGCATTAGTGCTCCTTTGTTCTACGCTGTGAATAATTGGTATGCTTTAATCGATCCTCGGAATTTTAACGGTAACATATATCTGTTTTATCACCAATTTAGAACGTCTAATGGATTTTCTGCATAACTTTTAATTGGTGTTAAGAATTGTTGTCTGTTTTTTGTTTATTTTGTCTCGATTGTTCCATGTTTACGAAAGTTCTGTTTATCGTGTTTATTATCATTATTATTTTTAGTATTATTATTATTATTTTTATTATTATTATTATTATTATTATTATTATTATTATTATTATTATTATTATTATTATTATTATTATTATTATTATTGTTGTTGTTGTTGTTGTTGTTGTTGTATGTAGTGCTGCAGTTGATAATGTTTCGTTTCTTTCAGTAGAAATAATGTATAAAACTTATCAACAAACCAAATGACAAGAAGAAAATCATGCGTAGACAACAGTAACTTTTTGGCATTCCATCGTGTCCCGTCGGAAAGCATCTTGGTAAGCGTCTCGGGGATAACACTGGTCGCTTGTCTGATACTACCTTCAATATCATGAATATGTTGCGTGTCAGGGCACCTCCTTTTTGGGGGCCGGGAGATGGGTGACACGATGGCATGCCGGTGGGTATAGCATCTTTTTTGGGGGTGGTTGGGGATATATTGCATGCGTCCTGTAACCCCTAAACCTTTTACACCTTATCGTTCTACTCCTTGCCCTTTCTTTACTACATCCTTCTCTATCCTCCTCCTTACCCTTTCTTTACTACATCCTTCTCTATCCTCCTCCACCTCTGTAATCTCTTCTCAAGTCTCTGTCTTCCTTCGTCAGTCATCTCCTACGCCTTTTCGTCTTCTAGCCCTCAACATCCAAACTTCTTTATCTAGACTTTCGAAGCTCTTATATATCTATCTTGTATATTTCTTCTATTCCTCTTCATATTATCCCCCTCCCCCCTTTCCTCCTCAAAGACGCCATGTTGGAGCCATGTGAATGGTTGGCTTTGGAATTTTACCTCAGAGAATTTCATGTTACATTGATCCTGCCTCACAGGATGTTTTGCTTCAGGGTGTTTATTTATAATGGCTAATGGTGTGTTGCCTCGATGATTGAATTTATAGTTTTTAATAGACCTCTCTCTCTCTCTCTCTCTCTCTCTCTCTCTCTCTCTCTGGGTACGGTACTTGAAATGGGCGGGAATCAGTTATCAGTGATTCACGGTTTCTACTCATGTCAAAGAATGTGTCTCAAGGTGATGTCAGAATAACTTACGCATTATATATATATATATATATAGACACACAGATAGATAGATGGATATATATATATATATATATATATAAATATATATATATATATATATATATATCTATATATCTATATATCTATATATATATGTATATATATATATATATATATGATCACAAGTTGTAACAGCCACACTGACCTATTGTAAAATCATCTATGAAACTGTTGAGCGACCTCACGAAACTTTTTTTTAGTAAATGAGTAAAATATTCACGGAAAATTGTCTTATTTCTTTGTTTGATATTTTTTAAACCTTCACATATTATCCCTAGAAGAAAAAGATGTTGCTAGCTTTTTATTTCCTTTAAACAGAATGAACACCGAGACGGAGTCAAATCTGGAGGAGTTTCGTAACGGGAAGATTAATGTTAATGAAATAACTAACGTATACAATGAAAGGTATATATATATATATATATATATAGTGTATGTGTGTGTGTGTGTGTGTGTGTGTGTGGATCGCCGGATTCTTCCTATATGATGGTCTAGTGAGACGAGCAAAATTAAGAAAAAAGGTTACCTAATTAAATTTGGTTAGATATTAATAATATTTATTCAACGTCAAGTGCAAGTTGATGAGAATTTAGGGCAATAGACTACTTATAAATCTCCGATTTTTCTGAAAGACTGTTTATTCAGGTGTAATTTATTAAGGTTCAAGAAATTCTATAACAACAGTACTAAGTTGAGACATTTTTTGCCAGATTCTTCGTTGTAAGTGTTTCGTGTTTCCAATGACCTCTTGGTTTCCACATAATCTAATAGAATCCTCTCTCTCTCTCTCTCTCTCTCTCTCTCTCTCTCTCTCTCTAAGTATAGCATTTTATGTACTTTTTTCGTCAACTCAAAAATAATGTTGTAATATTGTTTTACTCAAGTGTTTTCTAGTTGGAGGTCCACTTGAACTAGAATATTGCAAATGCAATTAGCTAATGATTTATTTTGAATATCATAGAAGTGGCCACCTGGAAGCCTTTTGAATATATCATTGAGTTGATTTCTGTGTTTGGAAGTGTTCATGTGTGAGCCATTGGCAATAATGACCATAATAAGCTAACTAAAGGGTTATGTATTCGAATGGATGTTGTGCAAAATAAAAGTAATTTTTTTTTTTTATGATAAAGAGGCTAATTTCTCTACACGTTAGATAAATGGGAAATGAATGATAATGGAAGAAGCTGGATAGGATAGCCGACGGCTATGGAAAAAAAAGAAAACAATTATATTCATCGATTTTTTTTTCGTGGAAGAAAAAAAAAAGACTTGGATAGTGGTAGAAAGAAAATATTCGATTGTCAGGAAGGTCTTTTTCGTTTCATTCATAACGATTGAGTGAAAATGAATCCTTTGGTTTTTAAGATTTTCTGGGATGTAATAAGCTTTGGTATGGAATTAAAGATAATTTTTCCTAAGTCAATAGAAAATTCCGAGTGCTGTATGATTTTTTTTTTTTTTTTTTTTTGAAAGAAATACAGTATCTGGTGTAAAAAAAGATTACTTAAAAGGAGGTGAGGTTGATGTCTACAGACTAACGTAAAAGAGGATAAATATTTTCGAAAGAAAAAAGGAGCGCCGATTAATCGGTGAAGTATAGATTTGTTTAAGGATTTTTTTTTTTCTATTATGGTCTGTGAAACCGCCGCCCATAGAATTTTTACTGTTTTACATGGTTTTATTAGATCCTTAATATAAAGAATTATGAAGTTAGTGATTTTCTGTTGTCAACTGAACATTCTAGAATTTTTAGTATTGGTATAGCAAAATCTAATTTTTCAATGTATAACATAAGTCATGAATGTGTACAAGGGATTTTCACTGGCACTGCAAATAAATATCGAGTAGTTTTATCATCGTGTAGCCTATTTTGTATAGTAATAAGAAAATCTTGAGTGTTTTCTATATTGATTAAGTAAAACTATTGTTTACTTTCTACCTTAATTAGGTAAAGCTAGTTTCCTCTCCAAGTATGCATTTTTTTTGCTGTTTGTTTAATTCTAAATGTAAGTATTTTCCTGGGTAGATTAATCGAGAACTACATTAGACATTGAAAAGGAAATAGTATTAGTTTTACATAAATTTAAAATAATTGCTCTTAGTACGTAATCCGGCGTTGCAACAATTATGGTCATTAGTGCTGTATAACAATCCATCATCAAAACATTCAGCTGCTTAGTTATACTATACAGATAATATTATATACGGAATCATAAAATAATCCTTTTTAAATAGTGCCCATAGAATGTCAAAGAGTATTCCTGAAGACAGGGTGATCAAAAATGAAATATTACAATATCTAATTTTTTGAATACCCTGTCTTCGTGGTGTTGATTCTTTGAGATACGTACCTCGAGGCGACCAGGTACGAATTCCGGGTTTTGGCCCTTCTGTTGGCGAATGTATAAGCGTCTGTCCGGAAACTTGTTCATTATTCATGCTGAGCGTTCACTGCGTAACATGCTCTAAGAAATGACAAACGGCCAGATGTTTACTTAAGCCAGTACTAACTACCGGTTTAGACTTCTGTCATCGTAAATTTTTGGCTGTTTTCTATTAGCATACAAATGCGTCTGGTCAATTCAGTGTTCACTGGTCTTATCTCCACCACCATTTTTAATCCTTCTATGAATGCGACTGCTGAAACTGATGTATATAATGATTAATTATTTTCTGTTGATTTTTTTTTCTTTTTGTATATTCTGGTATTGGTGTTAACGATACAGATACAACCAAGATTTGTAATATAGTTTGATTGCTTTAGTAATAATTTTACTGACTTGAAAGATGGATTAGATTCATACACACCCGGGCGTGTTTACACACACACACACATATATATATTTATATACATATATATATATATATATATATATCATTCATTACTTCCCATACAGTTTATTTTTTCCCTTATATCCAATCCTCACTGGGCTATTTTACCTGTCTGGGCCTTAGGGCTTATAGCATACTACTTTTCCAACTAGAGTTATAACTTAGCTTTTAATATATATATATATATATATACACACATATACATATGTATTTATATGAGATATATACATATATATATACATATGTATTTATATGATATATATACTGTATATATATATATATATATATACCCTATATATATATATATATATATGTGTGTGTGTGTGTGTATGAGAGAGAGAGAGAGAGAGAGAGAGAGAGAGAGAGAGTTACTGTGGTTGATATAGCATTAATGCAAACGATCACCATGAAAGAACGGGAGTTTTCTTGAATGCAAAAAATTTGTTTTAGGTCTGTTTTATACATTTTTTCTACAGTGATTAATTTGGCAGCCATGAGGATGTTTTAACTAACAAGCTGGAACATTTGAGAGAGGATCTTTTGTTTTCAACCATACGCATTTAATGAAGTCAGTCCTGTACGAGTTTGGGGAAAAAAAGTAAAATACCAACGAAGACAAACATCCCGACGTTGAATATTTAAGTTCGTGGACGTCTGTGAGGTCTCGTAAAATATCATCTGTTGTTTTTACGATATTGCATCCAGCAAATTAAAGTCCATTAAGGAGCTAACAGATTTTGTTGTCGGCTGGATTTAAAGCTCATCCACTTATTAGGTTATTTGACATTGATGCCTCTACTCTCTCTCTCTCTCTCTCTCTCTCTCTCTCTCTCTCTCTCAAAGCTTTGAAAGTATGAAATTCTCTCCACACAGAAACATTTAAACATTTTATTCGTCGACTTCTCCTAGAGTTAAAAACAACTAAACCTTATCTACACATATTAGGCAGCAGTAGAAGTTTTATATATCTTGGCTCGAGTTTATATATAGAGATTAATTCATATTTCTGTTTTTAAACTTTGTTGGTGGGCTATTGTACATATATAGATAAGCATATGTTTATATGTCTGTGTGTGTTTGTGATTCGTATAACTCAAAACCTATTTGACCGAATCTCATGAAATTTGGTGGGATAACCGATCATGATTCAAGGACAATGTGATTAGATTTCGGGAATGATTTAGTCAAAAGTCAAGGCCAAGACCATGAAAAGGTAAAAAAAACGAATTGCAAAACTCAAAAATTATTTGACCGAATCTCCTGAAATTTGGTGGGATGATTAGTCATGATCCAAGGACAAATTGATTAGATTTTGGGAGTGATTTGGTAAAAATCAAGGCCAAGGTCACGAAAAGATAAAAAACGAATCGCAAAACTCAGAAACTATTTAACCGAATCTCATGAAATTTTGTGGGATGATTGGCCATGATCCAAGGACAACTTGGTTAGATTTTGGGGGTGATTCGGTTAAAAGGTCAAGGCCAAATTCACAAAAAGATAGAAAATGTCTTTTTGCTATATCTTGGTAAATTTTTATCCGATTTGTATGAAATTTGTGCGAAAATGTGCATAATTCAATTCCATATCTTTTGATACTGAACATGATATAACCCTTGTTTTGTGTATTCATTTGTTTGTATGTCTGTGTGTTTGGGATTCGCATAACTCAAAAACCATTTCCCTGAATCTCATGATATTTGTGGGCATGATTGGCCATGATCCAAGGACAACTTGATTAGATTTTGAGAGTGATTAGGTCAAAAGTCAAGATCATGGTAATGAAAAGATCAAAAACGACCTTTTGCTATATCGTGGGCAATATTTATCTGATTTGCATGAAACTAGTGCCAAAATGTGCATAATTCAATTGCCTATCTTGAAATATGCAACATGATATAGGCGAAAGTATGCGCTGTACCGAGTGCCCGTCCTTGTTTTGTAAAGGCTTTAGGCATTGGAAGTAAAACTGCTGATTGTCATGGCGAATGTAAATTTTATTAGGATGTCAGTCTTCTGTTGTTATTTAGGAGCATCGAAGAACCGACTACCAAGTATGAAGTTGAGATAATGGGCCATTGCAGTCACTAACAATTAAAAAGTTTATGGTAAAACCATAATTCTTTTTATAGTTTTATGAAACTTTATTGATGGATTAGTATGAAAATAAGTACAGAAAAAAACTGCGTTTCCAGGAAAAAAATATTCCATAACGTAACGAACCGGATGAGGTGCTTTAAATTTTTGCGTTTTATTCATTACCTAATATTATCTTTTTCATATTTGCCTGTCACTCTCCCTTTCTAAGAGTTCTCTTTTTAATATCTTGAATTTGAGGAGAAAATTTATCTTTGAGTATTTCATTGTATTTCAAGAATGATTCTTTGGGCTCGAAAGTCTCCCATTTCTTTAATAATAAGAATAGAAAAAAAAATCGTTGTGTTATTATCAAGTGAAAGAGGGGGAAATCTGACGAGAAGAAAATAAGTTATGAAATTCTTGACCTAGAAAACATGACAAAGGAACGTCAAGCTTTGAGACACATAGCCTACAAGGAACATTTCGCTATGTATATAAAATTTAAGTACTGTATATGTCAATGTCAAACGTCTCAATATATTTAGGTATCCGTTGTAAGGAAATTATTTTAGGCTGCATTGGTTTGAACATTGTTCCTCGTTCAATCCTTAGCAATAGATCTTCCTCTGGAATTATGGGATAAGCACTTTAGTATAGATGACAATAAAGATACAAAAAAATTACATTATTATTATTATTATTATTATTATAAGCCCAAGGACTCCAACAGGGAAAAATAGTCCAATGAGGAAAGGAAATAAGAAAGTAAATAAACTATATGAGAAGTAATGCACAATTAATATAAAATACTTTAAGAACAGTAACAACATTAAAACAGAAATCTCGTATATAAACTATAAAAAGAGACATGTCAGCTTGTTCGACATAAAAAGGATTTTCTTCAAGTTTGAACTTTTGAAGTTCTACTGATTCATTTACCCAATTAGGAAGACCATTCCACAACTTGGTCGCAGCTGGAATAAAACTTCTAGAATACTGTGTAGTTTTGAGCCTCATGATGGAGATTGCCGGACTATTTGAATTAACTGCATACCTAGTATTACGAACATGATGGTACTGTCGGGGAAGATGCGAATGTTAAGGATGGTCAGAATTATGAAAAATCTTATGCAACTTGCATAGCGAACTAATTGAGCGACTCTGCCCGAGACTAATATCTAGAACAGGAATAAAAAATTTGATAGCCCGTAAGCTCCTTTCCAACATATCAAGATGAAATTCGGCAACCGAAGACCAGACAGGAAAACAATACTCGAAACAAGGTAGAATAAAAGTTAAAACGCTTCTTCAGAATAGATTGATCACCGAAAATCATAGACTTTCTCAGTAAGCCATTTTTGTGCAATTGCAGAAGAGACAGACCTAATGTGTTTCTCAAATGTAAATTTGTTGTCGAGAATCACAACAAAAAGAAACATTACCAATGCTGAGATCCGGATGTTGAGGAGCCACTGTCCTCTACATACTAACAACAGTCATACTTTGAATTTTGCTAGGATTCAACTTCATGCCCCATAATTTGCACCATGCAATAATTTTAGCCAGATCTCTGCTAAGGGACAGCAAACCCCAGATCTACATTAAGGAGGTGGAACTGATGCAAAGAGAGTAGCATCATCTGCATATACAACAAGCTTGTTTTCTATCGTTGTCATATGTGTATAGTATAGAAAGTAATGGGCCAAGAACTCTACCCTGAGGAACTCCAGATATCGCATTCCTATACTCTCTACGTTGTCCATTAGCAACATCTTGCGATCTATTACTTGAAAAATTCAATATTGATGCCAAGAAAAGACTCACCTACTCTCAACAGTTTGAGTATAAAAACAAGGGCCTCATGTTTGACACGGTCAAAGGCAACACAAAAATCAAGGCCAATCCTACGAACTTCCTAACAACAATCAAGGGATTTCTATACAGCATTTTAGATTATAATAGGGCCTCGCATGATTCAAGGCCTTCACGAAAGTAAAATGGTACAGTAAAGATCACTGAAGCATCAAAGCATCACAGTGATTTCATGATCAAGTTCATGTAATCATGATATTATTAAGATGACTAGCAGAGAACATAAAGATAAAAAATTTCAACAAAGGGGTCTACCTTTTATAACCACTCTCACTCCCTTTACCTTTCACCCATCTATACCTTCACATACCCCCACCTCCCCTAAACTTATCCTCCCTTTCTCACTTATCTGTCCATAACTTCAAAAGGGCATCAAAGAAAGTGCAAGAGGCAAGGTTAAGGTGGTATGGCCACCTGATGAGAAGAGAAGAGTTAATGCGGCAGGAGATATGTTGGACGTAGATGTGGATGGAACACGATGTAGAGGAAGACCTCAGGCCAGATAGAAAGATTGCATTGTAGATGGCATGAGGAAGAGAGAAGTATGGTTGAAATTGACACAGGACGAAGGTAGAAGGAAAAATCATAAAAGACGGCGATACCGAATAGGGATATGTGGGAAGAAGAGTATGAATATACAACACTGTCTCTCCATTGTGTCATTGTCGATGCTTCATAAAACCTTTCAAAATTATCATGTCATTCGTATTTAGACCTTCCCTAGCTGTGTACCACTTAATACTAGATATTAAGTCAATTCTACGTTCTTCCTTTTCTTCTAGGAAGTTCAGTACCTCGGATTTTTTTCTCTCCACTGTGGCCAGATTATAGAATGACTACTTGGATCGGTGAGACATGACTGGCTATAAAATTTTAGTCTATTCACATGATTCTTGCTTCATGAATTATATATAATGTTGCTTATTTTTATCAGTTGTTTGTTCAAATTTATAATTTTTTTAAGTTTTTATATGTAATGGGTTGTTCCCTGCTAGTGTCACAGTTATAACAATCAGCCTATCCAGTTGAAGATAGGACATGGTTAAGAACATCAACGAAAATCATAATAATAATTACTATTATTTTATCTGTTAATCATATCCAATTCAATACTGAACACAGTTGTGATAGATTCATTCCCAGAGAATTTTTACATGAAAAAAAATGGTGCTATTTTTTTCGAAAATTACGCATACCATTGTTTTCTTTTTGTATACTTGTCCAATTTTTAGTCAACCAGAATTCCCTATATTACGTTCCTGCCTGTAGGGCCATGTACAGTAGGGTCACACCCTGCAGAGAAAAAAAAAGTGATTTTGAATTAATTATATATTATATATGTATAATTGTTCATATATACAAATCTTACAAACATGCAACTGTTGGATCGTGGATTATAATCAGATCAGCAACCGCGGTAGTCGAAAGTAGTAGATTATTACAGGGATACTACTGCCTCAGGAATTACCATTGATTTAGAAATATGATGCACTGAAGTGCTCGTAAAGAGCTGTGAACTCCTTGGTAAAGAAATGCCATCAAAGTTGCAAATAGACTATCCTCTTTTTTCTGGGGACCATAAACACCAGGTCTCAATTTAACTAGGACTGCTACCTTGATGATGCTCTAGGAAGTGCTTATGATTTAGGGTGTAGATGTAATGTATACTTCAAGGTAGATAATAGAGTTAAAAGGCGGCTTGGACACCTTGGTGGGTGGTAATGTCTTCCAAATGGGGAAAGGCAAACACCCTTTTCCAATCCGATGGGATTCCGGTAAAAGAAATTGATGATATACTCGCCGCTCTGCGTAGTGTGTGGTGTGTATATGTGTGTGTGTGTGTGTGTGTGTGTGTGAATAATATATATATATATATATATATGCATATATATATATATATATATGTGTATATATATATATATATATAAATATATATATATATATATATATAATATATATATATATATATTTGTGTGTATATATATATATATATATATGCATATATATATATATATATGTGTGTGTATATATATATATATATATATAAATATATATATATATATATATATATTTGTGTGTATATATATATATATATATATTTGTGTGTGTATATATATATATATTCATATGTATATATATATATATATATATGTAAATATATATATATATATATATATATATGTAAATATCACCCACGAATGGCATTTAATACCGAATTCTATCTTGGGAATATATATCCACTTGGAATTCATTTTATGGTAACAGCTTCTGGCCGGCTTGTCATAAACTTTTAGTCTCTCTTGATAGCTTAGTCGGTAGGGTCCCTGCCACCATGGTTTCCAGCCGTACAGGTGGTGGTTCGAATCCCCACCCGGCCAGAAGCTGTTACCATAAAATGAATTCCAAGTGGATATATATTCCCAAGATAGAATTCGGTATTAAATGCCATTCGTGGGTGATATTTACATTAATTAAAATCACGTGTGCTTGTGATATATGTTCATTAAAATAACCACGTGTTGCAAACTCACGATTCAGCTATCATGGTGGAGATGGGTTTATTTCAAGTCTATGAACAGATTCCTGAATTCGATAGGAATATGTAGGGGGACTTGTCATAAACTTTTAGTCTCTCTTGATAGCTTAGTAGGTAGGGTCCCTGCCAGCATGGTTTCTAGCCGTAAAGGTGGTGGTTCGAATCCCCACCCGGCCAGAAGCTGTTACCATAAAATGAATTCCAAGTGGATATATATTCCCAAGATA
>NC_090745.1:83144827-83157327 GCF_036898095.1 Palaemon carinicauda
TTTAAACATACAATGATAATTATTATATTTTTAACGAAAGACTTAAGTTTTTGGCATAGAACAGTATACAATGAAAAGACCAACTGCATGCTCTCCTGTCCTTAAACGTGTATATGAAATAATTTTTATTTGTTATATTTACATCTGAAGTTAATCTGATTTGTGGTTTAGATTTTTAATCATTTTTAACAGAATCGTTCCTGTATTTTTTTTAATTGCTTTGAATGGTGAATTAACGCAAATATTAATACTTTGTTTACCTACACATGGCTGAATTTTAGCTAACTTGTAAATTCTTGTTAAATTATTGATAAACTTTTCGTTACAAAGTCTATAATTCTCTTGTTTTTATCTTTTAAGTCTTTGTATCTTTAAAGAAAACCTTTAGCTGGAATACCTCTCAAAATACTTAGAATTATATAGATTTATTTTGCTATCCTTTATGGCGTTTAACGCATTCTATAAGAATGTAAATCGTCTGACACGGAAGGTCAGAAACGCAAACGATTCGTAATGACTGCGGAACATAATTTAGAAAAGTCCCAATCCCCTCGGCAGAAGGAACACCTCTAAATAACAATTAGCTTGATAGTGCCAGAGGAACTGACACTTACGACCACATGACATGCAGGGCATACTCAGTATGTAGGCCTGACATGCGTACTTGATAAATGTGCCCTTTCTTACATGTTGATTTTTACTTAGATATGTTTTCAGTGATTTTTCTTTTGACGAATATATACTTGATTCAGATTTTCATATTTTGCGAATTCAAGTTGTTAATTAACTTAATATATAATTTTATATTCCACATTTTTAGAATTCTAATTCTTGTTGTGGAATTTCCTTTACGCATTTTATAGAATTATTTCTTTTTTACATCCAGGCTTATGTCATTGCCTTATTTTTATTGCCTTCTGTTTTTCCAAATTGTATGTAAAATTGTCATCCAATTATGTTTTTATCGATTTTTCCATAACATTGTTGGATATCCTGTAATATCATTCAGGAATATAAAAGGTAATGTTTTCATCATTAAAGGTTGGAGAATTTTTTTCTTGTAAAATACGTACTTAAAATAAGGACGATGCATTGCAAAACTGTTGAAATTTATTGGAATTTTTTTTACCAGTCATGTACAATAGTTGTGCTTAGCTTTCAATAGAACATATTTCATACAGGATTGAATTTATTGGAGTGTTATTCACACGTGTATATATATATATATATATATATATATATATATATATATATATATATATATATATATATATATATATTACTGTGCCATTGTTAGGTCATGTTCAAATAAGAGTCCAGACCCAAAGATTGAAGGCGTGGTCATTCGAGATATTTTTCTATTTGTTTATACATCTTGATGGCTAAGTTTACCCAAAATAGCCAGCAGGCAAAGATCAACATCCTCGGTTACACGAAAAGATTGGAAAAAGTCTCTTTTAACAACTGACAGAAATACAAGTTTATATATATATATATATATATATATATATATATATATATATATATATATATATATATATATGTGTGTGTGTGTGTGTGTGTGTGTGTGTGTGTCTGTGTGTGTGTGTTGGGTAAAAGTTAGATATTGAGAAAGACGGTATAGGTCGTTAGGGATCTGTATTCCCACATGTGAGAGCTTGTGGTCGTCGGAAAAGGACAGACGTTTTGGGTGCATGGTTGAATGCTCTGCAAGTGAAAATCAAGTAATTTCGGTCTCTTATTGTTTTTTTTTATTACTTTTTGATTCATGTTGTAGAGGAGATCCTTCGGAGAAAATTAATCAAACTTTGATGTGATATCATCTTATTTCTGAGATATATCGTATGTGCTGATGAAAATTTGGTTTTTTCAGCATTAATTTTGCTCGATCATAATTTTTGCTATCGTCTGCTTATTACAATGAATATATAGTTTTGAATGAAATTTTATATGATACCTTTTAGAATGTTTTCCTTAATAAAAGTTTTTCATTTTCGTAAGATATTTATATAGTAAATGAGAGGACTCTTATCTTTTTCTTAAGAATATTCATGATGCAATATTTATTCCTCGCAAAGTGGCCGCTCTAGTGGATTTTTATTATTATTATTATTATTATTATTATTATTATTATTATTATTATTAGCTAAGCTATAACCCTATTTGGAAAAGCGGGGTGCTATAAGCCCAATGGCTCCAACAGGAAAAAATTACCACTGAAGAAAGGAAATAAGGAAAAAAAGTAAACTGCAAGAGAAGTAATGAAATGATAAATACAATATTTAAAAAATAGTAACGACATTAAATTCAGTCTTTCATATATAAACTATGAAATCATCAAAAGAACAATAGCAAGAGGAATAAGATAGAATAGTGTGCCTGCATGTACCCTCAAGCAAGAGAACTCTACCCCAGGACAGTGGAAGACCACGGAACAGATGCTATGTATTTTTTTTTTTTTTTTTTTTTTAGAATAGCTGCTTGCCATAGCTAAGGAGTCTCGTCTACCCTTACTAAGTGGAAAGTAGTTACCGAGCAATTGCGTTGCAGTAGTTAACCATTTGAGTGAAGAAGAATTTTTTAGTATTCTCAGTGTTGTCAGAATGTGGAAAGAATATCACAGACTATTCGGTGTATCTGTGAGGAAGGGAAAAATGAGCCGTAACCAGAGAGAGGGATTCAATGTAGTACTGTTTGGTCAGTCAAAGGACCAAATAACTCTCTAGCGGTAGTATTTCAACGGGTGTATTGCGTGTTTAGTTTATCAATTGTAAACTATAGTAAATGATTTTTTCCGCATTGTCTTCAAGCTTGATGCCAAGTTATAAAGTTAGCTGTGCAGTTTGGTTTGCTATTTGTTTAGTATCTTTCTTACCAGTTAGACTAAAATAGTTTTTCAGTCTTCTTCTCTATCGTTGTCAATCTCAATTAACCTTTCGTCCTTGATCGTGGCCAAGTTTTCTCCTTGTCTCTTTTTTTGTGAGCCTCCAACAGATGTTCCTGTGTCTGGTGTCTTAATATCAGAGCGTTTTATGTTGCATGTTATGGTTTGGTGTGAAGAGGAAATTAAAGAAGGGAATTTAATAATCGAACAGATTTTGGGGTTGTTGGTAACAAAGAATATTTCTGAGGGTTTCACTCAAAGATTTTTTAGCAGTTCTTTTACAGAAAGCAGAGGATGGTATATCTCCTCAGCTACCGGGTCGGTCCATCTACAAGGCCGGAGGTCGGTTATATTATGTCGCGACTAAAGATTTTTTTTTTTTTTACATATGTATCCCATAAATCAGATGTATTGGAATATCACAGTCAGCGTGACTCCTTAATTTTGGTTATTGAGTTGTTTCTTCTTTATAGAAACGTTTAGAGACCTTACTAGCAAGTGCAAATTGCTATTTCTATTTTATTAATGCGTTAAGTCATGCCATTTTTGTAATTATTCTAGCAAATAGTATATTTTCAATGGTTGTCTTTAAACTGTATTTTAGCTCTATATGTTACTCTGTACTACATAGTTCATGTTTAAGTTGATTTGTCATTTACTGAAGATTGGTGGTTTATGTAATATGAGAATAATTGGAGCTCAGTACATTAGTAAAACTATGAAAGGGATTAGTGTATGCAAATATATATATATATATATATATATATATATATATATATATATATATATATATATATATATATATATATATATATATATGTGTGTGTGTGTGTGTGTGTGTGTGTGTGTGTGTGTGGGTTTTATTTGTGTTTACAAGTGTATATATTAATATACATATTTTATATGCGAAGGTTGATATATTTATATATATATATATATATATATATATATATATATATATATATATATATATATATATATGTGTGTGTGTGTGTGTGTGTGTGCGTGTGTGTGTGTGTGTTTTATTTGTGTTTACAAGTATATATATTAATATACATATTTTATATGCGAAGGTTGACCTAAGAAGAGTTCTGTCTTCTGGTATCTCAGCAAGACTCCAGGGTTTAGGGATGACGTTGCCACTCCCATGTCCTTTTTCTTGAGCTCAGCAAATGCCGATACATATTTCCGCCTGTGTGGACTTCAAGCAGTCAATGTCTGTATTGCCTATGGACTCGAGAGCTATATCTAAAATCGAACCATCAGTAATCTAGGTGGTAAAACTGTTTTGAGTGAATTTTATCATCCTTATGGTGGTTCGAATTGGATATCTCAGAGTAGCAGTGACTAAAGGATATTGGTGAAATCCAAACGCACATTTATTTGTACTTATATGTATATAGTGATTGTGTATGTACGGTTATGTCTTTATATATCTATATATGTTTTAATAAATGTGTGTCTATTTGAAGACGATATGGTAACCCGAAATATATTGCTTTAGAAGTATGATTTTTTGTCTCCAAGTGAATGCCAGCTATCTAGTATATGTCTCCGTTTCCCACTACGTTTTTCCTTATTTTTTTCTTTTAACTTTTACTTCACACTGCAACTGTCGAGTTTTTCCAAATTACACATACGTGCTCAGATCTTGTACTTATGTACCAAATTTAATTTTCAACCCAAATGAAAGACAACTGTTGAAAGAAGTATACCTCGATTCTCCTATGCCTTGTATACATTGGTCCTCTCGTGTTTATACCTGTAGGCTACATTCCGTATCAATTATAGTTGAATACATATTTTGAGTTGATTTTCTGTCCTGTGTAGACAATCCTCTTCTGAGTAGTAAATCGCCAGAATGATCAGAATACTGTACCTCAAAGAGACTCTGTAATAAGCTTCCTTTGCCGGTGGTTTACGTGTGAAATCCCCAGAAGAGAGGAGGAGGAGGAGACGCCGGATCTGGGAATTTACAAAGGTAATTAGCTTTATGGGATTTAGGTATTAGGTCAGAAATAATTGGCTCAGTGAGGAAATCGAATTAATGATGGAGCTTCTGTTCCGAGAGGCTCTCTCCGATATCTGGAAATTGGAACTTTTATTTTTTTCTGTTTGGAGGAATCGTATTAGTTTGATGCTAATGGGATTTGTTACTTTATTCGTGCAATTATTGTAGCCTTTCGGTTTCTTCGGGGCGTTTTCGATTGATTTTGTTTATATTTTAGATATTTTTACTTAATTGAGATTTTCAACATTTTTAGCACGAGTGGTTGTATTTAATGTTAACGAGAAACTATGTTGTTACTGACGAAAACGAATTATAGTAGATATATTGCTTCAAACGGTTATAGCAATGCTTATATTATTATAAAGTGTGATAAAAGGCCATCGTAAGATTTATGAATGAGAGAGAGAGAGAGAGAGAGAGAGAGAGAGAGAGAGAGAGAGAGAGAGAGAGAGAGAGAGAGAGAGAGAGATTATTACGTAAGTAATAGTTGGTGTTAAACTGGTCTGGGAATTTTTCCTGAAATAAGATACTTGGGCTTCGGTTATCTGTACTTCCGATAACTGAAATACGAGAAAGGAACATGGTTATAGTATTTTTATTTTGTTTATTTAAATAATACTGTTTTCCCAGGGGCGTTCCCTCTATTAGGCCTACCTACCACTGGGGATCAGATGACAGCAAGCTTTAAGGTTGATTCAGTCTATCTGTGGATTTTATTTATTTATTTATTCTTTCGTATTTATATGTTTATATATTGTTGAGAATGACTTGGTGTGTTCTTCATGGCCTATTATGAATTGTCAAAGATTATTAAAGGCAATCATTGTGATATGCAGTTTTTTTATATTTACATATTATTTTGATGTTTTTCTTAATTTTACTTGTTGGTGCAATTGACCGGCATGAATTATAAAATTATATAATTTTACTAGCAAATATTATTGAATATATTTATTTTCATGATCTTTTACCATGGAAAAACATTAACAAGATTTCCCTGCATGAGTTTGATAATTAGTAAAGTTTCTCTATAATATAACAAGATAGCTGAATTAAGGTTTATGAATAATAGTGAATTATTAATTTTCATTCTTGAATGATTCCAGCGAGAAACTTGACAAAGATGCCAGTAGAGTAACCATGTTCAAAGTAGTACAGTAAGACTGACCATTACCGATACCTGTCAAGCGATAGCTGTGGATGCTTATTTAAAACTATATGTAATTCAATTTTGAAAAATTTGCCAATGGAAATTTTAGGATTGCTCATCGACCTGGAAAGATCGCTAATAGTACAGCGGCATAGCAGACCAATTGTTCAAATTGGTCTAAAAGCACCAAAATTGGCACACATGTAGATTAATATATTCTAAACATTTTTGGATATGGAGGCATTCAAGATTAGCCCTTAGGAAGATATGGCGGCCATTGTTCAAAATGGCCGCCATTTAACATTAGCGTCATTACATAGACTTCATTATGTGTCGTTAGTTTGGTGCTAGATGGGCCAAAATTCCCTTTTTTTACATCAGAATTAACATCAATAAATGTTTAACAGATATTTAGATGAATCTTCTCAAAAATGGCCCCCAAACTGGCCGCCATTTTGTGGAAAAAGTGGACATTTGATGAAGATTTCAATACTCAATGACATAATACCTCTAATAACCAGTACCTGATTTCAGGAACACACTTTAATTGCTCAAGTTGCTTTTTTATTTCAAATTGCTGGCAAAATTGCTAGTCAAAATAATACACAGAGTACGGGAAGTTTACAGTATGGTCAGATTGTAGTTATATAGTCGACCAAAAGCCCAGTCTCTAGGCACAGTACTTGTGTAATCCTGCAGTACATACATGTAATACAATAACGTAGATTTTGCCACACTATGTTAATTATGATTCCGAACTTTTCAAATCTGGTCACCAGAATTATGAATGTCTACAGATCATAATGTTGGTTAGCAAGTTTTCTGTCCCAATCTACTGGCATTCGCCTTCACAGAAACATAGACCAGTGCATTGCAGTGAAGCGTTCTTGCACTTGCAGCGGTTTTTGCAGCCTTTCTTGCATCCGCAAGACACCAGCTCATAGCAGGCCTTGGATGCCTCAGGGAGTGTGGTCCAGAGTGGTGTGTAGAGCCCATCATCACTCCGATGCCAGCCCCAGTCTGTTGGTGGAGGGAGCACGGGCGTTGGTACCAATGCCTGGCCCCAGACATGACCACCCTGAAGGGCAGATCTCTTCACATGCTGCTCCAGAGCAGCGTAGGTTGGCGGGATGTTCTGAACAGAGTTCGTCTTTGCAAAGAGCTGCTTTCTCGCCTTGTTGACGTCCTTGCATTTGCTTGTGCGGTCATACAGGAGTATGACAAACCTCTCGATGACATGCATTGTATCCTCTTGGATGCTTGTGGGTGCATTTGCCAGACTCAGCAGGGCATCAGTGAGTTCTGGCAGCGTGTTCCATGTTGCCCAGGCAGATTTCTTCCCATGTCCGACGTACTCCCTTTCCACGCTGTTCTCTGGTTGATGCCTTCAGGGAATCTGCTCTGTAGCTGTCCCACACAAGGTCAAGACGTGATACATGTTGGAAACGTTGTACAACGTATGGGATGAACACTTGCTGTGCATATTCCTCGAACGTGTTGGCAGTACCCGGCTTCAACATCTGTACGATTACTGCTCCATCGAGGACAACAGCAGTGACAGTAGGAGCTTCAAACTGAGGCTCAGCATGGCCTTCAAGGCACACCAGCAAGTCACTCTTGCTCCCTAGGTACAGTCTCCCTCCGTCAGATAAAGCTGGAGGGCATTGCTGATTTTCATGCCTGAAGAACTCTTCTAGATTCCCATCACGGGTCTGGCAGCCGATATATAATCGTGCGAAGAGCGCAACATCATTCTTCAGAGATTTGACCTGTTCTTTTCCTTTGGGTATATTGGGTCCTCTCTTGGTCGCAAACAGTGCCACAGTGTGAGCACTCTCCTGGAACAAGGGAAGCAGGGACGTTGGTGTGATGACTGGTTGCTTTGGATCTTGGTGTCTTGCATGGTATGCAGCCCATGATGTGTTTTCACAGGCCTCAACATCATCTTTGAGAACACTTCTCGTGTTCTCCAGCCACATATACTCATCTTCTATGTGCTGCTCACAGTTGTGGCGTCTAAGAGAGGTCACAGAAGTAGCTGGGATCATTTGCCCTTTGACAGAAGAAGCAACAGGACGTACATCCGTGTAATATTCTGGTAGAGGCTCAACCGTCTTTGATCCAGTATCACGCCCAGTGAGAGCAATGCTACGATCCACTCCCTCATCTGCACACGTTGGGTGTTGAAAAAGCGAGATTCCTGTTCCATGGAATGAATTCTTGGCTGTGGTGGCACTTGGGTTGTGGTCAATGTTGTCCACAGCCGCAGTTGTGAACACATTGCTACGCAGGGTAGGCGGGCAGACCACTTCCTCTATGCGGTACAGCTGACACACGCTGTTTCCCATCTGGGCAGAAAGACGTAGGACTCTGTCATATGAGATGCTTAGGCCCAGAGAGAAGAGCTTGTCCACAAGTCCTCTCTTGCGTGTTTCAGCATACAGCATCAGCCCAACATAGGTTGGAAGAGGAGTTTCTTGAGACGTACTGTGTCTGACAGCTGGAGGCTCCTGCGTCTTGGTTGCTCCCTGCTTCCGACTTTGCTTGACACTGTTGAACTTGAGAAGCTGCGCAATGGAAAGAGCTGCTTGTGTTGAAGAGGAATGGCTTTGATTCTTGATGGTGGGGCCATCCAGCACCATATTTACCATTGCAACTAGTACGTTTGGCACAGAGTCCTCCTGACAGCCGCCCGGGAATGATCCACGGAATTGGTAAGTGTCTTCAAACATATATCGACGAACTATCTGTGCAGCACGCGCAAGGTGAACTGCCTCAGTGTCACAGTCTTGCTCGCAGGCTTTGCCTAGCGCTTCACCAATGTCTTCATCAAACGCTAGTAAAACATCTCGGCCTTTGCTGTGGGATCTCAGGCCTGGTATCTGGGCTAACAGGCGCTCTTTCAGCCTTGTGCTATTAACTTTCTGGCACAAAACAACCCCGAGCTGTTCCATTCGTGTTGTGTATAGCTTTACAAGTTCTGCGAGTCTGAAGACTGGGGTGGTGCCCTCTTCTAGGTGGGTTTCCTCGATATACAGGACCAGTTCAGCCAGTACGATTCTTGACATTACACCTTCATGGTCAGTTTTCTGCTCGGCTTCTACAGTGGTCTTTGCACGATAGTAAAGAGCCAACAAACACTTGGAATGGTACTTGGCCTCCAGAGCCACCATATCACCCATGCTGAGCCTGGCTATGAGTTCATTGTCCCCAACTTGCGCTGCACACTTCCGTACGCGTGTGTCCACCTGGAAGGTTGTTACTTCATGTAGGGTCTCTGTGCCAGACTTTCCACAGAAAAAGCAGGAGGTGCCGCTGGCAGTGGCTTCTGAAGAGTGTGTTCTGGCGCGCTTGGCCTGGACATTGTCAGTACTATCAAATGCTGAGCTGCTTGCGATGCGTCTCTTCTCTGCTCTTCGTAGCATTGTGTTATTGTATTTGAGCATACATGTTTTATGCCACTTGGCCTGGTGGGCAACCATTGTCGCCTCAACACCTTGTCCTTCATCTAGTCTCTGTAACTGAACAGTTCTTGGCAGTTCTCCGAGTTCATCAAATTTGACCAAGTTTGCAGCCATTGTCGTGTATCCACTCCCAGGGTCTCGGCGTTTAAAAAGTACTGGGCAGACAAGTGACTCTGTTGTCTCCTCTTGACATACAAGACACAGCTTCCAGTTTGTCTCAGGAGGTGTTGTGGGAGTACGTTGCTCAAAAGTATCGACCAGTTGGAACTTCTTTGCCATGGCTGCAGTCTGGAACAACGCGTCTCTGATGTCAGGTGGTGCTGCTGCTGCCTCACCTGCAAAGACACAAAACACCACCATGTTACCACAAGTTACTACTACAAGCACCATGACTATCAACACTATACTATTACTGCAGCCGCCGTCACTGCCACCAACGCTGCCGCTGCAAAGTAAAATTCATTTTCTTGTGAAATGGTAGCCAAATTATTTGGTAAGCACAGAAGTATGTGTAATTGTACAATACTTATCACCTCTAGCACACTTATCACCTTTAGCATCCACAAAAAGACAAATTATGGTACATATTCAATGACGCTAACGGTAAATAGCGGCCATTTTGAAAAATGGCCGCCAAATGTGCTACGGGGAGAATCTTGAATGCCTCCATATCCAAAATTGTTCAGAATGTATTAATCCACATGTGTGTCAATTTTGGTGCTTTTAGAACAATTTGAACAATTGGTTTCATATTTCTTACTATGCCGCTGGGCTATAAAGCATTTCGTATTCGATGAATCCTGAGAAGAATGTCTTTGAGGTATTGCAAAGGCTTCAGCGTGAATTGTTTCAAAAGTAGCGTTTTTGAGAGTTATGATTAAAGAATTCTCGTTGGGGATATTGTCATTAACGGTAGGCATAACTAAATCAGTCCAATTTTGAAGGATTTTAAAACGAAACGCCAGTCAAGGTGTCGTTGAGGTAAAGTTTAAGCTTTATTGCATTTTCATGTAGTTCGCCGTTGGTAAGCCATTTATTATTTGAAATATTTCAACATTTAATATCACTGCAATATTGGTGAGTTACAGCCTCTCTGAAAAAGGGCATGATACATCTTTCTTGAGATATGGTTAAGGTAGCCCATATGTGCAACAATTATGTCAATATTTTACATTGAACATTACCCCTTGGTCTTGACCTAAGATTTCTGTTGTCAACTTTCTAATGATGAACTGTAAACTCTGGTGTTATTGTATATCTTATCTATTTTTTTTTTTTTTTACTTATGTCATAAGTGTAACATCACTGTACCCCTATTGTAACTCTATATATGGCCTTTGTTGAAATAAACACTTATTATTATTATTATTATTATTATTATTATTATTATTATTATTATTATTATTATTATTATTATTATTATTTAAAGTCGTTTTGGAATCGTCCAGAGCTCAATGAATGATATTGGAAGGATATAATCGTTTCGTGCCATGGGAAATAGAGCTGACATTTGTGGCGGAAACGAGGCGGTTAAAGAAATCGTCGGTCTGCGGTTGAAAGCAAACCTCCTGTTGGTTACCGCAATGTCAAGGTCGCTTGTGTGTGTAAGAGTTTGTGGAAAGTCTTAGCTTAATGAAGGGTTTCCTCGCTGGGGATTAAGAAATTAAGTTATTTGTTTATTTAAATTCTCCAAGAAGCACTAGTCACTATTCTTTTTGTGATTGTGCATAAAATATTTAAGAAAATGGGGGTTTAATTTGTAATTCATCTTTCTATGGAATATCTTCGTTTTTTTTTTTTTTCAAAACCACGATAATTTTGTATATATCCCAATTTTTTATTTATAATTAACTTTGCTTGAAAAAAAAAAATTCATACCTGGGTACGGAATCGCCTTAAAACTCGTGTTTTGATGTGTACTTTCTACCAAGGAGAAGGGCCTCCTGCTTTGACATAAACTTCTCAAAAGGACTTATACCAATGTAGTTATTGTAGTTGTTTCATGTATGATCTTCCTCGTTTTTTGCTATTTAATTGTAGATTTAGCAGCTTTGTAAATGTAGTTACGGAAAAATGATAATTCTATACAGTATCTTGTCACTATAGAGCAATACACAAGGATTTTTATGTATGATAGAGCGTAGCTCATTTCAGGGCTTCATTTTTTTTTCTACACAAATGCTATAGAGCTCCAGCCCTGCTTGCGAAATTGCTATGGAGCTTTGACCTTAATTTTAGAATTGCTATAGAGCTTCATCCCTGATGATATAATTTCTGTAGTGCTTACATTTTTACCATTATCAGCAGATTTAAAAATGAGAATGTACTATCATTATTTTTGTTTTGTAAGTGCAGTAACTGATAAACTTCGTCACAGATATACATTAATGGAAATCTTATATCTGTAGCTGTTTATATTTCCGTCAGTGTGCCTTATAATATACCATTAGGGGCTTTTTCACCTCGATTTTGAGGTCCATTACTTCTAGCATTAGAGGCCCTTTGGCCTCTATTTTAGGTGCCTTGTTTATAGCATTAGGGGCTTCTTGACCTCGATATTGAGGTGCATAACTTCTAGCATTAGAGGCTCTTTGATCTCTCTTTTAAGGTGGCTTATTTGTAGCACTAGGGGCTTTTTAACCTCTTATTTTAGGAGCCCTATATATAGCATTAAGGGCTTTTTTACCTCGATTTTGAGATGCATTACTTGTAGCATTAGAGTCTCTTTGACCTCTATTTTTAGGTGCCTTATTTATAGCATTAGGGGCTTTTTGACTTCGATTTTGAGGTGCATTACATTTAGCATTAGAGGCTCTTTGACCTCTATTTTTAGGTGCTTTATTTATGGCATTAGGGGCTTTTTTACCTCGATTTTGAGATGCATTACTTGTAGCATTAGAGTCTCTTTGATCTCTATTTTTAGGTGCCCTATTTATAGCATTAGGATCTTTTTTACCTTGATTTTGAGGTGCATTACTTTTAGCATTAGAG
>NC_090745.1:83162327-83207327 GCF_036898095.1 Palaemon carinicauda
CCTTCCTCCTCCTCACATTCGAACCATCCTAACAATGACTAGGTTGTTTTAATGTCGGCCACCTTTCAGGGCAAGATGGGCATGCTCTCTCCAAGTCAGATCTGGCTAGGCGGCACCAGTTTTGCTGATGGGTGTACCAAGGCGACGAGAAAATAATCACTAGTAGCAAAATTAGTAAATTAATGATATTAGGGAGTAGTATAGCAGGTTCTCTTGACCTTGAAAGCATTAATGCCAGATAGTGTGTGACTTTCTGTATGTGTATTATGTTTGGGTGTGCGTATGATTATGGGAAAAAAGAATAATATACACACCATGTACCAATGAAATTTTTTTGTGACCATATTTAAAACTAAAAAAAATATTTTCGTCATAATTTCCAAAATCTCAAAGTAGTAGAGGGGAAATAGCTAATCGTCTGGACAAAAATCATATAAAGCGGAAAATTGGCAAATTGGTAGGGGATAATTTCTAACTAATGAAAGAAAAAAAGGCCCCATTTATTGGTTGTTGAAAACTTCTATTTTGTGGGTGGGGTAATAAAATGCAGATAACCTAGGAAAATGGACGGAAGGGTACTCTACATATGCAAAGATGAATGCAGCTTGTGTTTGGCCATAAAATGTCAATAAATTAAAGTTGCATCGCTTGCACATAAGTCATGTAATCAAACAAAATCAAAATTGATTTATAAAGAATGAATGCTCATTTATAATGCACGAAATTTGACGAGAATGACTAAAAGTCAATTCTGAGTAAAATATATATATATATATATATATATATATATATATATATATATATATATATATATATATATATATATATATATATATAGGTAGCGTCAGGTTCCGATTTCTTTTAATGTCCTCTCGTGGCATGGTTGGTTTCGACCTGGCCTTTCATTAGAAGGGGCTAGCGTTCGATCCCAAGTATGAGGTAGAAATTTATTTCTATTTGAACACGATGTTGTGTTGATATTTATCCATATTGACTCATTAGGGGTAATTTGAATGAATTACTACCAATTGTGTCACGTGGTGGGCCGGGAAATCGGGTAAAACAAGAGAGTGATGTCTCGCCAGGTAAATCCTCGGACAAGTAGGTAGCGTCAGGTTCCGATTTCTGTTAATGGCCTCTCGTGGCATGGTTGGTTTCGACCTGGCCTTTCATTAGAAGGGGCTAGCGTTCGATCCCAAGTATGAGGTAGAAATTTATTTCTATTTGAACACGATGTTGTGTTGATATTTATCCATATATATATATATATATATATATATATATATATATATATATATATATATATATATATATAAATCCTTTGATATGTAAATTCACTGGCATGGCGTATATATTATTTGAAATAATAATTAAGTTCTTTTACTTTACTAGATCTTTAATCATTAATCCAGATGTGTGAATGGTATGGTAGAAGTTTGTCTTGTGTAAGAAAAGCTTTGATCAAGAGTTCTCTGTCAAATTACATAAAAAGGGATTAATTACATTGATTTGGATTAGCAAAGAACGAGAATAATATGGCCTAAGCAGGTTTTGTTTATTTATTCACGCAGTCATTTTATACATTATTTCATACATTTATTACATTTACTATTTCATACACCGTTGCTTGTGTAAATATTTGTTTGGTAAATGATCACTTCTTATGCATCCTTAGTTCTTTTTTTCTTAATGTACCTTAAAAAACACACAGTAGGAAATTGGAACAATTTTTATGCATCATACATGCAGAAGAAAGTTTATTGATCTCCTAAAAAATGCAAATCCTGTAAGGAATGTGCCAAGAAAAAATTGAGATCATCGAGTGAGTGCACCGTAGATTGGAAGACATTGTTTTTTTTTTTTTTTTTTTTTTTTTTTTTACACAAAAGCCGCAGAGCGTAAGTACTCTGCAATTGCTAGGGTACAGACTCTTCCTCTGATTGAAACGCTAACAAAGCGTTTTATAGATAGAGGTGATGAATCGGGAAATGAAGCACATTCTCGCCCAATGTCTTGCAGTTATTTGGTTATTACGGAGGCACTTTATCATATTTCTTGTGTGAATCGATTTAGACTCCAGATCAACAGTGAAAATCGTGGACGTCCATTGGATTCCACAATAATGGAAAATTTTCAGAAAATTTGTCAGTTGGTGGAATAAGGGAAGTGATAGTGTATTATATACATTATCAGAAGTTCACAGCAAGATGGAGAACCTCTTCGAAATCTTTAAAAAGGAAGCTGTCTGAGCATTACAGAAAAGTTATTAATTTTTTAGCAGTCCCGTGTCAGTCAAACCTAATTTGCTTTAGTGACATGACTTTATATATTCTAGAAAGTCTTGAAAATACTAGAAAACAAACACCCAGTGACATCATAATAACTTTTGCGAAATAATGAAAAGTTATGTTTAGGAGATCATCGCTGACAAATCAAAATATCCTTCTGTTGAAAAGTTGAGCAATATAGATTATGAAACAAAATGAGTGCCCGAGAGTTTAAGAATATTTCTTTAGCAGTCTTAAGCAACTCGGCATAGGTTAATGTATTGTACAAGCATCAATACCAAGGTCATTAATAGTAACAATGCCCTATTAGAATGGGCATTGACCCTGACAAGTCCTTTGGTACAAAGTGGCTTGTGGATCATCTGGCAAAATTTGTATCTTCTGTGAGCTCTGATGGTGTTATATAATTTAAACAATCTGATGCAGACTGTCATGTCACCATCTTTTATGATCAGGAAATTATCTTCACTCATTGGGTGTCTGATAATGTTGACCACAATATATTGACATTGAGAATTAACCTTTCCTGGAATGGACATAAATAGTTAGCTCTAAACCACCCAAATACCTAGACGTAAAACTTTTAAAACAAGTTAAGCATGGAACCATCTTCATTTAACTGTCGACATTATTCCATATGATGGGTCAAGTTACCAATGGTTAGTGAAGCTGAATCTAAAGCCAATGAAGGAGCTTTCATCTGAAAATTCCACGCCCATGAAATGAACTTGGATACATTATGGCATGCATCGTTGTTTTAGTATTCCAAAGAATCATGTTCTTCCAAACTGGTCAGGTTACACGATGCATGTTACATCACAGCAAAACACTCTTTATAAAGTAGCATCTTTAAGTTTTTACCGTTATTGATTTAAACCATCTGATGAGACATGGGTTTTCTACCATTCTTTTTGTAATAGATTAAGCCAAGAAACTTGATAATACGCCATTCATAACATTTGACCAGTTCTTATGACAGAAAGCCATTGGTAACAGCATAACGAGAAGAACCCAATTATTGTCGATCCCAGCAATTTATTTACAGGGCTGCTAGAAATGTTCAGATAATTTTATAATTTATATTCTGAACAAAATAAGGAGTGGGAATTAAAGTATACTATAGCAGATTTTAAAGTATTTCTCAAAAAGGTATTTGTTTATACATAAACTAGTTGTCCAATTTGGATGAAATTATTATTAAGAAATCCCCATATCTATAGCTATATGTGCAAAGAATGATCCAAATCTGTTCATAACTTCTAACATGATGTACGGTTCCATTTATAAAATGGTCACCCAAAATTTTAACCTCGGGTCCATATACTCCACCCCCCTAAATAAAACTTATTTCCCAGGTTACAATCAATAAGGCTTTTCTCTGATATTCCTGACCCTATCACTGCCCTACATGCCAAATGGTGGTTTTATACTATTTTTGTCCGGGTTATGGGATTTTATCCTATTTCCTCTGTACTAAAGTCCAACTTTTGGATCCTTATTACTCAGGTTTCTCTCTCTCTCTCTCTCTCTCTCTCTCTCTCTCTCTCTCTCTCTCTCTCTCTCTCTCTCTCTCAAGTAGGATCAGGAGGCAGGATGTGATACTGCACTTGTGAGTGGAAAGTAAATGCAATATTTCGATATTTGCGAAAGAATAATTTTTATGCTTTGTGCAAGTTTGCTTACATGATAATTTTTACATTTTCATTTCGGGTTTTACGGGATTTTTAGCACGAACCCAATTCTATTTTTACACCATGGACCGGAATATGTATTTTACTTGTTTGTCTACGCGATATATTACATATAGCGTATGTTCTTGATATGTCTTCACTCAGTCATTTTTATACAATGATGTCGATATATTATCAGCAGACCCTTCATCCATCTTTATTCTAGATAAAAATTTGGATCAAGAAATAAGAGTATAATTTCTTGTATGTGCCTTTTGCCCTTTGCAATATAAAGTGAATTTATCACAGAGCGATTATTTTTTCCCGTACTTAAAAGGGCAATTATTATTTTGATATTAGCTCTGTTAGCCTCACCTTGAAAACTTTTCCTTTTTGTTGTGTATAAATTTGTATACGTTCTTGTGCAACCGTCATAAACAATTATTGTTCGGTGAGATTACTTTGTTTCGTCTTGTTTATTATTATTATTATTATTATTATTATTATTATTATTATTATTATTATTATTATTATTGAGGCTTTTAATGATGATCCTATTATTGTTTTTTTATTATTGTTATTGTTGCTTTTGAAGATGTTCCTATTATTATTATTATTATTATTATTATTATTATTATTATTATTATTATTATTATTATTTACTTACTTACTTACTAAGCTACAACCTTAGTTGGAAAAGCAGGATGCTATAAGCCCAGGGGCACCAACAGCGAAAATAGCTCAGTGAGGAAAGGAAACAAAGAAAAATAAAATATTTTAAGAAGAGCAACAAGATTAAAATAAATATCTCCTATATAAACTATGAAAACTTTAACAAAACAAGAGAAAGAAAAATAAAATGGAATATTGTGCCCGATTGTACCCTCAAGCAAGAGAACTCTAACCCAAGACAGTGGAAGACCATTATACAGAGGCTATTATGGCACTACCCAAGATTAAAGAACAATGGTTTGATTCAGAGTGTCCTTCTCCTAGAAGAGCTGCTTACCGTATCTAAAGAGTCTCATTTACCCCTGCAAAGAGGAAAGTGGCCAATGAACAATTACAGTGCAGTAAGAAAAAATTGTTTGGTAATCTCAGTGTTGTCAGGTGTATGAGGACAGAGGAGATATGTAAAGAATAGGCCAGACTATTCGGTGTGTGTGGGGGGAGGGAAAATGAGCCGTAACCAGAGAGAAGGATCCAATGTACTACTGTCTGGCTAGTCATAAGACCCCATAACTCTCTAGCGGTAGTATCTCAACGGGTGGCTGGTGCCCTGGCAACCTACTACCTATTATTATTATTATTATTATTGGTGTTGTTGCTTTTGATAATGGGGTTCCTATTATTATTATTATTATTATTATTATTATTATTATTATTATTATTATTATTATTATTATTATTATTATTATTATTATTATTATTATAAATTATTATTATTATTTGTATGGAACACCCTCTCAAATCAAGCTTCATGTTTCTTCATTACATTTAGTTAATAGTATATCATATGATTTAATCATCCATTCGCTATGTAAACTTTAGAAGAAAATTATCGCCGCATAAACCAAAGCTAATTATATTGTATTTTATTCTGTTTAAATCTGGTGCTTCGTAAATAGGAATTTTTCCCCGACGTTAATAACATATCAAGAGACAGCGTTTGCGGTAATTTGGCCTGATTTAATATTTATTCATTCATACCGTAATTAAGGTTGGATCTCGTAAACAAGGAATGTTTAGAGTGGCGCTCATATAAAAGAACTTTTGTATTATAGTGCTTACTCGAATGGGTCTTGTCGTTGCAAATGGTGGCGATGAATGCGAGGATGATTTATAGATTGCTGTATTCTCTCTCTCTCTCTCTCTCTCTCTCTCTCTCTCTCTCTCTCTCTCTCTCTCTCTCTCTCTCCTCGTTCAGTGTTTTATCTTACGTACTTAGTTTTCTATTAAGCTATTTAAGACAACCTTTTAAGATTTCTGAGGCAGGTTTTTATAATGTTCTTGTAAATTACTCTTAGTTAAAGCGATTATTATTATTATTATTATTATTATTATTATTATTATTATTATTATTATTATTATTATTATTCCTTCACCTTCCACACTATCAGCTTGCATTTCATTTCTCAGAATTGCGAAATATGACCAGGAAACCCCAAAGCAACGAACTGAAGATTTTTTTTTTTTCTCTTGGCCTTTGGGTGTATTGACTTCTCTGTCCGTCGCAGGCAATTGGGCACGACCGAGGAGCCCTCGAACGTGCCAGATTCCCAGCGTGGTTTTCAATTAAGGAAACGAAAAGATCAGGTCCATGTATGCATGCATTGACGAAGGCAAGAGGCCCCAAAAGGTAAAAACCAGTTTCTTGTTCATTCCTTTACGCCTGTCTTACTGATTATCGTTTTGCTTTTGCGTATAGAATCTGACTTGTTCAAGGCTGGTAATGAAAATGGCGGAACAAAAGAAGTGAAAGGAACTATAGTGAAAATTGGCAGATGCAAATTAATTTTATTAAAACTTTCTACATCCGTATGTATAAATAGAAAATATGATTTGTAAGTCAAATTAAGAAAATGTATAAAAAGGCACAAACATAGTGACTAATAAAGATAAATCGTAATAAAAATGTTGTTATTAATACTAATAAACCCAAGCAGTAAAAAATTACGTCTAAATATTTAGATATACATACACTCGGACACCCACACACAGATTCAACCCTTCCACCCCTCCCCCTTTACTAACTACAACCCACTGGTTCGGAAATTTGGGGGAGAGACTGATATTCGAGTGTACATTTCGGGGTACTCCCCTCAGGGTAAGACTACTCCTTCTCCCGCCCTTGAGCCTGACGGGAAAGAAGATATATATATATATATATATATATATATATATATATATATATATATATATATATATATATATATATATATATATATATATGAATATCTATCCCAGTACAGAAAAGAAATCGAGAGGTAAAGAACAAACTTTGAAAGAGAATTCAAGATAAAATAGAGTATATCTACATAAATAACACTTAAACATATATACATTCATATTTATATACGATATATATAAATAAATATATATATATTTATATATATATATATATATATATATATATATATATATATATATATATATATATATATATATATATATATATATATATATATAACATAAACTATGAAATGAGAAATATTAACTAGTTCAACTGGAATATACTTACACCAGTTTTGACATTTTCAAATCTCTCGTGATTGTGAAGGTTATTCCACAATCAAGTCATAGCCGGAATGAAACTTATAGCATACTTTGCAGTAATGAGCCTTAAAACAGAAATGTCAAGACAGTTTAAATTAACTGCTTAAGAGATGGTATCGTCAATATGAAAGTTATGGCAGAATGATTTAATTTAAAAAAATAAAAAATATCATGATGACAGATCTCCTAAAATCTCGAATGGGAGTTTCTGTAAACAATTCTTTTTTTTTAAATTGAAAAATAGACAAACGATATATATTTTGACCTACTTGCGATCATTGCTTTTTAGGGCTTCCCTTCATCCCGAAAAGTGACACATGCAATTAGTTAGATAGATCTCTGTCAATAATTCAGCAAGCACTTGTTTACAATATGTAGATGGGATCGATGCAAAGAGAATAACATCATGTGCGTAGGCAATAAGTTTGTCTGAACGGCCAATACAAGAACACTACATCGAGGAACACCAGATATTACATTCTTATAGTAATTATAGTGTCCATCAATTACTAACCTTTGAAGTTTATTGGTTTAGAATTGATTTTATAATACTCAGAAATTCCCTTACGACTCCCATCTGTTCTAGTTTGAAAATGGCCAAAAGCAACACTGAAGTCAATGCCAACTCTAAGTAAATAATCTGTGATGACAAAATCTTAGCGGTGGATAACACTGGTTTTAATTTTTATAAGTTAATGAATTTCATGATAGTTATGTTTATGAGTTGAATGCCTGTTTCACTTTGCTAGTGTTTGGAAAATATATAGTAAAAGAGGTTTTAATAGATTGGATGTGAAACTGTGAGAGGAATGTCCTTTGGTTTTCTTTTCATCTTTATTTTATTATTTAATGATTTTAATCAATAACATATTGAATATTTATTCATTGATCACTAATATGTGGCTTATTCCTATTCATTCATTTCCTTTCCTCACTGAGCTACTTTCCCTGTTGAAGCCTTTAAACTTGTAGCATTCTGCTTTTCCATCCAGGGTTATAGCTTGGCTAGTAATAATGATAACAACATTAACAAAGGTTACTGCGAAAACAGGATGAACTTAACATCGTCAGACACTAATAATTATATTTAGATTCTCAATACAATTGTAACTAACTCTGTTAATGATACATTTGCGACGAATTGCTTTTGTAAATAGTATTGTTTGCGCTATATATATTTTAAGCGTGGAAACATTTAAATCTGATAAATTGCTATAAATGTCTGTATATTTGATAGGAAGCGCTTTGAAGCTCTCAGAGATTGTGAATATGAAATCAAGAGATCGCTTTGCGTCGAAGAAGTCTAGTATGACGTGAATGCTTTGAACAAGTAATGGAAATGATTTAGTAGATAGGCAAGAAGGGTATACAGTTCACCTGTTGATGAGAAAAATAGTAGACAGAATAGTGGATAGTCCTAGATTGTAATAGAATTTGCGAATATTAAGATGACTATGGATATTTGCGCAAGATGAGTGCATGAATACCATTTTTTAATATTACAGTATACACACGAAGACCCAGAATTTACGTACCCGTACATGAATTCCATGACATTGAAGGAAAAACATCTTGAAATAGAGAATATATCAGAGAAAAAAATCTTCCTGCCAAACTCATTTTGATAACGTCCCGCAAGAAAGTGTATAATAGATAAAAACTTTGTCCTTAATACAAAATACATATAAACAGATTTACTATGCCAATATACAGAAGGAACTCCGTTATATATTTAAGAAATTTAAACTTCAGAAAATGTTTTCTTTCTTTTTTTAACAGATTATTTTGAATAAGGTTTACTCCTTTTCTTTTGGAAACTGAATCGTTTAGCATTGTTTGTTTGTGTATGTGTGTGCTGGTGGATATGTATTTATGATAGAAAGGAAAAATAGATTCGAATACATTAAGAGAGATAAACTTCTAGAATATAAAATTTACATATAAATGCAAATAGCATTGAAGCTTAATTCAAAAACTAATGAAAAGTAATGTTTCTTTTATCTTTAGTTTAGGGTGTTGATGCCGAGTACCGAGTGAGTTGCAATAAGAACAAGAGATATGCGTACATGGGATGTCTTAGTGGAGCGAAGTATCCTCCCTGGCGAATCATTAAAAGTATACGAGGCTGTAATAAAACTAAATAAAATAAAGCGAGGGAATGAGATGAGAGAATATCCCCGTGACAAGTCAGACATTAAAAGAGGTAATGAGATGGGAAATGAATGAAATGGATCATAAAAACAGCTATTAATCCTCAACTCATACCGCCTCCCCCTTTTGTTTCGACGCCGTCCAGAGAAAGGAAACACTAAGCTCGGCCTTATTGGAAACAGATCTCTCTCTCTCTCTCTCTCTCTCTCTCTCTCTCTCTCTCTCTCTCTCTCTCTCTCTTTGAAACCATGGTAGTGCACGAAGTGACCACGTTCGATTCACGATCCTGTCAAGATTTTGGCACATTCCCTAATGCCTAATTGGACTTGGATCCAGTATGCTTCGTTGGCCTATGCTGTAGTCGACCGTTGTGGATCGCAGTTAGGATGAAGATTGGATAAAAAAGCAATAAAACAAGAAACGAAACTCCTCTCTAGCTCTATAGTTTTTTTTTTTTTTTTTTTTTTTTTTTTTTTTTTGTAGAGTCTGAAACCTCAATAGGTCTGCCTGTTGAGTCATCCGCAGCCATTGCCTGGCCCTCTCTGGTCATAACTTGAGTGGAGAAGGGACGTGGGCGCTGGTCTTATTTATAAATAGTCTGTTTCTAGGATAGTCGTTTTCCTCTCCCATTCATGAGCGACTTTCAAAAGTCTAAGTCTTAGCCATTTACTCGTAATTCAGGTGCACAGTTTTGCACTGCACTTCCCAAATCAATCTCTCTCTCTCTCTCTCTCTCTCTCTCTCTCTCTCTCTCTCTCTCTCTCTCTCTCTCTCTCTCTCTCTCTAATGTTCCTGTAAGCCCCGAAATCAGAGATTCAGAGCACGTCCCTTCAGTAGTAAAATCTGGACCGCATGTCATTATTAAAACCACACGCACGTTAGCGGTTTTTATATCCTTCTTGATGCTGTTTAATTCCTTAGCCAACGTATATGGGCGTGAGAGACTGTTTTTAGGGGGGGCTGGGTGGCGGACCACAGGGTTTCTTAGGAAACTTGGAAGAATAACTTTTGCCTTGTTTGTACTATGGAGTTAATGAATTAGTTTTCATTGTCGGTATAAGTTATATGTGTAAACATTCAATGTGTATTCAAGTGTTATTTCAATAAATGATATATATAGTTTGTTTGTTACACCGGTTTATACAGGAATTGTCTTTAGAAAAGAAAAATAATCGATTTTCAGAGATCGTATCTTAATTGATGAACTTTTTTGAATTCGACTTCTAGTAAAAATGACTCATTAGGCTAATTCATAACTTTTAACTTATTACTATTGATATTGTTATTACTAGCTAAGCTACAACCCTAGTTGGAAAAGCAGGATGCTATGAGCCCAAGGGCTCCAACACGGAAAAATAGCCCAGTGAGGAAAGGAAATAAGAAAATAAGCAAAAAAGAGAAGTAATGAACAATTGAAATAAAATATTTCAGGGACAATTACAACATTAAAATAAATCTCATATATAAACAAAAAAAAAATTCAAAAAATAAGAAGAGATATAAGATAGACCAGTGTGCCCGTGTGTACCCTCAAGCAAATAAATTCAACCCCAAGACAATGGAAAACCATAGTACAGAGGCTATGGCACTCCCCATGAATAAAGAACAAAGGTAGCCACTGACCAATACAGTAATATAGTTAAACCGTAGCCAGTGTTAAACCCATGAACAAACAAGACTTGTTTGGTAGTGTGTTTTATCAAGTGTATGAGGACAGAGGAAAATGTGGAAAGAATAGGACAGACTATTCGGTGTATGTGTAAGCAAGGAAAAATGAAACGTAACCAGAGAGAGGGATCCAATGTCTCTCTGACCAGTCAAAGGACCCAATAACTCATTAGTGATAGTATCTCAACGGGTGGCTGGTGCCCTGACCAACCTACTATTTATGACCGGTTTTAGCAAGTAGTTGTTTTAAGGCAGGAATGAAACATGAATGCTGAAATATTAAATGCACTTATTTAATAAGTAATTGACAGTTGTGTGAAAGATATGGCAGTAGTATTGTTATAATCTGATTCTGTTTACTGCCATTAGGGTTTTCATTATTATTACATATCTATTATCATCCGATGTACAATTTTAGTTTATCCTGGTCGATCTAATGAAAAGAAAGTTTCTTATCATGGATAATTGTTGGTATTTCCTTCTTTGTCTTCCGTCTAGTCTTTTTCAGAGTCATCCTGCTTTTTTTTCGTGGGACCCTTCTGTCTTTTAACAGCCGTTAACCTCCTCCTAATTTTCTGTCCCCTGAAGACCGCTCGCCACCTGTCTCACTCGCTGCCGTTTCCATTTCCCTTATTGCGATCGTGTAGGCATCCGTGGATTTTGTTAATTGGCGAGTTATTTACAAGGTTATAGAAGAGAGAGAGAGAGAGAGAGAGAGAGAGAGAGAGAGAGAGAGAGAGAGAGAGAGAGAGAGAGAGAGAGAGAGAGATTCGCTAACACTCGAAAATTAATGGAAATAAGACTGAAAAAATAACGATTTTTATAGTTACCTGTAAATTTAATAAGAGTAATTGATACATAAACCGGCTAAGAACCAGTGATAGCGAAAATGTGGCTGAACTCCCCACACCAAGTAATCATAACAGGACTGAAGCTAAAGCTACCGTCTTACCAACGTTGCAATAAAGTTTATGTCACGGGTGCTAAATATAGTCATGTAAAGTAATTGTATAAGCATCAATTAAGAGTGGATGAGTTAATTTTGTTTTATCCATAAAGGTTTTGCGTATAAAGCCCTGGTACCGAGGTAAGCTGTTATCCATTCAAGACCTAGACTTCTCTCACTAATGGTTCCTGTGCTCCAACGTTTCATCTTTTTGCTTTACCTTCGCTCCAGCTTCCTTTCTTTCTTCTTGATATTCAAGTTTTAACTTTTGCCTTAATTGCCAGGTTTTCCCTAAATTACACCTCTACGCTGAATGGCATCCCCGGTCCGAGCACTGGGTTATAAGACGCAAATACATAGATCAAATCAAATCATTATGTTAATTTATGAAGTTTGCTGTCTAGATCTATCGTACACCGATGATAATCAGGATAAACAAGAAAGTAGAATTTTACATTGTATCATAAGACCTGGCAAAAAGAAAAAAAAAAGAAATAAAACATCATCATCGATGGCAATACTGTAATCAAAGGGTTGGAGTCAGAGAACACTTAATCCAACCACTAAAGATAAAGAGACCCCTTTTCCAATTTTCCTGCATCGACATTCGACTAAACCCACATCTAATACTACAGTATATAAATAAGTGTAATTGTTTCACTTTTCTCTATATGATAATCCTACTGGCCAAAAAAACATCTATTTCTATTTTGTGAACATTGTTATGCCAAGAATTTGTGAAAGTTTTTTTGAGTCTTCTAAAAATGTCATATTAACAACAGCGAAATGTTTGACAGTCTCAAATAAAGTTCTTTCACAGGGAGCAGCCATAAATGATATTTCAAACACAAGCAAACCAAAATGATTTTGTCTTACAGTGGTTAGATGTAAATATTGTAGCCATCAACTTACCGACCTTTCAAAACTTGAGTTGCCTCATTTTTTATTAACGTACCGTAGATATTGAAATGCAAAACACAGTTCCAATTAGTGACCATTATCAAGAAAAGTAATTCTTCGACGTGTCCAGGCGATCTAGGTCATAATGCTATGATGTGTGTTTTTTGTGGTTGTAAATCAATAGCAGGTATCTTAGAATTCTTAACCATGCCATTTGCAAGCCATATATATTTTTATTGGTATTTCGTTAATAATGTAGTCAGTTGGGAGGGAGTGTAGTTTAACGTTTAGCGAGTCATTCTATGTATTGAAAAGATCCCAAGAGACAATTGCATCATTGCGAAATCGTTAGAGAAGTAAAATATATGAATAACCTCTGCAATATTTTTGCCACCTGTCGGAAATATTTTAATTCCCACAGCAAAATGCTTATCTAATTAAAGTTTTTATTTGTGTCTCTGGTGTTGTTTTTCTTTTTATTTATTTTACTCAAACGTGATCATACTTACAAGAAACTGTTCCAAGAAATGGTGAATAGTAATAACGGAATTATGCTACAGTATTTGAAGGGAGCTCGTGACTTGAATATTTACGATTTGATCCCGTAGGCTTTAGTGGAAAATATCGTCTGGACTCTGAAGTGTATCGCACGTGTTCCATACACTCTCATACACTGTAATGATATCGCCTTTTATTATCTCTTACTCCTTCCCTCACTGATAATAGAAAAACCTGTTTAAGACTTTCCATTGCATGTTTCATATTGATAGAATTTGTGTGCCATTGTTGCCCTCAACCGTTTGTATCTTGTACTAAACTGAATTGGTCTTCTGGTCATGTATTCATCATAGTAATTTCTAGCGATGAAAAACTGGTTGATTTACCTCCTTGATCTGGTTTCGTTACCTTAAATACAGATTGACTAATAATTATGATAAACACTGCCAGTTGTTTATTCATATATTCATTGGTTTACTTTTTCAATTTCTTTAAATCAACAAAAATATAAATTTACTAATAATTATAATAGAAATGTCAGTTGTTTATTTATATATTTATTCATTTACTTTTCAATTCATTTATATCCAGAAAAATATAAATTGATTAATAATTATGATAAACATTGTCGGTTGTTTATTCATATATTCATTAAATAACTCTTCAATTTTTTTATATCAGAGCTATATGTTTAAGTCAGCAAGACTTAACCTATATAGATCTTTTGTCTTTAGTCAGAATTGTCAACACACCAGAGAAAACATCAAACAAAGAAGAGGAAATGAAATCCAACAGTCACCGGCAGCTGGCGGGAGCAAACACGAAGAATCGGATTTGGCGAAATCATGATTCCATTAAACAAGATTTATCTTACTGGTCAGCGCATTGTTGATTGCGTTTCTCAAGTCAATCTGACGAAAATATTTATATTTTTACATCAGGGAGTTGATATTCCGCCCGCCCCTTCACTCATGAGAGTCTGTTAAAGGAAAAAACAATTTTGGAGAGAGAGAGAGAGAGAGAGAGAGAGAGAGAGAGAGAGAGAGAGAAAGGGGGGGGGGGGCGGCAGACTCGGGATACTTTTATCTGAACATAATTACGTCTTGGCTGCTTTTTTTTTTGTTCCTTTTGCTAACTAGTTTATCTGTAAGTCTTGTAAGAATTTATTTTGTAAATAGAGAAGAGATATTATAAAGATCAAAAGTACCGCATCAAAATACAAATTAATTACATTTCTTATTATGTAAGAGTCTAAGGTTTTATCATCTACCTGTTTACGTATATATATATATATATATATATATTTATATATATATATATATATATACACATATATATATATATATATATATATACAATAATTTTATAACCAACACTTGAGATTTTCATTTATTCAAATAACTTTAAAATACCTTTTTAATATTGAATTCACTCTAACACGGGAAAGGAATTTCCTTAGGGGTCTTTGATTCCGAATCACAGTAAATTGGACATGAAAGGTATTTGTTGCCTATACGCGCGCGCGCACACACACACACACACACACACATATATATATATATATATAAACACACACACATATATATATATATATACATACATACATATATAAACACACATATATATATATATATATATATGTATGTATGTATGTATGTATGTATATGCGCGTGTGTGTATATGAGTAAAACTAAGAAAATGTTTAATGAAAATGGAGAGACAACAAGTAAGGATTACGAACGAACCTCTAGAGATTAAGGAATATTCGTATGTCAATGAATATACGTATTTAGAGCATCCAGTAAGTTTTTCTCGAGGAAATGAGACCGAAATTAAAAGCATGGGCTGGAAAGCTTCTGGTAAACAAAATGAGATTATGAAACGTAAAAAGCCGTTCTCTTTAAATATATAAATAATTTATAAGATGGTCCTACCAGTATTAACTTGTGCATAAAAAAACTTGGAGCCTAACTAAAGCCTTAGAACATTGGCTAGTTACAACTCAAACCGCTATGGAAAAATAATGATAGGAATAACAGTAAGAGACAAAAAAAAAGAAAAAAAAAAGCACCATGGATACCAGGGCATTCTAATAAAATAAATGGATGTGGGCCTGATATATAATGAGAATGACAGATAGTAGATCGATATTAAGAATAACTGAATGGTTAGCTGGAAAATGCAAAGGAAGAGAAATCGATGAATTGAAGAGGTAAGAAAATTCGCTGATATAAACTGGCATAGAATAACCACAAACAGACTCGAGTGGAAGGACACGTCTGAGGCCTTTGTCCTGTAGCAAGCTCTCTCTCTCTCTCTCTCTCTCTCTCTCTCTATATATATATATATATATATGTATGTGTGTGTGCATGTTTGTGTGTATATATATATATATATATGTGTGTGTGTATGTGTGTGTATTGTAATATCTTATTTATACTTTAATTTATTGTTTATAATTTATAAACAAACCTTGGAAGACAAGCGAAGATCAGAAGATGCAGTACTCGCTTGTCAAAATGTTTCCTATGCATATTGACTTTTTACAGGAGACGTCAGGTATTGATTGCATTAGCTTCCTTTGTAATTTGTCTTACTCAAAGAAATTATTTAGATGTTTCCTGTACTTATTGAAAGAAGATGTAAAACAATAGTAATATTAGTAATAATATAGTATATATGCTGGTGTGGAGTTTTCGTGAAATAAAAGAGGCCAGTTTTTTTTGTAGTATAGTATTTTCGTGTGATTTGATATTATTTAACTTATTTTATTGATTTGGTGTTTTTCTTATATTACCGTACATAAAAACAACTCCCTTTTTTAACAATAGAAGCTCGTGTGCAGCGACCAGTATACTTGCTTGACACAATTAATCCGCCTATACTAAAGATATATAAAAGGTCTTGACTTGATAATTGGTAAAAATTGCTGTTTTCATGGGTGTTAGATAAGGGAAAATAGAAAGATTTCTAGGAATGAAGGGTCTATAAATAATATATATATATATATATATATATGTCATCATTGGTTATCATGATAGACTTGTATTCATGTATGTTATCACGCAATGCGCGTATTTGATATATGTTGACTATGTCCGTATAGGCGAAGATGTACAGTTATGTGCACGTTTCGAACCATTGAGATATTACGGCCTCTAAACATCATCACCTTCGACAACTTTGCCAATTATACTTAAGCTTTGACCCCCCCCCCCCCCCCTCGCCCCCAAACTCCGGTTGGTGCTTATTTGCCTCCTGAACGTGTGGTCCATGGATTGTGAGTTCTCAGAAATAGTTTTCATTTTTAGCATGAAGTATATATTATTTTTTATCGTACGAGTCAGTAAACAGTCAGCCTGGTGCTGATACAATTGGTAAAACGAACGGAAGAGGAATATAAAATACAGTTAGAAAATATATGATGGATTGTTGTAATACTTTATTTCTTTTATTCATTAATCCAATTTAAATTTCTAATCTTTTATAAACAGTACATACATCTATTGGTTAATAAACATGTGGTTAAAAAGAAACAAAATTAAAGGGTAATCATCCATTTGTATGAAAGGAGAAACGTATCAGAGCAATAAACAAGAATAATTTGAAAGCAGAATCAGCTTTTATGAAATTTTCTCGTCAATTATCACAGCTGGAAGTTTCTTCAGGGAGATTTCTCTTCAGACAAATTCCGACGTATCGTATTGCTTATTTACCTTAACAACTGTCTTGCATACCTATTCAAACGACGTGGCTCTTGTCTTCATTTGCATTGCATACCAAACCGCTGGAAGAAGTTGCAAGCAAACCTGAGAGGAGAGGCTGAAGGCAATTCGGTCGTTTTGGATGGACTCGCATTTGATCGTTCCGGTAATTCATTGTACTGTCTCAAGTCAATTAACTCTTACACAATATCTGCTTCATTAATATCTATATTCGTTAGATATTCAATATTTTCTTCTCTCATTTCTGTTTCATTATTCTCATTCGCAATTCTTGGCGGGAATTCACTCTTATATTTTTCCGCTATGTTGCATATTTCCTTTTTATTTATTCGTTAGCCGTCCTTCACTTCTTAGAGGGCCTATTTCTAGTCTCCCTTTATTCATCTTTTTTGCAAAGGATTAATGCGCGCAGGCATTTGATCATTTTACTCTTTTGCTCTTTTAAAAGGAAGTAAGCATGTTGTCTTCTTTGTTAATGGGTTTATTGGTATTATTTCTTTAATCAAATTTCATAACTTTGTTAGATCTTTGTCACTTTCCCTACGTCATTTTATGATTTAGGCAGTCTGCTTTATGTTTGGAGCTTTGTAAGTTCTTTTACTACCTTCGGATTTACGTTTGGATTTTCTGTAGTCGTTTCATTTATAGCCTAATCCAAATTATATATGTTATGTTTTTGAGTCATTTTAGTTGTTTCGTTAATATTTTGATCCTTCTCGTAAGGCAATTATTGAATTTATTTGTTGTTTCACAATTTTTTTTGGCAATTTGATGACTGTTTTCATGCGATCCATTTCGTTGTGTCTTTTGTGGTCTTTAACAATTTTCCTTCCTTTTTATTTATTTAAATAAATTTTTATAACTTTACTCTTTCCTAAAGTCATTTAATAGGAGTTGTAACTCAGCAACAACTTTCATGAATTATATTCTCGTTTTACTTTGATTAATCCGTTTTTTTTTTTTTTTTTTTTTTTTTAATATCATGACTTCCCAGCTTTTATCTCATGTCCTTTTTTTTTTTTTTTGACATGTATAACTTTAATAAGAGCATCAGTGTAGCAAGACTGCGACAAGGTGGATGTAAACAATTTGAATGATCTAGGCCGAAGACTGCGTGTGCGCGCTCTTTTGTACGTAATATTTACGTCCATGTGATTTGAAATTTGATAAACGTAAATTAAATCACTGAGAGGGAAGTAATCGAATTTCAAAAAGTTGAAAAGCTTTCTTTCTCTCTGAACAGCTGACTCTCTTTAAAAAATAACCATAAATAAAAAAAGGAGCAGAGATTTACGCCTGTCTAATAACTGCTTCTTTAACAGTTGAAGTAAGCCACAAAAGAAGGCAAGTCACGATTTTCTTTAAACAGCGCAACATATGCAAGGCAAGGGCCACTGTCCCCGTTGCATATGCATCTTGGGAAAACTCTCGCCTTGCTTGTCATGCCAAGGTTTCCTGGACTGGAGCATGCACGGAGGTAGGCCCTCCATGAAAGCAGTGGCTGTTTGAATAAAGCCAATCTCTCTGTCTGTCTTGTTATTTTGTGTATTCTGTTGCCGTCGTAAAAGGAATTAGAAATATTTTAATACAGCTCTGCTAATTGTTGTAGTTAATTTTTTGATCTAATGCGAGCTGTTTTGTAGTTAGCATTAGTTTATTAAGATTTATACGTTCCAAACCTACCATTTTTTTTAGTGATATGAAATATCACTGATTTTAATTCTTTATTTTACATTTGTTTGAAAATTAACTGATATTCTCTTGTTTTGATTTTGCTAACCGTCAGTCTTGGATAAACTGCAAAATAATGCACGCGTGTTCACTGTTTGTATCACGTATGCAATGTTGTATGCAAGACAAGTGCCAATGTCTCTTGAATTTTCATGTTCGTGGTCAAGAAATCGACGAGAAATCCTGTTTCTAGAAATGAAATACGGAATTACTGTTATCAGCATTTAAAGTTAAAAATGTCAATTCCTCTTTTCGAAATACTTTGAAGACATTAAAAGCTTTGTTCATAAAGTTGAACATTAGAGTTTTAATAATAGTTTTGTTCTTTCGATGCTTAGGTGATAGCCTTAATAAAATGTCTGTAGCATACTTGAAATTATAGTCCAAATGAAAATGAAATTATTTCTAATATATTGTTCCATAATAGTATATGGATATTGTAAATAATGACAAGATTGGAAATCATCATAGTATCAAAGTAAACATCTTTTTTGTTGAAGATTGTTGTTTTGTATTGCTTTCATAGCCAAGTTCATAAAAAAATGGATTTGTCTATAATTTATCGATTTTAGGTGGATGGTCGTAGAGTTAAAAAGATTATTTCCTGCTGTGAATATTGCCGTATTTATATTTTATATCCACCTGTATTGAAGAAAATATTGTGCTCCACAACTTGAGATAAACCAACAGGTCAGCAGAAGCACAAAAACTTTGGTGGTACATGATCGATTTTTTTTTCCTCGCTGGAGTCGAAATTTGAACTTTTAATTAGATCAGAAACGGTGAAAACATCTCAAGTGCATAGGGCAGTAAATAAGACATTTTTTATAGGATAATATTTTCTTTTGAAATTAAAGGAATCATACAGAGAATAAATAAGAAACTGCTTTGCAAATTTCCAGTTTATTTTTTTTTCTACTATATTTATTACCAAGTAGTACATTTTCATATATTTTAACAAAATGTATATCTAGCTGTATCCCACGAACATGAACAAATGTTTAAATTTTGTAACTAATGCTGTATTGCTTCTTTATTCTTTTTTTTCTTTCTTTTCTTAAAATGCCACAAGATGGCGGAAAACATACTTTTCTGACCCCGCTTAAATTGAAAACTGTACGTTTTGACATGATATTTTCCCAATGACTTTGCGTCACCTTGAAGACTACAAAAAGAATTTGGGTTTAGCATAAACGCCACTCCCCTGGAAAATTCTTTTAGAACTTCCCGAAGGGGCCCGCGCCACTTCGACCGTTGTTTGCGGCTAGTTACTAACAGCCTCCACTCACGGTACGAATTCCTGCTAAACCACGACTTAAGGACGCGAATCAGTTCCGCATTGCTAAATGCGGAACTGCAATTAATATTGGTAAGTATATCGTTTTTAATACTTCGAATAATGAAACAAATAACACTATATACTATAAAAACTTTTCTCTCTCCTCTCCGACCTTTAATATTATTTTTTTTCTCATAAATGTGAGCTCTCTCGTAAATTTCTCTCGAAATTGTTTGCTTAGGGTGATTTACTTGTAAATGTTTCAGGAGCCTATTACTGAACACAGTTTTTTTCTACTTCGACATGCATGCATTTGCAAGCATATCGCCCAACTGCAATTGTGGACTTGTTTACTAAATTGCCTAATTTGCTTGTTACGTTGAAAATTGGACCTTAACCTGTTTGAGAAACAGATAAGTTTGAGTAGTTTCTTTCTCTTTCTTTCTCCCTCTATCCTAGGCTGGTTTTACCCCATAGATGTTGTGTATTGAAAAGATGATTTTATCTTTTACGTGTCTGGAGATGATGCATAATTGACCAGATGTCTTGAGAATGCTTTAAACCAAGTGGTTTCAGGGTGAACCACCTAACAGCAATAATCTGTGTTGTATGTTTGTACGCTCCTCTTTTCAACGCGAGTCTTTTCCATTATGGGATTGTTTTTGTTATTGGACCATCTTACTTATAAATGAAGGCTTTTGTCACGTAGGACTCATTTTGCTAGATACGTGTCCAATTTGCAGGATGGTACGAGTCATTGTTAAACACCCTTTCGGTGTAGTAAGGAAAAATTATTTGTTTTCCTAAAATCTGATGAAATGACTAATCCTATTATTTTTCGTGAAGTATGATGATATACCTATCAAGATTTCTCATGAAATCTGAATGAAATACTTTCATATTTTTTTCCTGAAATTTGATAAAATAACTTCCAAGTTTTACTAAAATCTGATGAAATGACTTCCAATTTTTTCCTGAAATCTTATGAAATGACTTTTAAGTTTTTTCCTGAAATCTGATGGAATGTCTTCCAAATAGCTACTGTTGAGGGTATATTGGAAACTGCAACGATTTTTATTAAGAAATGTTTAATTTATATTTTGTCTATATTTACTCACTGATTCAAAGGAAATGTTACATTCCTCAAACCTACTTCAAATTTAATGATGACAAAAAAAAAAAGAAAAAAAAAAAAAAGAATTATTGTTGACGTTGCAAGATAACATTTCTTCAGTATGCAGATTTTTTTCGGGTACAGTCATTTGGTTTGTCCAGCCTACCTGTCTTTTTCTGTCAATTCACCTTCAGGTTATCGTGTTTTTTAGTGTTAATAAATTTAAAGATATTGATGAAAATTTCAATTTTTCTTGAGAGAGAGAGAGAGAGAGAGAGAGAGAGAGAGAGAGAGAGAGAGAGAGAGAGGGAGAGAGAGAGAGAGAGAGAGGGGGGGGGGCGTTCAAGGATTGAGAAAAGCCATGGTAAAATATGTACTAGTTGAGTATTTTTGGCATATATAGGTTATTTATAGGAGAGAGGGAAAGAGAGAGAGAGAGAGAGAGAGAGAGAGAGAGAGAGAGAGAGAGAGAGAGAGAGAGAGAGAGAGTGCTAAAACAAATTTAATTCAGTCTCATCCTCCTAATGTAGAAGGGATTAGTGGTCGTGTCCCAGACTGACGAAGTAATTATGTTATTAATCCTCAACAGTAATTATTTTCTCTCTGAGATGTTTTATTTGGTATTATTTTTCACAAATTTTATTTTTTGCACTTAAAAGCTATTTTGTCAACTTATAATTTTTTCATATTAAGTATTGCTTGTATAAAGGTTAGGGACGATTAATTAGAATGGTATTAGTAAGATTATACGATTTCTGGTAACTGTGAATTTTTATTCAAATGTAAATAGTTAAGAGTAATCAAATAGGTCTTATGTGGATTAATAGAAGAGTTTTGTGGTAAACTTATACTTAAAATTATTTGGACAAAATAGTTTACAGCTCTAACAAAATCTTGCGTAAAAGACATTAGTGTAGTTGACATAAAAGGATAAAAATTAAAGTGAAACAATGAATAATTAATAAGGGTATTAAAAGTACTGTTTTGGCTGCTGTTGCACTCGGTTAAAGATTTGGACTTCCATGATGTCTGGTCTGCAAAGGAGCTGCACCTGCCATAATGTCGTTTCCTGTTTTTATAAATTAATAAAATTTTTACCCTTTCATTTTGCTTTTCACGTCTAGTTAGGGCTAAATTATGCCCGTTGCTTATACATTACGCTGGTTTTCTTTAATAAAATTATCATTTCACAGTTAGGTAATGAAATATTCGAATTAAATTAAATGATCCGAGATATTCGTGACAAAAATTATCAAATGGATAATAGCTTGTAATTACTAACCTAATGTGAGATGAGAACGAATTGTGCTAATGTTTACAGAAATCAAATGGCAATGAATTATATAAACGAAATTATTAATATTTGTAGGTGAAAGAATTAATGCTGTCAAACAGTTTGTATATATATATATATATATATATATATATATATATATATATATATATATATATATGTATATATATATGTATATGTATATATATATGTATATGTATATATATATGTATATGTATATATATATGTATATGTATATGTATATATATGTATATGTATATGTATATATATGTATATGTATATGTATATATATGTATATGTATATGTATATATATGTATATGTATATGTATATATATGTATATGTATATGTATATATATGTATATGTATATGTATATATATGTATATGTATATGTATATATATGTATATGTATGTATATATATATATATATGTATATATATATGTATATATATATATATATATATATATATATATATATATATATATATACATAGTCATCATCATCATCATCATCATCCTCATCATATCTTACCACGCCACCGCAATAGCCAATCGAAAGTAGTTTGGTTACCTTCTACGAGATTGTCATCAGAACAGCTAGGACCTCTCAGGCAACATAGGAGTATCTCATTCATAGATTGTATGGGCTCTCCACAGGTGCACTGAGCACCCAAAGTCCCCACCTGAGCAGATCCTCCCGAGTTCTTTCCTGTTCTCTAGCACGATTGAGCTTGCTGCAGCCCAGTCTTATGGGCTAAATGAAGTGCCATTGGAAACCTTTTAACTTGGCTGAAGATTGGACTCACTATGATGTTGATCAATCTCAGTCCATTATCAAGACGGTTGACACTTGCAAAGCTCTTGAATAACTTCAATCTTGACTGCACCCCTGGAGGGTGTGCCTGTAGTCAGGCAATTGCTTCTCTCCCTTTCTGCTTTACTGATTGCTTCACGTCTTATGGATGGTAGACAAATTCTTGCCAGTTTGTAAAGGGCTGAAAGAGGCATTGGCTCGAGATTGCCTGTGATGATGCGACAAGCTTTGTCGAGTTCAGAGTCAACCTCCCGACTCTGGCAAGACCTGGTCCTTATCGGAGAACAGTATTCGGCTGTTGAATAGCTTAGCACCAGAGCAGACTGCTTCAAGGTAACAGGATCAGTTCCCCTGTCTGAGTTTGGCAGCTTAGTCGATAAACTGTTATGGCTCGACAGCTTTTTCTTTGGCTTCTCAACATGTTATTTGAGGGAGTGTCCTGGCTATAGTGAAATCAAGATGGAAAGGCGAATTATTTGCCTCAATATTTTCATTTCCCCATTGATGTTAGAGATTTTGTTTGCCAAGCGGTTGTTTAGGTGGAAAGTACAGATGTTCGTGTTTCCAGGGTTAGCATTAAGAACTATTTTTATAGTACTCAGGTCAAGAGCTTTATTGAAGTATTCTTCTATTGCTGCAAAGTTCTTGGATTGCGTAGTAACGTAAAGGTCGTCGGCATAAATGAAGAGGGGTATGTTTTTTTATTCAGGCTGGCTGTTTGTATTTAAGTTTAATAGGATAGGAGCTAGAGCAGAGCCCTGAGGGAGTCCATTCTTATGGAGCCTCCACAGGCTATGTTTACTATCCATTTCAACATAATACTGCCTGATAGGCAGAAGGGATTCTATGATGTGAACAATGGAAGTATTATTTACTAACTTTGGCAAGTTTGAGTAGGAGGGCTCGGTGGTTAAGTTTCGTAAGCCTCTGTAAGGTTTAAGAATACAGTGTCAGCGATGAGTTTGTTCTCGAATCCATCCTCTACATACTGTATTACATTCAATACCTGTCCACGACAGGAACGTCCAGGCCTAAAGCTTGCCTGGTCGGACGTTAGTTGTTCATCTACAGTAGGTTAAATGCGACCCAGAGCCACACGCTCGTTGAGTTTGTATAGTGTACAGAGAAGGGAATTAAGATTTGTAGCTTGTTGGTCAATTAGGGTCCCTTTTTAGGTTATAAAAAGGCCACTATTTTTTTTTTTATTTTCAAATTTTAGGTATTTTAAATTTAGTTGCACTGTTGTTGAAGAATGCAAGAATCCACTCCAAGGGCTTGATGCCGAAATTGCATCCAAGCAAACAGTTTTGTATAAACTGTAGGTACAAACTGTAGGTACAAATAGGTATCGCGTCTGTCCTATCAGCGACGTTGGGCAATGCTGCCTCCCCATCTATATATATAATGTATGTAGGTGTTCACTTATTCATACACATGCAAAAAATATAGCAACCACATGCAGTGAACTCTTAACGAGTATGTACCGTATATATTTATACTTGTAAAGTCAGTTTTATAGGGATTCATTAATAGTAATTGTTTGAGGAACTCCCTTAAAATCATTTATAAAATTGTTTGATGTTTATGTTTACGTTCATTTAAAGAAATTCGCAAAAGTTACTTTTTTTTCTTTTCTTTTTTAGTCTGAATGCCACGTTACCGATTTTCTTTGATATATGTTACAGCGACGTAGATAACATCCTGATAATGGAATTCCTCATGAGGACAAAAAATTAGATTTATGGACAGTGTTGGAAGAAGAATGTGGATTCTTGTTATTTATATATATATAAATGGCAGTTTCTTCTATTGCAGAATCTTTATGGCTGGACTTTATAATGTGTTCGGCTTTATATGATGTTAATTCAACTCACAATAGCAGTCAGATTGACTAGGGAACCCTTGTTTATGCATCTTAATATCGCCATTTGTTCAGGGTACGCTCAAGAACTTCTCTACATGACCCGACTAGACAAGGGATCCTTTTTTTTTTTATTCTGAAGGAAACACGCCGTTTGCTAAGCTATTTTGTTATCATTTGATGTTTTGGTTAAAAAAAAAAAAAAATTTAAATAATAATAATAATAATAATAATAATAATAATAATAATAATAATAATAATAATGATAATGATAATGATAATAATAACAATAATAATAATAATAATAATTTATTATTATTATTATTATTATTATTATTATTATTATTGTTGTTGTTGTTGTTGTTGTTGTTGTTGTTGTTGTTATTATTATTATTATTATTATTATTATTATTTCATTGAGTTATTCCTCTGCTGAAAAACAGAAAAGTCGTATTCTATTCAATCAAAAAAGAAAATAAAAGCACCCGTTAGAATTGTCCGTGCCTTGGAAGCTTTTGCAAGGCACCGGCCAATCTTTTACCCAGCTCTTTTTCCATCCCACATATCGCACTTTCCTGCTGACGTAGAAACTTTCTACTTTTTAAGAGCTCCATCGATATCCTGCTGTAGTCGTCAGCGGATTGTTTTCTTCTTTTCTTCGATGACGTTATCTCCCGTTTAGAGTAAGCGAGATCTCGGAATAGCCTTCCTTCAAGAAACCGCCTGTTAGATACGATGTGAAATTTTTCTTAGTGTTTTTGTTGTTCCTTTAGTGTTTTACATGTTATTGATGCTAGTGAATGTGAGATTTAGTGCTTGTGATTTTTGTGAAAGTACTTTTATACTGATTACTTTTATCTTTAGACATTTGATACTTTTTATTTTAGAATATAAGTTTCCGCTTTGTTAACCAGTTCTCTTCTGACGTCAGTGCATTGTCCCGATTTTTCCCCATTTGTATACGTTGGGATGGAATAAAGTAATTTTTGTTGGGATCAAAGCTGCAGTAACGTCAGCAGCCGTTGAAAAATAACTCTTTTCTTTTCTAAATCGGTCTCTGACGTACTCTCCTATCATCTTTATGTAACATGATTGGTATAGCCATTGTTAAACGTTGCTTTTATAGCCCTGCTTTCCAATAGCATGAGTGTAACGATAGATCGACCCCTGAATTAGTTTTGGGTCTTGAAGAAGTCATAAGCTCTCATAAGATATTTAAATTCATCTTGACTTTTGATTTATACTTAAGCGGTAGCCTATTAGAAACGGCCCTGCTTGGGTGGGATATCCAAGCCTGCTCAAACTTAAGAGTGTGTAGTAGTTTTTGCAACCTCACTATCATTGTGAGCTAAGGATGAGGGTTTTGGGGGAGGTTTACTGCAGCTATTGTCTGGCCCATCTTGGTCCAAACTTAATGCCAGGCTGACACTTGCACGACTTTTTGCCACGAATTTGTCGTGGCAAGTCGTGACATTTTGTGGCACGAACTGGAAAATAAAAAAAAGTAAAAAAAAATTACCTCAGAATCACAGCTCACCTGTCCACATTGACACGAACTGGCACGACGAGTTCACGACGAGTTCATGCATAGTTTTAGCATAGTTTGCGCACTTCCCGCATCGTCCCGACAAGTTCATGAACAGTTCGCGCATAGTTCACGCCGCGTTCACGAAATTTTGTCGTGAACAAAATTTTGAACATTTCAAAATTCTCGTCACGACATGCCATGATGTCACGACAGGTTCACGACGAGTTCACTCCAGTTCACGACGAGTTCACGCCAGTTCACGACTCGAGTCGTGACAATGCGTGCCACAAATTCGTGCAAGTGTCAGGGTACCTTTAGGTGTAGCGGGGCTTGGGCGCTGATGATATGCATATATGGTCAGTCTCTATGACATAGTCCTGTTCCTTGCCTGCCATCCATGGGCGACCTTTAAACCCTTGAACATACATATAAGAAGAATTAAACATTGTCACATGGATTCCAAGGGAGATTTTTAGTATGGTGATGATTGTAAATATTTTAATGCCATATTAAGATTTGCAGGGATATGGTGGTACTTTGGAACGTTTCTGGCAAGACTTCTGTGTGAATTGCATGTAAGCACTAACGTCATGCAGGTATCCTATACTAGAGCACCTCTGTTATGCAGTAATTGAAGTATAGAATGCGGTAATGATAAGTTTTTTACTTATAACCAAACCTTTCATAGAAAATAGCTTTTATTTATATATATATATATATATATATATATATATATATATATATATATATATATATATATATATATATATATATATATATATATATATATATACATACGTTCGTGCATGTGCGTGCTTAGGTACAGTTCCTAGGGTTTATGCTCACGTATCCCTTAATTGGTGGATATTTCAATTTTCAATGGCACCTTGGAATCTCTCTCTCTCTCTCTCTCTCTCTCTCTCTCTCTCTCTCTCTCTCTCTCTGCTGATAATGATCTGCTAGACTTATCGTCACATTAATATCTAGACTTGGCGGTATAGTCATTGCAATTTATTACCTAAACTCCATACCGGGCTCAATTAGTTACCAAAGCAACAAAAGTTTTTAAACGTTAATTGTTGGTGGAGTGGCATGTGCACTCATTGATGGGTTAATAGTTCTGCGGCTAATTGCCAAACTACTGCCCGGTTTTGTTTTTAGATGTTGCGGGTTTAGCGGTTGGAATTCTGCAAGGGTTCCTGGCGAATTCCAGCGAGCGCTTTCTCGTTTAGGAATACTAGATTTAGGTCGATTATCCTGGTTCTTAAAATTTGTTTGTCTTCCTGAAAATGTTCAAATTTTCGTTCCTTTCAATTAACAGATGTTCACTTGCCTTTTTTCAGATTTGGTAATCTTCTATATGAAAGATATCTTGAAGAATTCTTTTATTATTATTATTATTATTATTATTATTATTATTTTTTTTTTTCCCATGTCGGCTAACCCCCCAAATTGTGGGAAGTGCCTTTGGTAGATAGATATTATTATTATTATTATTATTATTATTATTATTATTATTATTATTATTATTATTACTATAAATTCTGCCCATACTTTAACACTTTTATTGCGTTTTATTAACTGACATGTCGAATAAAATCTTTTCTTAAGATGATCAAATCATATAAAGTTTGGGTTGTGATTCTCCACCTGATAAACTGGATAATAAAACTGTCCTCCCTTCATCCTCGTACCCTACTTTTGCTCACTTGCATAATTAAGGTTGGTTTCGCTCAACTCGATCAAATAATCTGCGGGGCAGTTGCAGATTCATGATAATTGTTAGCGAACCTTGACTTTGGGATTACTGTCACATTTCTTCCTCTCTGCGGATGGCTAAATCCGATATACAATCTGGATTTTGAGAGAGAATAAAAGCTGGAGAGATAAGTCTTAGGATTTTGCCCGTAATTTATATGATCGTTGTAATTTTCTTAGTAAACGTTTCCCGTTTCCAACACGCAGGATTAGTGGGCTGTTTAGGGTACAAATGAAGGTAGCCAGTTTTTATGTAGGTCTTAAGAAACGGGTTTCCGTGGCGTCCCTTCCGCTGAAAAATGGAATAGCGTACTTCTCTTTCGAAAAGACTTTTCTAATAAATCAAATCAATTGTCAGTTTCATACTAGTGCTATTTGCAATTATAATTGTCAAAGAGCCAAAAATTTCAATTCCTTTGTTGAAAGGTAAAGGGCACGATTCTTGTTGAAAGATTTACTACTACCATAGCATATTGAGAAGGTTTTCCTGTATTATACCTTTTTTTTTATTTATTTATGTCCCTTTTTATAGGAGGTTTCGACTCTAGAAGTGTTAACCATGCCGTTATCAGCAATTTTTTTTTTTATGGGATAAGGTGTTATACGCCTTTCTGCAGCCCACCACAATCAACCAGCCGTAAGCTGCTAACTCATTCTGTAGATTAATTGAGGTGCTATTCAATTTTAAAGAATTGACTGCCTGTAGTTTTATACCGTTTTCCTGTTGAGAGAGCGTTTTGGACTCCTGAAGTTGTAAACCTTCAGTTTTCAACAATTCGTTTGGAATGAGGCTGCAAGTCCCATGTCCTTCTTAGTCCTGATGCCTACTAGCAATTGTTCAACTTCCAGAAAATTCTTTGCGTAGGTTAATAAAAGCTCTATGGTTTTTGCGGGGAATGTCTCCCTTGCTGTGTCTCACTGGGCTTGGTTTGTTTTTGAGTCTTCCTTTAGATATGCAAATTAATGTATCTATTGTTTTCATCTTTCCGTATTTTTTAACTAGTCTAAGAATTATTTGAAGCACGTTTTCACAATTTAACTCTTGACATTTTGTTACCGTATAGTTTTTTCAGCCTACAATACACATTTTCTTACCGTATAAGTTATTCACAGTATTAAAGAAATAATACAATTTGTCCAAACCATCATGGAAATATACAAAATGGTTTACATCGTAACTAAGGAATAATGCCTATGTTTATTGAATTACAACAATTAAATGAATGAAAGAGGGGAAGCAAGAAAGATCTTTAAAATTCAAGTTACTTTACTGAATGAATCATAGATAGTAATTAATGAAAAGAAATAAAAACTTGACTTCACGTGGGTAGATAATTCAAACAAGAAAACAACCCACCACGAAACTCTAGCCACGCCACATTTTTACAGGATCGTCCACGACAGGACTAGGTTGACATCATATTTATGCAGGGGTGTTAGGGGATGCCAGATAGCCATTCTTGGGTATCCTTCTCCTCGTTAAATTCAAATTCCAGGAATCCAACGAACATAAAATGGGATACAGATGCAAGCAGACTGGATCACCTATTCGTGGATCATCATGCAATTTCATCAGTTACTAAACACTTGTAAATTAGTTGCGAGGAGACGTAGGATGGCCAGTGAATATTATAATAACTTATTTAAAATCCATATATATTGTTATCGAAGTCCATTGGTTTTCACAAAGAAGTCTCTGGGGAATACGCGGAAGCTGGTAGTCAAAGATACTGCTACTTCCAATGGTAAATATACAGAAAAACATCAAAATTGTTCATTGTTCGATCGTGTTCCATGTGGTTTGTGGTGTCACCACCAGAGGCACTGAAGTAGGTTTATGCCAATTTTAAAGGTTTAAAGGTCGCTCATGAATGGCAGAGGCTAGGGACAGTTACATTGCCCTATCAAGCAGAGCAATGCCTTAGAGACTGACCATATATACATATGATCACCGCCCAAGCCTCTCTCCACCCAAGCTAGGACCAAGGAGGGCCAGGCAATGGCTGCTGATGACTCAGCAGATAGACCTATAGGCTCCCCAAAACCCTCATCCTTAGTTCAGAAGGATGGCAAGGTTGCAGCGACCAGAGAAACTAACAAGTTTGAGCGGGACTCGATCCCCAGTCTGGCGTTCACCAGTCAGGGACGCTACCGCACCGGCCACCACGACCACCCAAGTTAACATAGGGAGTAGTTTAAACTCTAACAAAACCTTCTGGAACCTTTTTAAGATGGTTGTTTAAAGGTTTAAAGGCCATTTGTGAATGGCGGAGGCACAGAGCAGAGGCATTGCCTTGGCAAGTAGGACAATGCCCTAGAGACACTATATATACATATGATTAGCGCTCCATCCAACTTAGGACCAGGGAAGGCCAGGCAATGGTTGCTGATGATTTGGCAGGTAAGACCTATAGGCTCCCCAAACCTTCCATCCTTAGCTCAGAAGAATGTTGAGATTGCAGCAACTAAATGAACAAACAAGTTTGAGTTGGACTGGAACCCCAGACAGGGACATTACCAATAGATTTAATATACTAGGATTGCATGTAACATGCGTAAGCTTTACGGCGAAGCCATGGATATGAGTTCTTAATTATGATGGAACATACCTGAATGGCCTCTGATTAATTTGGGCTCTAACAAAACATCAACACGCTATGATTAATAGCGTGTTGATGTTTAGTGAGGTGAAATTAATCTTCTCTATTGTACAGTCTGTAAAAATACAAGGCACATATAAGACTAAAATTAGTTGCGCGTAAAAGCAGAAAAACAGGCCCATTCGAAGGTCAGTTCTAATCTCTACAACTTTGCCCTCAAAAGTTAAGTTCCTTAACAGTAAGGAGATAAATAGGATATATCCATAATAATGAGGAAAAGGGAATTCTATGATAATAAACATAAATGGAAATAAAGAAAGGAATCATGAGTAGTAACTTGGCTTAAATACTAACCTATGAGACAGGTTTGAATGGTTTTTGCGGAAGTCCTATGTCTCGGTCGGGAATTGAGGCCAACTTTTCTAGCTAATGTGTTGAGCAGTCCGGCTTATGATCCACTCAAACACGCACATATATATATATATATATATATATATATATATATATATATATATATATATATATATATATATATATATATATATATATTCTAAGTTAGTAGGTTGAACAGGGCACCAGCCACCCGTTGAGATACTGCCACTAGTGTTATTGGGTCCTTTGACTGGCCAGGTAGTACTACATAGGATCCCTCTTTCTGGTTACGGCTCATTTTTTCTTTGCCTACACGTACAGTTAGAATCAAAAGAACGCCGACACTGGGGAAATCTTTCGTCAGATGTCTCCAGTGTTCCCGTGACAAAACAGGCAAGGTGTTGCTCTTCTTACTGCTATTATGAAATGGGTGGAGCCCTCTCCAACATTAGCTAATCAAAGACAGCAACGAGGTGTTTTTGTTAGTGAAAGCATTAAAATTTTACAAATAGAGTTACCGTATTTCATTCTGTTTTATCATTTGACGTTTCGAATATGCACTGCAAATACAGAATACACACACACATATATGTATACATACATACACACACACATATATATATATATATATATATATATATATATATATATATATATATATCATGAATCCGCAAAATCGTATAGAAATTATTGGAGCATCGCAGCTAAAATATTCCTTCCGTTAATAGCTACATTAGATTATTTCGATATTAGCCTTGTTCAAGTCACCAATGAAAGAAAAAGTACTTTCAGATATGGTTCGATGTAAAATGATAATAAAAAAACACCATACATGAGTTATACCGGCCTAAATGACATTCAGAGAGAGAGAGAGAGAGAGAGAGAGAGAGAGAGAGAGAGATTCGGCCTGAATACATCGTTTTTAATTATATTTCTAGTACGTTGGTCAAAATTCGCCCGTAACTTTTTGAGTTAGGTTGGTTACAAACATGTAGACAGAGGTGAAAACATGACCTCCCCGGAGGAGGTAATAATAATAATAATAATAATAATAATAATAATAATAATAATAATAATAATAATAATAATAATAATAATAATAATAATAATTGGACCAAAACGTAAAAGCCCTTTGATAATTTGGAATTGCAAGATGTTTCTTTGGATTTATTAAACGTAATTTGTTCTTCTTACCTTCTAAATTCCTGGAATTTATCCATTTATCCAAACATACCGAAATCTTTTAACCCTTCCAAAAACCACATTATTCCATTCTCAACTCGGGGCCGTTCTCACACGGGGGACCAAAAACCCCTGTTTCACGCTACGCTCAACTCTGCTCCACATAAATCAACATTAAGCCTTTACATGGGCGGTCAATCATATTCAGACTTTCAAAAAATTTTGCAGGGACTATTGCAATATATCAAGAAAAATATGTAAAAAAGCAAACATTTCAATAGTATATGATATGATATACAAAATGTACACAGACAAAGCGAAAAAAAAAAAATCTTAATTTTAACATATTTCTTTTTGAAAACGGAGTCCTCTCAGGAAAAAATAACTAATCTGTAGTTGCATATTGCATTATAAATACGTCCTTGTTACGTACGCTTTTTTTTTTTTAGCCAAAGTTTTCGTTATATCCCAATAGATACCAAAACTTTTCTATCCGTTTCAAACCGATAAATCCGAATTAGCAAGTGATTATTTTTTCTCCTGACAAATTCCAAACTCATTTTAAAAGATAAAGTGCCTTAAATATTTTATAGACAATTCAAATGTATTTATTCAAATGTATTTCGAAGTTAAGATTAATTATTTTTCTTACTTATTTGTTCATTTGTTTATTTACTAGTTTATAAAGTTGCCGACGGGAGTGTTTTTGAATTGGTCGCCGCACATTGTTAAGCATAAAAACAAATACTTGAATGTAAGTGAATAAGTCGCCAAAAAAAAGATGTTAAATAGTGATATTTGGTAAATACTGTATATTTTGTAAAGGTAGCAAGGCAAAGGACTCTGGTAATATACATAGCTTGCAGAAGTTCCACTCAGATGCGTATAAAAACATTGAAGAAAAAAAAAATTTAACTAAATGATGAAGATTTACTATGTAAAATAAGAGGACTAGATATTTTCGCAAGGGAGACTTAATTCCATGAGTGCCGACCCAAGCAGTTTTTAGTGAGACGAATACCTCAGCAGTGTTACACCATCACAGAAACTGAGGCAACATCAGACAAGAAAAGATGTATAGAGAAAGCATATTTGCATCTACCATTTAAAAAAAAAAAAAAGGAGTTATTCACAAAGTTCGGGTTCTAAAGCTTTGTCATTTAGAAATGTGTTTAATGAGAATCTATGCAACAATAGCAGTAGCAATAATGGACAAGCTTTTGAAATAACTAGTCAATCTCAGGTTGAAGATTGAACACTGTTCTGATCTGAAAAACAGCATCGACTTCTGATCATCCCTATAGAAAGACGCTGATATTTTGTAAATCTTTGGAATCGCTGAAAACAATTGTTTTTTCTGCTTATGATTTGTGAGATGATGACTAGATCAAAGAAGTTAGTCTTGAGCTTTACACTGAATTACTCAATCCTTCAAAGAAACCAAGACACTTCTATAGCCCACCAAATCTAGTGACGTTCCTTATTATTATTATTATTATTATTATTATTATTATTATTATTATTATTATTATTATTATTATTAGCTAAGCTACAACCCTAGTTGGAAAAGCAGGATGCTATAATCCCAGAGGATCCAACAGGGAAAATAGCCCAGTGAGGAAAAAAAAAAGGAAAATAGAATATTTTAAGAAGATTAATAACATTAAAATAAATATCTCCTACATAAACTATGAAAACTTTAACAAAACAAGAGGAAGAGAAATAAGATAGAATAGTGTTCTCGAGTGTACCCTCAACCAAGAAATTCCTGCTTATGTTCTACAATCTGTATTTACACGAATGTGTGGTAAGAGGGACCCGTCAGATCGAGAATGAATATTAGTACTAACAGTTAGTCAAGATATGTGTACAGCAGCAACATGTGGACAGTGGAAGATGAAAACGCATATCTTACTATATATGACACTCCACCATCTCTTCAAATTTAAACAATCAACTACTTTCCTAAACAAACCAGGGAATTATGAGTCCTATGCTTTTTCTTTTGAATTGGAAACAGTCCTGGCATATACATGGTTGAAAGTGTTTCAGTAATCAGTAATAGTGATGTGGTTAAGGATCAACCTGAAGGAACGGTGTTTCATGGTGACCGAGACAACTTTGATCAGCAGGTGTCTGATGTTTATGGAACTGGATCAGCTCAAAGCACAGTTGGAATCTACATGGAAGAATTTGTATTCTGTAAAGATGATGGCCTGAAATTAGTCCCTCGTATGACTGAACCCATTCCTGAGAAGATTCAAAAGTCCAGTTTAAGAGTTTCCCCCATACTACCGGAGAAAACGACATGAAGAACCAACCCTCATAGAGCCCTGAAACTGTGCTGAAAATTCCAGCATCAAGATTCTGATTTTCTTTTAGATTATTGCTAGTCATATGCCTTTTGAGAGTCGATCTATCCCTGCTATATCGGGATCTGTGTCTAGTAGGCTACTGCCAATACTCCAAACTTTACAACAACTATGTATGTAGATATATGTTTCAGCATATGTGTGTGTATTTATATGATATATATATATATATATATATATATATATATATATATATATATATATATATATATATATATATATATATATATATATATATATATATAAATTTATATAATTACAGTATTTTTTAGATTTTTTAATGGGGAGCCCTGCTCTAACAGCGGGAAGGGGTAGCCCCGCCCTGCCAAGTGGGAAGGGGGAAGCCCCACCCTACCAGCGGAAAGGGGGGAGCCCTGCCCTGCCAGCGGAAAGGGGGAACCCCGCCCTTCCACCTTCCAGCGGGAAGGGAGGAGCCCTGCCCTTCCAGCAGGAAGGGGGGAGCCCTGCCCTTCCAGCGGGAAGGGGGGAGCCCCGCCCTGCCAGCAGGAAGGGGGGACCCCCTGCCAGCGGGAAGGGGGGAGCCCCGCCCTGCCAGCGGGAAGGGGGGAGCCCCGCCCTGCCAGCGGGAAGGTGGAACCCCCTGCCAGTGGGAAGGGGGTAGCCCCGCCTTGCCAGCAGGAAGTGGGGACCCCACCCTGCCAGCGGAAAGGAGGGAGCCCCGCCCTGCCAGCGGAAAGAGGGAACCCAGCCCTCCCACCCTTCCAGCAGGAAGGGAGGAGCCCCGCCCTTCCAGCAGGAAGTGGGGAGCCCCACCCTGCCAGCGGAAATGAGGGAGCCCCGCCCTGCCAGTGGAAAGAGGGAACCCAGCCCTCCCGCCCTTCCAGCAGGAAGTGGGGAGCCCCACCCTGCCAGCGGAAAGGAGGGAGCCCCGCCCTGCCAGTGGAAAGAGGGAACCCAGCCCTCCCACCCTTCCAGCAGGAAGGGAGGAGCCCCACCCTTCCAGCAGGAAGGGAAGAGCCCCGCCCTTCCAGCAGGAAGGGGGGGAGCCCCGCCCTGCCAGCGGGAAGGGGGGAACCCCGCCCTGCCAGCGGGAAGGGGGGAAACCCTGCCCTGACAGCGGGGAGGGGGAGCCCCGCCCTGCCAGCGGGGAGGGGGAAGACCCACCCTGCCAGCGGGTAGGGGAGCCCCGACCTGCCAGCGGGAAGGGGGAGCCCCGCCCTGCCAGCGGGAAGGGGGGAGCCCCGCCCTGCCAGCGGGAAGGGGGTAGCCCCGCCCTGCCAGCGGGAAGGGGGGAGCCCCGCCCTGCCAGCGGGAAGGGGGGAGCCCCGCCTTGCCAGCGGGAAGGGGGGAGCCCCGCCCTGCCAGCGGGAAGGAGGGAGGCCCGCCCAGCCAGCGGGAGGGGGGGAGGCTCGCCCAGCCTGCGGGAAGGGGGGAGGCCCGCCCGCCGAGCCAACAATATAGAGTTCCTGGATCTAGCTTATTTTTAAAAAACTTGAAGTCCTTTTGGAAATCTCTAACAGGCTCCAAAAAGTCTTCAAAGTCTTCAAACCTCCCCCAACTCCTTGTTTGTCTCCAATATGTCTTTCGTCAATAATAGTAAAGTTGAATGCTTTCCTGTCAAGAGGTCCAAAAGGAGAAATATGGAATACTGGTGCATTCCCAAATTGCCTTCAAATTGTCATTCGTCTCAAGCATAAATGTTAGAAAGGGTAAAATGATCGTTTTGATTGTTTTATGGACCAACACAAATTTGCAAGCTTTTATCACCGACTCACTATGAGGCTTTTAAAAAGGAAACAAGATTTGGGTTTTGCAGAAAATATTTTGGTGAAAGTTAAGAGAATTGTTGAGTGTGACTTTGGAAAAAAACCAAAATACTTCGTCATAATGGGATCAACGACAAGTGGAATCATGAAGGCAGTCATGAAAAGCAAAACAAGAATCTTGAAGACTAATAACTGATTTATTTGAAAGGATTCGGACAGAAAATACAGGAAGAAGAGGGAGACAGTTATTATTTGTTAATAATTTTACGGTAGTTTGGATTTGAAAGGAGGAAGTAAAGTCCTTAATGTTGAATATCCAAGAATAAAGATTGCGCAGAATAAGGCGGAAACTGCACAGAAGTAGAGAATATTGAAGGACCAGAGAAAGATATAAATTCTTCAATCTAAAATAATTTTTTTTCTCTCTAAAAAGGGAAGGACTTCTAAGGAGAGGCACTCCAATTGGACGTCTTCCTTTTGGAAATCCCTAACAGGCTCCAAATCCGAAATAGTCTTCAAACTTCTCCCAACTCGTTGTTCGACTTCAATTTCTCTTCCGTCATCAATAGGAAAGTTGAATGCTTTCCTGTCAGAGCTCCAAAAGATTCTTAGTCTCTCTGTTAGGAGGAATATGGAATACTGGTGCATTCTAAAATCGGCTTCAAATTGTCATTCGTCTTGAGCAGGAATGTTAGAAAAGGTAAAAAGATTGTTTTAGTCGTTTTATTGATCAACCCAAATTTACAAGATTTTATCACCGACTTGCCTCTGAGGTCATTAAAAAGGAAAAAAGATTTGGGCGATGCAGAAAATGCTTTGGTGAAAGTTAAGAGAATTATTGAGTCTGCGACTTTGGAAGAAAATCAAAATGCAAAAAGGAATCAACGACAATGGAATCAGGAAGGCAGTTATAAAAACCTAAACAAGAATCTTCAAGACTAATAATGGATTTATTTGAAAGGATTCGGACAGAAAATTCAGGAAGAAGAGGGAAACAGGAAGGAAAACGGGAGAGAAGAAATAGAATCCGAAAAGGAGAACTAGTCAATATTTGTAGATCACTTTACGATTGTGGAGATTTGAAATGAGAAAGTAAAGTCTATAATGTTGAAGATCCAAAAATAAAGATTGTGCAGAATAAGGCGGAAACTGCACAGAAGTAGAGAATACTGAAGGATCATAGAAAGCAGAAATTCTTTAATCTGAAGTAAATTTTTTCCCCTCTAAAAGGAAGAACTTCTAAGGAGAGCGACTCCAATTGGAAGTCTTCTTGTTAGCACGCTCTTATAATAAAAATAATTATCTAGGACCGACAAAGGAACGGGTTTGGTATCGGCGATTTTTGGTTTACGGCGGCCCGGATTTGAACTTCGGGCTCCATCTTCGGTCGTCATTTTGTGTCGGCCTCATCATCTGTCTGTCGTCAGTTTTCATGTCATCCAACACAAGTAACAGATTTTAAAATATTCATAAAGGATATTTTAATTGCAAAGGGATCAATGGTTCAATTGGGTTCCGTCGTCATGAAACACCAAGATGTTCGTCAAAAGAAATTCGACCAAGAAGCGCAACGGCAGGGGGAGAGGAACTGGTCAAACGAATACTCTGAAGGAAAGAGTTCGTTGCTCTTCATCAGGACCCCTAAAAGATTAATACGCAATCGAAACGTCAAATGTATGTATGTATGTATGTATGTATGTATGTGTGTGTGTTTGCTGAGTATTATTTTCTTACCTATTACTATTTTACTAATTTCTATGATAAATTAATTAAAGGGGATGTTGTATAATTACGTTTTGATATAGCTGACCAAAACAGACAGTAAGTAGAGTATTGAGAAACTAGATCTTCCTCAATCATGTTTTTCTGAGGCTAAACTAACTAGATGAGCATTTAAGTCGTATGGAATTAACACTCTTCATGGGTGTTGATGATTATGGAGGTGTACACCCAAATGCTATTTTTCCTTCGTTTTTTTTTATATATTTTTTTATAAAAACCACAGATTTCTTAGCTCTTAAGTTGTCTGCTATTTTCTTCAAGTTATCAAATTATATATATATATATATATATATATATATATATATATATATATATATATATATATATATATATATATATATATATACATATATATGTGTATATATATACATATATATATATATATATATATATATATATATATATATATATATACATATATATATGTATATATATACATATATATGTATAAATGTTTTTATATATATATATATATATATATATATATATATATATACATACATATATATATGTATATATATACATATATATGTATAAATATGTTTATATATATATATATATATATATATATATATATATATATATATATATATATATATATATATATATATATATGTATATGTATATGTATATATATATATATATATATATATATATATATATATATATATATATATATATATATATATATGTATATGTACAGTATATATGTATATATATGTATGTATATATAAGTATATATACATATATATGTATATGTATGTATATATATGCATATATATATATATATATATATATATATATATATATATATATATATATATATATATATATATATTATGGATATATATGTATATATATGCATATATATGTATATATACTTATATATACATATAATTATACATAAATATATACATATATATGAATATATATATATATATATATATATATATATATATATATATATATATATATATATATATATATATATATATATATATATATAAGAGATAAAGAGAGAGATAACGTTCCACAGTAAAGGATGATGTACCAACCGTGTTTCACACAATTTTACATAATTCCTTTTGTATATATTATGCTTGTATCTTCGCTCTTCCCTCGCACTAAAACGAACATGAAAATTCATTTCTGGTTTTTCCTCTGTAATATTGTCTGTCTTGTGAACTTGTTATGTCCTGTTGCCTTGAGGTTTTGTATATAAGGAGAATGTTCTTCAATAATATAACTCAGTCGTTTCCAACCTGCCTTTGAGTTCACAACCTTACAGGGCGCCCTCACATGTACCAACCGTGTTTCTTAACAGGGCATCGGTAACGGGATTCATTTTCCCAGGGACGTATTGGAGGGTGCAATTGTATTCAGCCACGGCGGAGAGATGTCGGCGTTGACGGGCGGACCAGGCGTCAGACTGTCGAGTGAAGGCGTGCACCAGAGGCATGTGGTCTGTGGGAATGACGAAGGGCGTACCTTCTAAGAAATGGCGAAAGTGCACCGCCAGCAATTCTCGATCGAAGGTAGAATAGCCCAATTCTGCCTTGGACAGTTTTCTGCTGAAGAAGGCCAATGGGCGGGGCGAGCCTTTGACCACCTGCTCGAGTACTGCACCAATAGCGACGTCGCTGGCATCGGTGGAGAGAAGGATAGGGGCGTGTGGGATAGGAAAAGTGAGAGCCGCAGCAGTTGATAGGGCCTTCTTTGCATTGCAGAAGGCTGCTTCTTGAAGGGGACCCCACTTCAGGTCCTTTGGCTTGCCCTTGAGGGAGGCGTAGAGGGGAGCAAGAGTGGCGGCAATGGCTGGCAGAAAACGGTGATAATAGTTGATCATGCCCAAGAATTCCTGCAGAGCTTTGACGGTCGAGGGCGCGGGGAAGTTCTGAACGGCTGCTACCTTCTCAGGGAGGGGATGGACTCCTTCAGGAGTGATACGGTGCCCTAAGAACGACACTTCGTTGGCGCCAAAGGTACACTTGTCGTACCGGACTACAAGGCCGTTTTGTTGCAGGTGGTCGAGCACGATGCGCAGGTGACGGAGGTGTTCCTTCTTTGAGGAGGAAAACACAAGTATGTCGTCTACATAACATACACAGAAAGGGAGGTCCCCTAAGATGCCATCCATGAGACGTTGAAACGTTGCCCCAGCATTACGAAGGCCAAAACAGGAGTAATTGAAGGTGTATGTGCCAAACGGAGTGGTGATGGCGGTCTTGGGGATGTCTTCTGGGTTCATAGGCACCTGATAATACCCCTTCAGGAGGTCGAGCGTAGAGAAAACCTTCGCTTTGTGCAGGTAGGAGGTTACATCGGCAATGTTTGGGAGGGGGTAGTGATCCGGTTCTGTTTGCATGTTCAGGCGCCTGTAATCCCCGCATGGACGGAGGGAGCCGTCTTTCTTCAGAACGATGTGTAAGGGTGACGACCATGGGCTGGAGGCCTTTTGGCAAAGGCCCATTTTCTCCATTTCGGCGAACGTCTGTTTGGCGGCTGCCAATCGTTCCGGTGCCAGACGTCTGAATTTAGCGAATCTCCTGGGCATCTCCCTACATCAGACAACGGCCTACAACCCCGCTGCCAATGGAATGGTTGAACGTTTTCATCGCACCCTCAAAGCAGCTTTGATGTCCCGCTGCAAGGATTGCAACTGGTTTACTCAGCTTCCCTGGGTCCTCCTGGGACTAAGGACAACTCCTAAAGACGCCCTCGACGTCTCGGCAGCTGAAATGGTGTACGGCGACCCGTTGGTCGTCCCTGCCGAATTTTTTCCTTCTACAACCTCCTCCGACGATCTCCAGCGCATACGTCACGTCGTGGGAAAATTTACTCCGTGCCGCCAGACTTACAAGCCCCCAGCGAAGCATCACATGCCAACCGACTTGCACTCTGCAACGCACGTCTTCCTGCGCAACGACACCAGCAAGCCACCACTAACGCCCCCTTACACGGGCCCTTTCCTTGTGATCCGACGCAGTCCGAAAGCATTCCTCCTAAACATTGATCGTCTAAAACCTGCTTATCTTTTGCCAGATGACCCGCCTACAGTTCGCCTCTCTAGATCAGGGCGCCCTATTTAACATGTACAGTATGTCATTTTTAGGGGGGAGAGCCATGTACCAACCGTGTTTCACACAATTGTACGTAATTCCTTTTGTATATATTATGCTTGTATCTTCGCTCTTCCCTCGCACTAAAACGAACATGAAAATTCATGTCTGGTTTTTCCTCTGTAATATTGTCTGTCTTGTGAACTTGTTATGTCCTGTTGCCTTGAGGTTTTGTATATAAGGAGAATGTTCTACAATAATATAACTCAGTCGTTTCCAACCTGCCTTTGAGTTCACAACCTTACTCGGCGCCGTCACAATGATCTTGGACGTTCGACGTTACTTATGTTCCATTATCTCCTGACTACGTATATATATATATATATATATATATATATATATATATATATATATATATATGTGTGTGTGTGTGTATGTATGTATGTATATACACACATACACGAGTATATATATATATATATATATATATATATAAATATATATGTATCTATCTATCTATCTATCTATATATATATATATATATATATATATATATATATATATATATATATATATATATATATATATATATATATATATATATATATATAATTAAAGGCCAATAATACCAAATACAATGAGACTACATATTCTTCTTAAAAATATCCAAGCATAGCTACTGATAACTGTGGCAATATTATAGGTGACCTAAGGATGTATAAACTATATCCGGGTGTGAATCAATGACGAAGGATTTAGTGGGGGTGATTAGGTATCTTTCATGGACCTCCATAGCAAACTCCTGTGTTGACTCGAGCAAGAGTTGGAAGGTCTGGGGACAGTTTTCAAAAGTGGGGCCTCCCCCGCCTCCGCAGAGTGCCCATGTGGCCATCCCATCCAGATAATGGACCACATACGTCGCGGGTGTGCACAGGGACAAATCTGTACATGTTTGAACCTCCTCGAATGAAACCAATTTCTATGATGTGGATACAATGCTGGGGCGATAAGAAATGATGATAATGACCAGAAGGTGGAAGTATTTTTCTTAAACCTTTGCTTGATATTTAATTATAAAATCAAATCTTCCTACCATCTTTCCAAATTATCAAGTGATCAGTACTGAAGTAGTATTAAATAAAATATAAGATTTCTTTATGATAATGTTGCTTTCAATGCCCTTTCATTTTGAATATGTAACTGCAAGCACGCACTAATCGTACCCACACAATCATGCACGCATATATATACATACATATACAGTACATACACATACTTACACACAACACCGGCAACAACAACAACAGCAACAAGAATGCAGCCGTTTATAGTCCATTGCAGGACAAAGACGTACCACATGTCTCTATTCATGTCAGAGATTTGAACAGTTTTCGTCACCATGTCACCAGTGCGAATTGGTGATGGTGGGAGACTTTTTGTCTGATCGCTCACAGCAAACCAACCTAGTATAGGGATCCCTGACCAGTACAGCTTTGTTGACCATGGTGGTATTTAATATTGATATGTGGATACATTTTTTCGTTATTTAGTTATCTTTGCAGCTCAATACTGTGATTTCTAGCTGAAGTAAGAAATGTGAAAACCGTATCTTGCACATCTTAGATTTTCTCCGAATATCAAGTAAGATTTCATCCTATTTGTTCAGGGATGATTGCCGTGACCTATTCTTTGACCGGCAGGATATTTTTCTATTGAGAAATGGTACGAATAGTTGCATTTCTTGGGTCATAAGGGAAAATTTACCTTCTATTCAACCTTATTTCCTTCACTTTGAAATATAGTTTTGTACGAACATTTTGGGAAGTTTTGATTGCTGGCGTCGGCCTTGCTCGAGTAATTTGCTGAAGCAGAGCGGGTATAAGTTACCGGCACTGCAATCATCCATCAACAATTACCAAAGAGGAAGAGAAATTCGACGTAATATTTCCTGAGCTTTGTTTTTGTTATTGACAAAAGGTAGTCGGTTAAAATGTTGAACCTCCGTTAATGGGTTGACCAAGAAAAAAATGACGTAAAAAGAATTTTTCAGTCATGTTGATAGAGTTTCGTGCTCTTCAAAGAGAATGCATAAATACGATGGTATAAAATACATTCTTTTCTGAATATATTAACCTCTTTAGATAATTCTTTGCATTTTATTCCCCTAATAAATGTTGTCTTTTATTGACCATGAAACTTTAGACTAAGAGCATATAATATACAATTTTTTAAATATTTATTCATGTATTTTATTCAACATTTAGCCGTTCCACGATCAGCATGTGGCTTCCTGGGAAAGACGAAACTATGTATCCTACCTCATTTTCTTACTTTTTGTTACTGAAAACATTCACAATTGCCACATCATGCAGTTACACGGATGGCCTATCAACATCGCGTCGAACAACCTTCTCCCAGCACGCACACGCACAAACACCCTCCAAGCACCCACGACTACCTAGTATACACTTCCTATATGTTAAGGCCCTTATTTTCGTATACCTCTGCATCGCTCTCTGTCGGACACTTTACGCCTTATTCCCTTTCCATCTTTTTAACACTTCGGAATAATACACTTTAGACAGAGTTATTGTCTTTTGTCCTTTCCAGATGACCGAAGCAATGCTTTCACGCAGGCTGACCTTAACTCTTCAATGTATCTTCAATTTCTGAATAGTTTCAATTCCTATTACAGCACATATGTGAGCAATTCATCGCTACAGCCTTTAACTTCCATTTGCATTCAGCATCTGCACTCCACATTGATAAAGTAGAGTTATAATCAACAATCCCTTCATATATTCTGCCATGGCTTCCAAAGCCCTTACAAGTTTCTTCCCAATCTATTGAATATATCATATTTACATAGAAAGTTTTGTCTTTTATGACGTGCCTTGTGAAGACCTACACTTGCCAAATTGTAATGATAACAGATACACGAATCGCCGTTTTGAAAATGTAAACAAACAACTAAGACACACACTAAATTGGGCAAGTTGACCCAATGCATAATGTTATTGTTGACGGTAGAGACCGCAATATGGTGTTAACACGACACCGACTTTTAATTAACAAAATCTTGAGAATTAGGACTGCTGAGGACTCGAGCCACAAAAATAACTCCAGATAAACGAAGTGGATGTTGCTGTTGATACCTCGTTCATGCATTGCGTGTGAAGGTAATGACAGCTGCAAGGTTCTTCCTTCCAGAAATGTCTGATTTTGGGGTCAAAGTCAAGTATTAAAAACTAATAAACCTATTTTGATGGTAGGTTTCTCCCTCTCTCTCTCTCTCTCTCTCTCTCTCTCTCTCTCTCTCTCTCTCTCTCTCTCTCTCTCTCTCTCTCTCTCGGAAGTATGTCGATCACTCTTGCCATGACTGGTTTGCGAATTGTTTTTATAATT